>NW_015094506.1:2366656-2441415 GCF_001431845.1 Calidris pugnax | reverse complement strand
TTTCAAAAAACAAATGTTTTTTTGTCCCCTCCTCCCCCCCCCCCCCCTTTTTTTTTTTATTTGGTCCTTTTCAATGTGTTCATTAAGCTGTACTTTAGTTCCACTTCTAATTCAACTCCGCAGTCTGTAGTGCTATGGAAAAGGCTTTTGGCTATGGTGTTACTTCAGCCATATCCAATTGTGGTAGCACGAGACTTGCAAGTTATTGCCTGCTGGTACTCTTCTTTGTAAACAAGTTTCTATCTCAGCTCTGCTGCATTGCTTATCTTTTTTCTTCCTTTCATTTGTAACTCTGTGTAAAACAGAGCCTGCTCTGACACCGGGAAGAATGCAGACCTAGTAACCACTCAGCCTTGGCCTTTTGATTACACAATACAAGAAACAACACCTAAACTGAAGATTCACAGCTAGTCGGTCCCGAACGCCTAAGTCAGGAATGAGAGGTTTCCCAATGTGCAGTGCTCTGCTGTCATTTCATTTACTCAAGAGAAACAGACCATGGAAAAAAAGAAATACATAAATGACACAGATCCCCTGGCATTTCCTTTTGACATTTCCTGACTTACAATTCCTTTTGCAAATATAAAATAATGCAAATCATTGCCTGTTGAATGACATTCATGTGGAACTTGCTAAAAGACATTTTGGGGACAAGAGCTCATATTCGCATCCCAGAATCTGGCCCTAGGACCTCACTGAGTGTGGTCACTAGCCTGGTCAGATATGAACATTGTATTTCACTGGCTGGCTAGAAGGGTAGAGAGCAAAACCCGAAAGTAGGCTTATTGTGAGCTGTGGCTCAATATATCTCCACTGTCATTTTCAGAGTTAGGGAATACATTTTAGCTCACAACAGGACCTGCTTGACAATAAAAATGTACAGAATGAGCCCATCATTTTCCATTTTTCCTCTTTAATTCATTTGATTAACCATAGACTAAGGAGAAAGGGTAAAACTAGAGCTATCTTTTTACTGGAATATCAAATCAATGGAATGGGGCTGGAAATTTTAGGAAAAAGAAAACTTTGTCATTTTCTTGGTTTGAATTCCCTTCCTGTGCATTTTGCATTTGTTTTTCACTGTTTGTGTCTTATAATGGCATGCTTATTTTGTCCCTTGCTGCTCTTTATGCCCATGAGATTTTATTCAGCCATTTATTTGTGACTGCAATAAAAATTATGGAGCAGGCGGGGAAGGTAGGAGGGAATTAAACTAGAAGAAATCTCAATTTCAGACCTTCACCCAGTGGACTTCTCTGTGGCTAATGCACTCCCTATAGTGCCTGGAGCATCCCAGCCAGGAAATATCTCTCTAGAGAAGTGCATCTTGCAACAGAACCATGTAGTCCCTTTAGCTACTTCCCAAATGCATCTTATCCCTGAGAAACAGTCATCTCAGGCTAGTTTTCAAGCCAATGTCTGTCATTATGATCTTTCACCTTCCATTCCCCATCTGTAAACTTTCCCCAGCTTTCTCACCTGTGAGGATGGAAAGCCTCCTCATGGCAGGGAAAGGGTGATTCCCAGAGGTGTCCAGGATGTCCAGCTGATACATATCTCCCCGGATGTTGTAGACCTTTCGGTGAAAATCCTCAATGGTGGGAGTGTACTGGTCCTCAAACCGGCCGTTGAGAAAGCGTGAGACAATGGAACTTTTCCCCACCCTGGAGGCTCCCAGCACTACCATGCGGTACGAGTTTTTGGCTGGCACATTCAGGGTGCAGTTTCCACCAGACATGGTCTTCATCATTGCTTAGTCCTGAAAGAGGAAATAGTGGAGTTGGAGGAAAGACCAGAAACTAGATAGAGGATGGAGTAGGGCAGCTGCTTACCACAAGCTTGTCAAGGACTGCTGGAGCACAGTCTAGTAGATCAATGGCTCATACAGAAATCTTTTCACTGGAAATGGCTTAATTTTTTCAGTCTCATTTCCATGGATTGATTTGGGGTTTTTTTCCCTTTTTTTTTCTTTCTTTCTTCTTTTAAAGTAATATAAAAGCGAAAGCATTTACAATGAAAATAGCATGGGTTTGAATTGCAATTTGCTATTTCATTTAAACATTAAGGGCTAATTTTATCAGCTGTGCTTCAACTTAGACACCAGGTTCCTTCCCACCATTTGCGTCACTTAGACATTACCACATTTTTCAGTAGAACTTGGTTCTCATTTAGATACATAAACACAGAGGTCAGATTTCCCAATATACGGCGTCCACTGCAGCTGCCATTAGGACCTAGACTGCTTCGCTTGGTTGTCTAAATAGGAGCTGTGCCCAATACTAATTTTCTGAGATCAACCAAAAGTCAGACAGAAACAAGAATCGTGCTTGACATCAGTGGAAGCTAGACATCTCAGTAGCTTTAAATAGCTGGTCCCATACAACCTTCATTGCTGATGCAGGGAGTTTGAGCCACAAAATAGCACTGGCTGATGATTCTAAAATCTGTGCCTTCAGTGACCTTTAAGAAAACAGATTTTAATCTTGCTGTTGGGACTGATAGTGTGGGAACTCCCTATCGACAAACTATCAGCATTGCAGCAGAATGGCTGTCAATGGATGGAGCTGCAGAAAAACAGATTTCACAGGAGTTTTAGTCTTTGTACTTACACAGCTGTTGTGGGTGTCACAGTCTGTGGGTGTTAAGTGCAAGCAGGAGGAAAGATGGACAACTATCTTGAATAACAATTAAACAAGATTTCCAACCCATGACAGTGAAAGGAAGTCTTGGGATCTTGGAGATTGCCTTTTGACATGGCACTCAGATACTTTGATAGGAAAGAAAAAAAAAAAAAAATTGTTGCTTGGACATTTTTCGTGTACTAGTTCGAATGACTTGTGTGCTGAAAGGAAAAATATAACCCCTGTGTGGGGAAAGCTAACTGTTAAAGCAAAGAAGGCACATTTTTGACAGAGTTTATTTTGGTTACTAGGATCTTATTAAAGAATAATCAAGTTCCCACTGTGCCGTTTATTTAACTTAGGTGCTGTTTATTTAATATTGCAATGCAAGTACTTTATGTACACTGAAAGATCATTTCTGCGTCCAGATCTGGATTCCTATCTTTCCCTCAAGTGAATTTTATCTCCTAAGCTTTTATATAGCTGACATCTCAGTCAAAAGCTTAAAATCTTTTACTTTGTTTAACATGTGCTAAGCACTGAAAACAGCAGTGAAAATACGGTCACTGCTAAATAAAGAAGTCTCTGGAATTCTGATCCAGCATCATTACAAGCACTATGCTATAGCCCAAGGCAGCAGCAAAACACTACTATTTATTTTTACTGCTGTAATTTGCTGCACACTAACAGCACGTTCAGCCCTCTCAAAAGCACAGAAGAAAATGCAATATGTTCTTCAGAGTAGCTTACACTCTGAATTATATTCAGCCGGCAAGACAGCATAATATTAGATCCAAACAGTAATGTCAGAACGTAACTTTGGATGGACACACACATGAAGAGTTATGGTACTGTCGGGATTGTTGCAGTGGGAATGACAGCAAGGAGCACACCTGGTACTTGGACTGGACTCTGTGTTTCATTTAGAATGGGACCCATCTCCAACAGCATGAAAACACTAAATTAAACACTGCCACATACACTGGATCTGCCCTTTCCTACACAGCCAGTCCAATACTGTCTTGCATCCATGGGCAGACAAATGGTGACAGAGCTGCTTTGGGATGCTTCCTTTCACCCTCTTAGGCTATATTTAGCCGGTAGAGAAAAGCAGGGAGATTGATTTTGTGAGAAAAACTACAAAATTCCCTACAGCCTAGGCTCAGTATTTAGAAATTAGTCAGCTCTTCAGGCTGGGATGGACCAGTGTAGCTGTATGAGGGCAAGTGACTGTGTTGGTTCACACTTGCTGAAGATTGGTGCGGCAGCATCTGGGACTGAGCACAGTCTTGTTTTTTAAGGAAATGGCTTATATGTCCTGTACAGAACATTCAGACTGGGACTCCTGATCCTGGCCAGCAACTTTACAAGCCAAAATCCTACAAATTGTACTGGTGACTGACATGTAACCATTGAGCTGCTGGTGATTAGAGAAACTCCCATCACACAGCAAAGGAGGTGGACCATGCCTCTGCAACTGCTTGGAGGGTTATTTTTGCACTTTTAGTGCAAGAGGCACTTCTATCCTCCACCTTGAAATGAATTCGACCACTTTGGACCTCAGATAATGCCACGGTACACTGAACATCTTGGAGAAGGAACTGCCACCACAGCTACCCGCAGATGGGTGGAGTAAGGGACGGGGAAGCTGAGGAACCACCCAAGGTCAAACAAATGGGAAACGCGAGCAAACTCCAGGACTCCTACCTTGCAAACTCTTTCTCCTTCCCACCTTTTCTCACCCTTGCATCTCTGGTCATTAAAACACACTGCCTCCCACCCCCATCAAAGGCAAAATCCTATGTGCAGATGTGCTCATTTCAGGACGCTTTGCCCCGAAGATGTAGATGCGCTGAAGGGGAAGAAGAAGTGTGAGGACAGGCAGATTTTAATGTATTAAATGGTCACTTTACAATGTCCTTGTTCCACCTGTCAAGGCATTCAGTGAGGAGGACTCTCTTACTTTCCTAACTAACTGCATTTCATTTCACACGGAGTCAAAAGAAGCTTTTCAGCACTTTGATTCATTGAGTTGCTACTCATCTCATCACCTCTGCTGCAAATCTGACTCAGAGCATGCTGTTGAACTGGGAGCTTATATTTGTGTTTTGTGCTCTCTCTTCTTATCCCCCTCCCTCCACTTTTTCTCCAGTTCAATACAATCTGTTTTATTTCCTCCTCAGAAAAGGAATGAAACTTCAGCCTTCACACCCAGGGGTGAGGGGGAGCACAGGGACTCATACATTGAAAAAGATTAAAGGCAGAAGAAAGGAAACAGAAAGAGACCACATGTTCATGTACCAAATAAAGCAAAATCAATCAGAAGAGAATGAGGAGACAAACAACCTCCAGCTGGCTTTAATCTACATCTTTTCCTTCCAGTTTATTAAATGCTTAAGCATAGCTTAATTCCCAGTCGTACCTTCTACTTTATGCACTGGCTCGATGCTAGAAACTTTACATAAGTATTTTATATTGGTACAGCACAGGGATTTCAAAATGTCATAGAAATGTAGGCAATGAGTTTTATCTCCACTTAATAAAGGGAAAGGCTCATGTGCCCAGAGAGAGCTGAAACAGCTCTCTGTCCAAAATCAGCATTAAACCCCATTTCTTTTGATTCCCTGTCTTGTCTTCTACTTGCTAACGACTGCTGCTTGTTTCATAGGCAGACATCAGACTGAATGACAATGCACCTGCTTTTGCATGCTCTGAAGAGCACTTGTCTGAATTCCAGTGAGGTGCTGACAAATTTGATCCTGAGCACTTGGAGACAGATATCTAAGACATTCTTCATTCAACCTGCCTAGAGCTTTTGCACCTTAGTTTTCCATCTTCCCATCAGTTGGCATGATCCCTACCACTCCCCATCCATGAACAGACTTCTGAGCTACCTCTCTCGCACTCCTCAGTCTTCAGCTACTCTTTGTGTCTGTTTGCCACCCCAATGTAATTCACTGCATTCAGCTAAAAAACACAAAGGCAGACACAAACTGTATCATGCATAACACACCTGTCACTTTTTAATCACTACTAGTATCCCCATAATTTTCATGCACGCCACAATCGCTCCTATGGGATGATTGTTTCCTACTTTCATCCCAAACTCCGCGCCGCTTTCTTACCTCTCTTTCCTTGGAGGAGCAGTCCTGGATCTTGGTGCAATCTGGTGAAGCTGATAATTTTAATCAGAGGCGGCTGCTGCTGTAAAAGGCTGTTGTTCTGTGGATCCCACGTTGCTTGCTCTGTGCTCAGTTCTTCACCACTATTTCCCAGGAATTTAGGAGGATTGGGAAGGACTGCAGGGCTTCAGAGGATGTTCCCCCATGGACAGCAAATACAAGATCAGGCGACCGACATGGGCTAAAGAAGAGTCTCAGAACCAGTAGCAGCTTTTCCCTTTGGTGAGATGAGCTCCTCACAGGCTCAGTTTGAGAGAAGGAGAGGCAGAGTCTCTCCCACTCCCACTGGCTTTTCTTGCGAGTTGCACTTCGTAGACTCTGCTGGGGGGAAAGGGTCTCCGGAGTGACACCTAGTCGTGCAGGGTCATGGGTGCATCCGGCTGGCCCACCCTGCTCCTACACCACCTCAGACCCTATGGGGAAAAATCAGCAGGGGGCATGGAAGTTGTGAACCTATGCTTCCCCAGGTCTTCCCTGGCATAACCCCCTCCCACGAGCTTCTCTTCTTCTGGTCTGAGATTTCCTTTAAAATATTCTCTTTGCAGGACAGAAGGGGCTTTTCTTTACATTTGCCAATTAAGTCTTTCTTCTTCCCTCCCTGCCTTTCTCCCTCTCGCTCTCACAACTACTGGCAAATTGCAGATTTTCCTTCTGTAGGACTCACAGATAATTGGCTCAACTCCTCCCTTGAAGTCAGTGTCAGACACAGGGGAAGGAGGGGTGCTGAGGGGGTGGGATTTTGTGCCTATTGAGAAAATCTTTTCTTTTTTTCCTCTAAGCAGAAAGTTCATATGCACTGCAGGCTGCACATGCCCCTTCTTTCCACCAGAGACCTGTATGTATGCATGTGTGGGGAATGAGTTAGCGTATGTGTACGAGACACAGAGAGACTTCTCTTACTTTGCAAGCTGTAAATTCATAAGCTGTTTGTAAAGGCTCTATAGTTCCATGCTGATCTTTCCGCTAGACAGAAGCGGACTGATTCATTTCCCAAGTAGGGGCTTTCTGTCCATAATTCCTGTAATTCTTTTGCTGTATGGAATATTTTCTCCCATTCCTGTTCCCACAACCTCTAAGACATTATGTTGCTGGTTGGTTTGATTAAGAAATAGGAATAATGTATAACTGCTGTTCTTTCATTAATATTTAAATAAATGAAAAACAAACCAGAGCTGAGTAATAAAAATGTTAAAAAAAGATCAAACAAACTGAAAGTGTCAGGGACCGAGGGTCAGAAAAAGAAGAGAAACAAAGAAAAATGAGGGTGAATTCAAGGAGTTTGTTCAACCCTGAGAGAAAAATTATGTTTGCAGTTTATTTCACTGTTTATTGTATCTATTTTTTCTCCTTTTCGAGCTGTGGTAATAATTTAGATCTACAAGTCTATTTAAAAAGATGTCAAAAGGATGGATTATGAAAGATTTGAAATGAATATTTCAGCATTTCCCACTTAAAACTCCTAATCAGAGGGGGGAAAAAAAAGAGGAAGAAAAACACTGTGAGATTTTCTAGATATTTTGACAGTAAGAAAATGGAAGGAAGACACGATCTTCCAAATACAAATATAGTTTCAGGTCTCTCACAGTTCTCTCTCTTGTTCTTTGAGCAAATTTACTCTTCTTTGAACACAAAGATTCCTCTACCTACCTTGTCTGTTTCCTCTCCAGAACCCCCCAATAATTCCTGTAGTTTTTGAGGAATTCCTGAGATGTTTTGCTTTTTCTCCTCCAAGCATGAGGAGGTTTCTCATTTCACCCCTAGAATAACACTGCCCTCCTTCTCCCATGCTCCTGGCGCTGCACAGAAGCCATCAGCAGCCCTTGAGGAGGGTGCTGTGGCTGTTGGAGGCACGTGGTCCAACAAGCCTGTCCATCTCCCTGTGCCAATGGACTTTGAAGACCGCTGCGCAGGCTATGAGCTAAGTCCTGCTGTAACCATCTGCGAGGCCAGGTCCCACTAAGGTTAAGCCTGAGCAGGAGTTGGATTTGGGGCTTCCAGGCTAACACAAAGGCAAAACACCATAGATTGAATTTGGAAAGTTTCCTCCAAGTGCTGACAACTTTAGATTTGGTAAGGAAGAGCAGTGCTTGGCACAGCACCATTGAAACTCTGCTGGCTTCTTTCTGGGTAGTGAATCGGTCATGACCTGAACTCAGCTGTGTTTAGAACATGGTACCAGGTCTCCTTTGTCACCTCCTGAGTCTCTTTGGAGAAAAGTGAAGGAGTATTTTTATGGCTCAGACAAATTTTTTAAATAAGAGGTGATGCTTTCCATTCCCAAGTTATTGGTTCAGATCAAACCTGGACTAAAAGCTGCCATCTTTAGAGTCTGGTTAACAATTTTTGTAACTTAGATGCAAAGTGACCAGCATCTGGGCATCATTATCATGGGAGGAACTGCTGCAAAAATCAGCAAAGTCCTGTAGTACTACAGAGAATAAACTCTTCTTTCATCCCTATAGCTCACACATTGAGTGTACGATTTCTCTGCCAAAAAAGAGAGTGTAGTCATAGTGGAGACCATCTCATCAGCCTGGAATCTCAGCCTACTCAAGTTCTTTTGTAAACCAAATGTAAAACTCTTGCCTAGCTGGCTTCACCAAGCCCAAACTCCCACTCAGCTGCCTTCTCCAGTGTTGAAACTAGCCAGTCGAGTCCCTATCAAAATTAATTAGGAACATACTTGACTAGGCACCTTGGATTTATTTGATCTCTCAGCAAACAGCTAATAAAATAATAAATTACTTTTGAAGTAAGCCTTTGTAAGATAATTGCTAACTATGAGCCTTTAGAGGCTCGAGAGATGTTGCTGTAGCTTTTTGGGTTGGTTTTTTTTTTTTTTCTTATATTTTTCTGGTGTGTTCCCAGTTTAGGAATTGACAAAAGGCTGGGCTTTTGTGCCTTTCCTCAGGGCTCAGGAGAGCAGAGCTCAAAACTCCCTGCTTTTCCAATAAAGTCATGAGGGGCTCTGGTAAAGAAGCCACATTATATCTGCCCCATCTGAGAAGAAGGGATGACAGCACCTCTTTGGTTTTAGGGTTATAAAGGTAATAAGTGGACCAGAGAGACAAGGCCACTGCCAAAAAAAAAGAGAAAAAGTTCCCACTCTCAGCAGTTTCCTCTGGTTAGTCAGAGACCATCAGCCTTTCCCAGAGCTTACAGATATTTACCAATTTAAAAGGCAGGCTTACAATTAATTACTCTCTGGAGGCATTTTCCCCTCCTACTCCTCCAGTCTATAGAGAAAGCCTAAACAAGGTTTTTATCTGGCTAAAGCTGTCTCAGAGGATGACAGGCTGTGGCTGCAGCAAAGCACGGCCACCACGAAGGGCTGTGCTTGCCTTGGTGGGTGACACTGGCCGTGGCTTGGGGTGCAGTCCTCAAATCTGGGTGCCCAGTGTGAGAGACAAGAGAAAGAGAATGTGTGGCAGAGGAGTTATATCAGCTGAATGACGTGGTTTATACAGGACTAACTGAAAGCAAATGACCTCCTTGATGCAACAGCTCATCAGTACCTATAGCTGTTGTCTCTGAGGCTGGTGTGTGGGTCATGCTGGCTCATCCGTGGGGCTGCCGCTGCCTCATCTGTGGAAGATGCTGCAGAAGGTGCAGCTGTGGATGGTGGACAACACAGCTGTGCTTATTTTAGCACTGACTAGACTGTGGGTGAGCAGACCCATCAGAGGAGCTTCTTCCTCTTCAAATAAATGTGCAGCTCCCAGGCAGCACACACACTGACCACCCTGGCACCAGGATCTTGGTCAGCATGGGCTTGTGGGGCAGAAGTGTCATTGTCCCGAGTAATTTATACCTTCTGCAGCTCCAGATACTGTCCACAGTTGAATACGGAGACCGATGTGATGAGCTGATGTACCAGGACCAATCTGTTTCTCTCCACCTTAAGGCAAATGACAGAAGTGACAATCACATGGCTGTTCAGCTCTGGTCAGAATTAGTTCAAGACAAAAGATGTTCCAAGGCTTTTGTCTTCTCTTCAAAAGCAAATGCAACAGAGATTAAATATTTAAACCAGCTTTTCTCTCTCTTTTCCCATTCATTTTCACTTCCCTCATTATTCAGTAAAGCAGGCTCATTTTCCACCCCCTCACCTTCCCTCCCTCCCTCCCACATTCGTTTCTCCTGCTTGGTGCCCCTCCCTTCAAGTAATCCTGAAAAGCTAGTGTTCAGAAGTCGGTAAACTGCAGGTACCAAATCATATTCTAAACAGCAAGTAGATGAGCAGCCACAAGTATTACTGCCCCCGCATTACCTGTACGTCCCCAGGCATTTAAGCTCAGTGAAGGTCTCTCCAGGGGTGTTACAGTGACTGGGAAAATAAGTAATGATCATCAGTTACAAGCAAGAACAGTAGTACTCGGGAGAATACAGCTGGAGAAGGCATACATTTCAGAAAATGGTGGTCTGACTTATATTCCTCTCACAGAATTTGCGTATGACTGTGATTTCTCAGTGTCCTAGGGTGGAAAATGGGTTGATAATACTTACTGGGATCTCTGAAAAATGGAAAAGCACTGCTTTGCTGTGAAAAACATCTAAGTCACTTCTTATTTGCTGCATTTGCTGTGAATAATTTTTAAAATTGCATTTTAATTAAATGTTTTTGACAAAAGCTGCATTTCTAGTTGTTCTCTAGTTCCCCTCCTTTCCTTTTGCCACTGATATATCCTTTTGCCACTGACATGTCCTTTTGCCACACAACATGTCCAGATTTCCTCACCAGACATGCATGCACCCTTTCATTTTCATTCTACTGTTGAAAATTTTTAAAACTTTCCCTGTCTGAAAAATTACTATGAAGCAAAATTAAGGCTTAAAGAAACCCCGTTATTGAAAAAAGCTTCAGGGTAGAACATGAAGAAAATACTCAAAAGTGTACAATTAATTTCTTTACCTTCAGTGAATACCAAAGCAGGGTTGGTTTAGTCTCCCAAGCCCTGATGGAGGAAAAGCGACCCCCATCACATCCATAAGCGCAGCCTGTGATCCTGCCGGAGCGGAAGGACAAGTCATGCTCTCACCTGACAGTGAGCACAGAGTGCTGTGTCAGCCTTTCAGGAAGGAGTAGATATAGGTATATACACCACGACTTTCTGTTTCTGATCAGCATCCCATTCCCCTACCTGCTCCCGGGGTCTGTGTCCAGACAGACTGCACACCTGGGAGGGAGCCAATGCACGTCTCTCCTGCTGAACCATGCTGCTAGGAAGGGGTTCATTCAAAAGGCCCCCCCAAAGCTCTCCTCTGGATGAAGACATCCCAGTGCTTCCAAAAGAGAGAGGGAAACAATCCTTTTTGGGCCATCTCTACAACTGTGTCCCCACTGCTGTTATTTGGATCCCCAAGATATGCCCTTACTTGTCCCCTTTTGCCATCCATTCTGACCCTCTTACAAGGGCTGATGATCCCTGCAACAGGAATATAAACAACTAAGGGGGCACGAGGGGAAGGAGGAACTGAGAGAAGATGAAGAAGACTGGGGAGGAGAGCCCTGTAAGTCTTCACAGAAAAATTTCTGATCAAAAGAACAATGAAGACTCATTAGATACAGCTGAAAACAAAGACAAAACAAATGGCATAGAAACAAGAGGCGATACATGAAAAATGCATGACAGAGAGACTGACAAGCCAGAGCTCTCTGCAGCACACGTGATGCTGCGGTGACCAGCTATTCTATTTTGGTCTCCAGTAAGAAGTAGCAGTTACAAATCTGGGTCTGGCCACTACATATAGGGTCAGCTGGGTCCATATAAACACTCCCATTCAGAAGCCCTCCTTGCCTTGCAAGCTGTCGAGTGCAAAAAATTGCTTCCTTAAGGATCTGGTTTCTCACATTCATTCATACTCCACCAACACCTTCCATCTACACCCGTTCCTCCAGAAAACAAGGGGAAAATCACCCATAAAACCTGATGATCTTTACAGGTACATCTTTCTAGCGCTACTTTGCCTGCACTGTTGTCTTTTTATCCCTTGGAGAACAGGCTTCCCTAAATCCACTGTGCTCCCTGAAGCCATGTGAGTGGATGGCAGAACCTCAAGATCATCGCTCAAATTATTTTCTTGGTTGTCTTCCTGGAGCCGGATGCTGAACACCAAAGCTGTCTACTACTAAGTGATCTTCTTGGGTTGCCACCCTGAAGCTTCATGGTGGCTCTGGCTCTACATCTGTGTGATTCTGTGCAGATTTTATTTGGCACTTGGTTTCACTGTGGTTACTTGCAAGAAGAACAGCAGCAACATGGTGATGATCAGTGTGAATTAGGGCACCATGTCCTCATGCTGGGTCAATTGTTTCTATGCTGTCCTCTACCTAAAGGTCCAGTCCTATGCTAGAACCTGTGCAATTACTGTACTTGTTCTTTTTTTACTGTTCCTTTCATTCAGCAAATAAGGAAGTTTTGGGGATTGCAAAATGCTTCATTTCTTTGATTTGAGAGATACTATACAACTTTATATATAATCAAATCAAGCCAGCAAATGGAAATAATTCCAGAAGGAAGATCAGGTGAGAGTGACAGATTGTTCTTTTATATTTCTTTTTGTTCTTGTTCTGCAATCATGTACTCAAGATACAAAGTGAAATCCATTATAATAACAATGGTAATACTATGTATTCTTAGTCTAACTTTTTTGCCGATATCTCCACACATTCTGCAAATATCTGGGAAGCTAGCCTCAGTCCCTCCTGTGGACTGGGAATATAAATATTTTAGCAGTTTACAAATGGAAAAACTGAATGTGTGTACAGGTTTTAAGCGATTACTCCCAGGTGACTCAGGGTGAGTATCTCCAGACACGAGTTCCCTCTTCCCACACTCCAAGCTACCTGGAAACTGAGCAGCCATTGCTAATGAGCTGTTGAACATGAGTTAATTGGCGCTGTTGAGAGACTGTATAGCTTTTGGCCAGCTTGGAGCGTGACCAGAATGAGTTGTATCTGTCTGCAAAGGGCCATGAAAATAATAGCCTGCAGGCTGCGGGACTGAGAGTCCTCATCTCCTTGTCCCCAGTCCTGGGCATCAGCTGTATGGCCAGGAGGTGACACAGCACACAGACACGAGTGGATAAACAAATGCTCGCTGCCGAGTAACAAAACCTTCCAGGGAAGTACAGTTGATGGACATGTCAATAACCTTATCTGCATCCTTGAAAGGAACCAGAGCACAAAACCCCTTTGGCCCAGTTTTTAGAAGACAGTGTTGCCTGCTACAATCTCTCCACAAATATATGCCAGGTCCTCAAAATCATGAAACAGACTTAAAACCTGCAAGATTCAAACAAACTAGATAAGAGGAAAGAAGCCCTCTGGGTGCTGCAGGGTCAGTTTTTTCTCTGCCGCAGAAATGACTAGCATCTTATTTTTTAACTAAAAAATCGGAGCTCTGACTAAAGCTTCTATATTCATACGTATTTACTGACAGGGTCCAAATTTGAACGGGTCCCTTTAGTTAATGTGAAATTGGAGAATTTTCCTGAACCAGCCTGGTTGCTCTCTCTGCAAATCTGTCTCACGATCTGGAATCAGGAAAATTCAGATTTTTCAGTGACAGCTACAAGCAGCTCTTGTGTGCATGGAGCCAGCAGAGCTGCTGCCTGCCTCCTCAGGGGCAGGATTTCAAGGCTGGAGTGATCCACCTTGAGCCTCTGCCCCGATGCCCTGCCCAGCAGAAGCCGTAGGGCAACACCAGTTTTTCCTTGTCACAAGGCTGTTTCCTCTGCTCAGGCAGTGCGAGCCTGGCACCCCAGTTTTAGCAATGTAAAAAGCTGTCTTTCTGACAGGAAAGCCTATCAAAGTGGCTTTTACTCTGGTGTAAATGACAAAGCAAGCTGCTGAGTCAAAGGAAATCAGACCTGAGGCATTTTCTAGGTGTTTGTTCTGGCTGAAGTCTTGGGGGAGGTGTGCAGGAGAATAAATTTATCCATTACCTTCTCTATGACTCTGTATGCTCCCAGCCTCCCTCTGTCCAGAGGAGCTTGTTCCTCTTCAGATAATCTCACAAAAGCCCAATTTGCAAGAAAACTTTCCGTCTTCAGCGCCAGATGAGACTATGAGATTATTAAAGGCTCCCATTGGCTCTGACCTGCACTTTGCTTCGAAGCAGAGGGCAACTGCATCTGTGAAATGAACAGAAGGGACACATTTAATTACTGGCAAACTAACCCATCAGGATTCCCACTCCTGACAGTGCTAGAGTGTAGAGAAAAGGGTCTGTGATTTATGTGGCAGGTTGAACAAAGAAAGGGAAAGGGATAAGCATAAGAATTTGTTCAGTGGTGGAAATTACTGCTAATTAGGATAGGATGCAAAAACTCACAGCTGTTTCATCTGTCAGCCTCTTCCATGTGGCACAGACCTAAGCCACCTTGCATTTTTGTTCTCTCTCAAGGATTTGACCTTTTTGCCATACAGTATAATTCCATATAGTGCGCTTCTTAAGGGAGGGGGAAGGGGAAGAACATAAGGAGTTCAATGTTTTTCACTTTTGCACTTGAAGACAGTTTATGTAAGCACCCGGAAATAGCGATTCCTCCTTCTCAGTGTCTTTGAAAGGCACTTTACGCTATTTTAACGCTACAGAAAGGAAACCAGGCACACAGATTCATGCCGCACTACTGATTGACAGCACGGGCTGAGCGCTGCCAGTGAGGACTGGAAACCAAAATCAGCAGGAAAGGTAAAGCACGGGTGATAACAAAGCAGAAGTGCCGCAAACCAGTTGCTCTGTCACAGTCCCTCGTTGGCAACATGAGGGTTGTGGGTCCACACACCTCCCAGAGTCCTTCAGGCTTCTCGACCGATGGAGCAAAGCCTTTGCCACCGGTGGATCACTCCAGGGTGGGCTCCTTCATGCCCACAGCGTTGTTCAGACGGGGAGATGGATAGGAGGAATTAGGGACACAAGTTGGCATAGCAACCTCAGGCTCTGTGTTTTCAGGCTTATGCAACCACCAGCAGGTTGGGAAGGTGCGAAAGGGCACTTCCCTCCTCTCAGCCTCCTCAAGCAACGCTCCACATCCTTGGTAGTTAAGCAGAAATCAGCGATCTGCTAGAGCTCTGTGCTTCCCCCAAAGCCTCCCCCTTGACTTGTGTTTCCTTCTGGAGGCTTCATAAGCTTTTGGGCAACAGCAGGACCCTCCAAAGCACCTTCATCCCATCAATCACCCACCAGAGCATACCCCGAGAAAGGTTACTGGCTCAGTGTTTTTGCCAAACATGGGTGCTTCAGGTACACAGTGAACTACTAATACCAGGACTTATGACCTCCTGACTCCTATGCTGTAGCCATTGGTGGGCCTTAGCACACCCAGCCTTACAAACCCCTGTGCTCTAGGCCTGCACCACAGAAACGCGATCCTTCAGCTCCAAGGACAAGATGAAGAGGGTATAGAACAGCTTTTTGCTTTCATTGCTGATAGGAAGCATGGAGATTTTAGGCACTGAGCATTTTCAGGTGAACAGCTAAGCGGGTCTTCTGTCCTCCCCCTACAGGCAAAGGGGAAAGGTGAAGAGAAGCCAGGGGTTTTGTTTGCAGAACAAATCTCCAAGAGACTTTACCAGCACATAACAGTTCACGGGGTTGCTTTCATCTTGGCTCATTGCATCCTCAGCTATGAGTTTTTTAGGCACCACTAGCAACTGTATCTATCATGCTAGATAAATTTTATTTGAGAATACTGAAAAGGGCAAATAGAGAATAAATCTGATATCCTCGCTCTATCTGAGCTAATGTAAACTCTTGCCAGCAGGGAGAGCTTTAAAGTGGACAGATAGACAGCTTGGTCAGGGGTGCAAAAGGGCACTGCACTGAGCCAAGCATATGGCTGCTCAATAACGAGTGCAAATCCTTGTGATTTTACAGTAAATCTAACTGCTGATGAGATTCAAGTCCTCCCGGATTTGGGTCTGTGTGATGAGAGAAAAAAAATATCTCAGTTTATTTTTATTTCAAAGCAGGGAAAGCAATATAAAGACAACAAACCAAAGTTTTCAGGCATGCAGAGGAAATCTGGTAAGCATCATTTGAATTAACCCTGCAGACTCAAAGGCTTGGAAGTAAAGGCAGGTTATTCCTATTTTCTGACTGAAAATAAATATTAATAACTTGCAAGCCAGTTTCATGATTTGGGAAGAGGTGACTCATGCTTCAAAATGCTTGGTGAGGCAGTATTGACATTGCTACAAGCACCTTCAGTGTCCCATTAGCACCTAGTCGGAGGTGCTAGGACGTCCTGCAGAGCTGCCACATAAGCAAAAAAGCCTTGGCTGCCCAGATAGTAACGTTTTGATCCCTCAGTGCCTTGGCCTGCCAAACATGCCTTGCTACGCTTCTCAGTGAACCTGGCCAAGCTTCTTTAAGCACGGATCATCAGATGGGATGAGAAGTGTCTCGCTGGGCAAAGCTCAGCCAGTTCACTACCTGCCCTGTGGCTGGACAGCTTTTTTCTTTACAGAAATCATCTCTAGCCACGGTACAGTTTTCTAGCACTCCAGATCCTGAGCTTCAGGACATTTGTTATGTGGATTGCTGGAGCCAAGCGAATGCATACACATTCTTTTGGGGTACTTCCAGGCATTCATTACCCTCTGGGCAGGAGGGAGCAGGGGAAGGTGACAGGGAGAGTTGGAAGGCTTATCCCAGCTATTCTGAAGGTGGGTACACTTGTGGAAAGGGAAAAAGTACATGAGCTGCCTTGAATGTTCTTTTACAGCTCTTCCAGCTCCCTGCCCAGACTCCTGTCTCACAGCTGTCCTGTGTGTGGCCCAAAGGAGTCATGAAAATGGATCTGCAAAGGGAAGGGAGGGTGGGACAGTTACACCTTGTGCCAGAGGGGAACGCTGCTCCTGCTCGAGCCTGGCCAGAGCAAGCCCAGACTCGCTGGGCTCATAATCAGGAAGAAGGTTATGGTCCATTCACCAGCACCTGGGCGAGCTAACCCTTGCGCGCAAGCCAGCCTGCTCTGAAAGGTTCTCACGTCTGGTGGCTTGGGTCTGTACGGTCCCTCACATTACCTTTTCAATCAACCCCAGGTTATGACACTAAGATGAAAATTGCAGGTAGCTGTAAGAATGAAACACCTGGTACTGTCACCTTCTCTCTGGTTAATGCCAAAGGAAGCTAAGCATCCCTAAGACTCAGCGTGTCTGTCCTGAGTCCACTGAGATCATACAAAGTCATAAACAGCCAAGAAATGTGTTAGAGCACAGTTTTTAACTCTTGTTTAAGCTGAAGGTTTTGCATTCCCCACCTGTCCCTTAACTGTAGTGAAAAGAGATCTGGAATATCACCTACATCTGCATGTGGTGATGGAGATGTCCCTCAGCTTTATTCAAACTGTCAGATCTTGCTGCCACACACAGACAGCATCCACCTTCCTCACCGACAGCTTTCTGTCCCGAGAGACAGTCTGACACAGCAGGCCAGAGTTATATAGAGGAGATATTGCCTTTTCATAGAATCATAGAATGGTTAGAGTTGGAAGGAACCTTAAAGATCATCGAGTTCCAACCCCCCTGCCATAGGCAGGGACACCTCCCACCAGACCAGGTTGCTCAAAGCCCTGTGACAGAGACCTATGCATAACACAGACCAAGCTTACATTTAGTTTTCTGGCTGATGTACATGGACCACACAGCCAAGCACAATTTGCTGCCTGCTATTTCTCTCAAGTGTCTTTATAACCATGGCTGCTTTGCATTTCTCCCCGCCGTGGCACCAGCAGCAAGCCTAACCCAGCGTACAGACACGGTTGGGAAGCCAAATCCCAGGTGTTTGAGGGAGTTGTGGGAGACATGGTCAATGTCTTTCACGGTGCTTCATTGCTGCTGGAAGAAAGTGCCAGCTCTGAGAAGGAAATCAACGGGATAAATTTAAAAATGAGCTGAGTGGCTTCTGGAGGGGGCTCCTTGCTGAGGATGGCAGAGGGAAGGCAGAGAGCTTCTCATTGTTCTCCTCTCCAGCAGCTACCTCCCTCAATCTCTCTGCTCACACTAGGGATTTGCAAGAACTCCATGCCAGCCATTTTCTTCAATTTGGCCTGATGACCAAAGCCGCTCTCAAACAAGCAGACAGCCAAATTCTTTCACATCTCTGCTGTTTTCTGTTGTCTGCCATTGTCAGGGAGAGTAAAGGACAATCACAGATACAGCGCCCAAGAATGATGGAATTGGAGTCAGTGGTTGTGGGGAACAGCTGGTGTGCTTGCCAGGTCCTTGCCAAGGACCTCTGTAAGACACACACATTCCAATATGTGGTCAGTGCAGTGCTTGTGCTCTGCAAAACCACCCTTTGTGATCCCTCTTTAGCCAGAAAGATGCAAGTCAGTGTGCAATTAACAGAGTCCTGTTAGATACTGCACCCCAAGCGTAGCACCGGACCATCGTAGGCTTTGTCTCCAGTGGGATTTGGAGGTGGGGGAGAGGGAACATTACAAATACTTCCCCTGCTTCGTGCTCTTCTGCCACTTTCCTGCACCCAAAATTTTCCTGTCATTCTCCAGCATTGACTCTGGCCAGTCCCATTCAAAGTTAGGCACTGGTCCACTCGCTGTAAAGCTCTCCCCTTCTCCCAACGTTCATTGTACCAAGTTGGGTACTGCAGACAGCAAGCGTCAGAAGGAAAACAACCTTGTTAACAGAAATGGATTTTTCTCTCCACACAGATGGGCAGTGAATATTTTTAAACACAGTCTCAACAAGACGTGCTAATTGGTACCACTGTAACCCCACGATCCTTTCTTGTAAGCAAGCTAAAGAACAGATGGATATTATTATGAAACTCCAGGGAGATGGATGGCTGCATAGTGAAGTGGACACACTTGGCCCTTCTCCAGTTTTCTGAAAGGACCCCAACAAAGCACTTAATTTCTGAAACCCAGCCTGCAGTCACAAGCAACTGTAAGATATGCACACCGATCCAGGTTCAAAAGCATCAACCATGGTTGCGTCAGCAGTGTAAAGAGAGAAGGTGTACATAAAGAAGACAGTAAGATCAAGTTGTTTAAAATGCTCACTGTTGAAAGCAACAAAAAGCACAGATGCTCCCTGGGATGGAGAAATGCAAAGCAACAGTGGCCAAAAAGACACTTGAGAGAAATAGCGGGCAGCAAATTGATCTTGGCTACCCAGGCCATGTATGTCAGCCAAAAAACTAAACACAAGCAGTTTGGCCTGTGTTGGTTTCTGTCACAGCCTTGAAAGGTAATGCTTACTATTTATGTGATTCTGGCCAGCCATCATTTGGAATAATGAGCTTGACTGTTGAGTGTCCTGTAACACCTTGCCTGGACTTCAGCTTCGATCACTTTCTTCTCCCAGAGGGCCATGCTTCCCTGTCCTCTCAATCACACCCTGCCAAAATCCACCACAGAAAGCTGTAAAGGGAGAGACCTGCTTTTGACATCCCTATTTTGCCTTATTTAGAGCTGGGACTAAACCCAAACCTCTGGGAGTGGGACCTGACCATCACATTGCTCATGATTCAAGAGTTGAGGACCCAAAATTCTGCTGGGGCTACTCCTTTTCAAAAAACGTTGGTGCTGCTGAAAGTGAGGATGTCCATGATGCTCTCCCATGGACCTTGAATCAATGTCTTTCACTTCTCTCTGGCCTCTAAATGCTCTTGTTGATCCAATGATGATCTTTGTGATACCTCAAGTAAATCAAGGAATTATGTATGAGATACCCGTAAAGCCTTTATAGGCTTTATAGTAGATAAGCTCCTTTGTGAAGTGAGTGAGTGAAACAAGAACATCTGCTACCTCAAATATAGATAGGTTTTTCTGTCCAAATTAAAGGCAGATGAAAGACTTTTGCCTATTACTGTTCCATGAAGGTCTGGGTACCTGTGAAAAACAGGCAGCAACATTTGGAAAAGGAAACGCATGGGAGAACGGCACTGAAAAAGCCTGGAGAAAGAAGCCTCTGTGCTATATGCTCTTTAAAAAGATTTTAAGACCCAAGGGGAAAGAAGCTCTCCCTATTCATTTGAATCCTGCTGTGTACACGGAATCAAGATTTCATACCTCCTTGGCAAACATACTGGAACATGTCAAAAATCCTCACCTGCATTAACAGTTTATTTGCTTGATGAAAATTCCCCTTTGGTTGAAAGAGATAGCAGCTGTAGGTCGTAGGTCGTAAGACCTTTGCACATGGGAGATGCCTTAAACGGGGAGATTAATAGAGGATATAACCATAGTCCACAAACACCCCAAGGATGCAGACATCAAGGAAAAGAGAAAACTGTTAGGCATGAGCCGAGGAGCAGAACACTTAGTCCAATGCCAATTACAGTCTCTGAATACTGGGATCTGGCTGGCTTTGGACTCATCTCCAGGGGAAGTGGTGAAAGCCACGTTGCTTTTTGTCTCTAGTGTAACTCAACTGACTCAGACACTGGGAGTTCCCCTGTAGGGAGCAGTCCTCTTCTGGCAAGGATTTACCGTCTCAGATCCTCTTCCATCCCTAGAACTCTGCAAGAGCACACCATCACAATGAACACCAGCCTTTCTTACCCCTAAATAACCCAAGCAGCATGCACAGCCCCGACTTTCATGAACAACCCAGAGTCCCAGGAGTCTGCGGCACATCTCAGCCTTCAGAGCCAGTGCTGCAAGGAACTCTTGGAAGCAGAAATCCAGGTCTAGTCTGCTGTTACGAACACGGTTGGGAGGCAGCGTGCATAAATAAATAAGGAAAGAACAGCTTAAAATGGGAACCTGAACCTGCCCATCTGACTGTCTCTTGGAAGAATCTTTTTTGCTTCTAAAATCTGACCCTGGGCAGCTCCCTCCCTGTCCTGAGGTCTGGAGCTATTCTTGTTGGTGCCACTGGATAAATATTGCAGGAGGCTGTGAGGTGATGTATGATGCTGTCAGGGATGGACAAAGGGGAGCATGCCCTTCTCCCAGGGAAGGAGACAGCAGTGCAGTGAGGGTGGGAAGATGTCAATCAACATTTGTTTCCCTTGGCAAGGCTGGACTCACTCTCTTCCAGCAGCAGGAATGCTAATCATCGGGGTGAGCTGGTTGTTCTGCTGCTTGCAGGCTGATTGATAGTAGTAATTAAAACTGCATTTCTTTATGGGGCAACTTGATGTAGTTGCTGCATCTTAGGAGCTGGAGCCTTTTGGAGGCAGATTTCGGAGTGGGCTCTGTCATCTGGGGGAGGCTGGAAAAGCCACACTGGCAATGAAGTGGGGACAGTCAGCACCCCTGTAGTGCAGACCCTCCAACCATGCAAACTCAATTAGTTTTTTTGCTGTGTTTTGTGCTTTCATGCTGCAGATCATCTAATTGTCTTGGTCCAATTAGAGTTACAGCTGTTAAAGCCTAGAGCATGACTGGCTGATTGGGTTTTGAAGAATGTGACATTTTGCAGCTAGAAGTTTTATCAAGACTAAGCAGCATTAACCTCTTCTCTTGCTTCATTTTTTGTCTTTAACATAAGTGATAGATGTTTGCTCTCTCCAGCTGGACCACCTGCTCACATCAGGGTCTGGGCAGTCCACAATAAATCACTGCCTTCCCGCAGCTTTGCAGCCCAGTCTTCCCAGCTCAGCTGGTGAATGCTCCAGCCTATTGCATGGAAAATTAGATCCCCCTCATTAAACCACACACCTGATGTGAAACAGTCCCTATGCAAACACACACTTGGCAGAAACTCCCCCAAATGCCATGTCCCAGGTGGGCTGGGGCTTCCATTTTCCTTAGTAGGAGGGTGACAGCCCTCTCCTGCCTGCTCATCCCACCTCCCTAGAGTGCGTATTGCCACGTATAGATACAACCTCC
Source organism: Calidris pugnax (assembly GCF_001431845.1). Lineage (NCBI taxonomy): Eukaryota > Metazoa > Chordata > Aves > Charadriiformes > Scolopacidae > Calidris > Calidris pugnax. The sequence continues at coordinate 2,419,802 of NW_015094506.1, read as the reverse complement.
TCTGCCTCTCTCCTCTTAGTCTTACTCACCTCTCCTTGTACTGCACCTACGTAAGCATCTCTCTGCACACTTCCAGGAAACTCTCAGCTCAGGGAGCAACTTTGGTGGGGCCCAGATGAGTCTGCCAGCAGAAATTCCTTGTGCATTTTTAGCAATGGTAAAACAAACCAGGAACATTCCTGAACAAAAGTCTTCATTGGACTGCAAAAACACAGCAGTATTTCCCAGAACCCAGTTGGCTCCCCTCTGCTCTCTGAAAAGCAGCACTATATTCCAAAATCCTTCTAAGCTTGTCAAAAACACCTCCACCTCGGAGGGGATGGAGGTGATTGGCAGCTGTGATGCTGACTGGAGCTTCAGCACCATAGACCGGAGAATGACTGTCAGGGAAGGTTTGTTGGGGTAAGTTATGTAGCAGGAGAGCTGCAGAGCCGCCTGTGGGAGCTGTGGTGGCTAAAAGACACCCTCCATGTAGACAGGGATGGAGGAGCTCTGGAGGGCATTTGGACAAATGTCACCTTAATAAGCAGGCAGATTTAACTGAAGCCACCAACGCTGCCAGAATGGCCCAAGCCCAGCTCTGATGTGTCTCTGCAAAGGCCACGAGCACATGGCTGACTGAGCCACAGCCTGTCTGGCTTCTTGAAAGCAAAACACCATAGTGCAGAGAAACGGGCATCCTCGTCACAGAGCTAATCCAGGCTGGGCAGGCAACATCTTGTCCTAAGCCTCCCTTTGTGTGATTCATCTGAGAAATACTATCTTGCAAAGCTTTTGATTATGATTCCACTTCCAAAATGGCAACATCTCTTCGCATTCTGTCACCCACTGAAAGGGTTTCCTCTTCTCATCCAGATCAGGTGGATTTTCATCTTGCTGGCAAGCCACAGATAGGTGTTTGACAGCAGGCAGCTATCAATTTACCACTGGGTATGCTCCTGCTCATGAACACCATGTAGGATCATGCCTCTTCCACGTTTTTTTGTCATGATGACCAGCAAGATGAACCTCCTTTACAGCCTACTGATAAGTGTGTTTCCTTAGCCGGAGGTGAATCTGGTTTATGACTCTGCTTCTAGTCCTGAGTACATATTTAGAGAAATAGGGGATAAAATTGGCCACCAAGCTCCTCTGAGCTTTCCCTACTTTTTATTAGGGCCTTGAGACAGAGGCTGGTCTTTACCTTAGCTGGTGTGGGTCATTGTACTCCCTAAGCCAAAGGAAAGGACAGTGGGTCCCTGCAAACAATATCTTGCTGTAGATACAGGCTCATAGCAAGAGCTTGACTTTTAGAAGGGAAAGGAAATCAAACCCTCCAAAACTTGTCTGCTTTGAAGATTAAACCATAATCAGTTCAGCCTATTTGTATATTTAGCACATTTTCTTGGCACAGATATAGATGCAATTCTCATTTCGTTTACACAGCTGCAAATCCCCGAGTTAAAAGAAGAGGGTAGAGTCAGAGCCTGTTAATCCACCCTGGAAGAGATATTCAGTCTTGTAATTCACAGTTTACACTAGACCTTCACTGCAAGAGACTAAGAGGTTGTCTCTCTACTCTCAGAGTCAGGATGTAGGACTTACAGACAGACTAATGTGGTTTACTAATAGAAGCCAGCACTGCCCCCAGCTATACCTCTGCTGCCTCCCAACATCGTGGGTAATTAGCTGCTCAGTGGTGAAAGACTGATGTGATTTCCATTGGCATAACCCATATCCATGGTCTAAGCCTTGTATGGCAGCCTGGCATCACTGACAGAGCCTGGCTCATGAGCAGTCTGTGCATCACTACGACCATCAATACAGAAGAATACTGTCCCCTATGGTTTAAGCAAAAAAACACTTGTGGGAAGAGACATATCAGGGATACATGGAACCACCGGAGACACTGGTTGGAGTCCATTTTGGAAGGTGCCTTTTACACTTGCTCAGGGAGAATTTGGAGATGATTCAAACCTGTCACCATGAGCCCAGTCCTAAATGGGACATGGGGATCAGGTAGTCCTCCCTGGTTTCCATCTCTTCCTTACTGATAAAACCAGTTAGGTGTAATTTCACCTCTCTGTATTCATTACTGGTAGATCAAACTATTCTTTCAAGACTTTTTTTACTGAAATATGGCATTTTATTGATGCCATATTTTTTACTCCAGGACTGAAATATGGCATCTCCATATGTTTGCAAAGCACATTAGCCAGCTTGAACATGAACATGGATGGAGAGTTAAGCACTAAAGATATAGTAAAAATCTGCTGTATGTTTTATAATTCTGGCTTCCTTAAAATGTTTTCCACATGCACAAAACTGTACATGTTAATATAAATACCTATGACTTTTACTCCTTCTGACTGAAGCCTGGATCGAGACTCCAGTATCTTCCTGGGAGCCTTCAGGCTTGGATTTGTTTTTTGACAGATGAAAATAAATACCAGGGTCTGATGGATGGAATAGCTCTGTTCAGTTTTGGCGTAGGTCTGAGAGCTGCGTATGTGTGTGGGGGAAATGGGACTCAACATCTCCCAAACACTGTGCAGCACGTCAGTTTTGCACAGAGGGTGCTTCAGCATAAAGCTGACTTGGGAGAAGAGTACAGTGGGGAATTCATGGGTGGAATGATGCTCACTCAGCTAGCCTGCACTAGTATAAGCCATCCTGTGCTGGGAATAGATGAGGGCCTGCCCCAACAGCCCCCAAGGCAAAAAGAGAGGCAGGGGATAAGTAGGGGTGGGGGGTTGGGAAATCATTTTTTAATATTAAGAGGCATTTCAAGAGACTCCAAGACCTGAACAGGGCAATAGTCTACTGTTTTGGCCATGAACTCTGTGTGTCCTACACCCTATCTGCAGGACAGGGCTAGTGTCACTCTGGGTCAGCTCTCTCCACCCCATAGGACAGGACATTTGAGAGCATGTCTATACTGCCAATAACTTAGCTCCCAGCTTTTCTCTTGAGTCCCAGTCATGGGATCATCCACACTGCACGTACGTTAGCTCACTCCTTGCCTCTCTTTTGGAATGGATAAACCAGCTGGTCTGAGGCAAAAGCAGGGTGTCCTTCTATGGATATTCAGCTCTGCCCTTCAGGCAGCATGGTGGAGTCTGCATCAGATTCAGCTTCCTCAGCCTTACACAGCCCTCCAGTATGGTCCCCCTGTACACTGCTTGTTCACATCTCTCTTATACTACTTTTCAACGCATGCAACATATGCGCCCAGCAGGGAGCTATAAAAAAATGCTCTGGTGGGCTGCGACACAGCCCTCAATTTCAAACTCCAAAGCTTAGGGGTGTGTGGGAAGAGTAAACACAAGAGGAGTAATAAACGTGTCTTTGGTACATATGGGTGCCCTAGGAGGCTCAAGGCCAAGCACTATGCAATGCAGATACAGCCATTACATGTTCATTTGAGTAGTTCTCAGCAAGACAGATACAACACTGTACTCCATGGCCAGGGGATCTAGAGCTCTCTCTGGAGTGGATAATTTCACATTGCAGCCATGGCCACCTTTTGCCAGGAGCACTCTTCTATCTCTTTCACAGAATCACAGAATGTTTGTGGTTGGAAGGGACCTTTGAGATCATCAAGTCCAATCACCAAAAAAAACCCAACCCCCCCCCAAAAAAACCAAACAAAAAAACCCCACCACACAACCCAAACCAACACACACCACACCCACCCACAGACAGACAGACAAAAACCAACAATCTTGGGCATTAGAGCATGCCTTGAAGTACCACATCTACATGTTTCTTAAATACCTTCAGGGATGGCAACTCCACCACCTCCCTGGACAGGCTGTTCCAGTGCCTGACCACTCTCTCAGTAAAGTAATTCTTCCTAATATCTAATCTAATCCAATCCTCCCCTGCCGCAACTTTAGACCATTTCTTCTGGTCCTGTCACTATTTACTTGCGAGAAGAGGCCAACATCCACCTCTCTACAACCTCCTTTCAGGTAGTTGTAGAGGGCAAGAAGGTCCCCCCTCAGCCTCCTCTTCTCCAAACTAAACATGCCCAGTTCCCTCAGCCTCTCCTCATATAACTTGTTCTCTAGACCTCTCACCAGCTTGGTGGCTCTTCTCTGGACACGCTCCAGCAGCTCAATGTCCTTCCTGTAGTGAGGGGCCCAGAACTGAACACAGTACTCAAGGTGAGGACTCACTAGTGCGGAGTACAGGGGCACAGTCACTTCCCTACTCCTGCTGGCCACACTATACAGGCCAGGATGCTGTTGGCCTTCTTGGCCACCTGGGCACACTGCTGGCTCATGGTAAGCCAGCTGTCCACCAACACCCCCAGGTTCTTTTCTGCTGGGCAGCTTTCCAGCCGCTCTTCCCCAAGCCTGTAGCATTGCCTGGGGTTGTGACCAAAATGCGGGACCCAGTGCTTGGCCTTATTGAACCTCATCCCATTGGCCTTGGCCCATTGATCCCACCTGTCCAGATCCCTCTGTAGAGCCTTCTGACCCTCAAGCAGATCAACACTCCCACCTAGTTTGGTATCATCTGCAAACTTACTGAGGGTGCACTCAATCCCCTTATCCAGGTCTTCAATAAAAATATTAAACAAGACTGGCCCCAGAACCGAGCTCTAAGGGACACCACTGGTGACCAGCCACCAACTGGATTTCATCCCGTTAATCACAACTTGCTGGGCACAGCCATCCAGCCAGTTTTTTACCCAGTGAAGAGCACACTTGTCTATGCTGTGATTTACCAGCTTCTCCAGGAGAATGCCGTGGGGGACAGTGTCAGAGGCCTTACCAAAACCCAGGTAGACAATGCCCACAGCCTTCCCTGCATCGAGAAGGCGGGTCACGTGATCATAGAAAGAGATCAAGCTGGTTAAGCAGGACCTCCCTTTCATAAACCCATGCCGGGTGACCCTGATCCCTTGCCTGCCCTGCACTTGCCGTGAGAGCTCACTCAAGATGATCCTCTCCATAATCTTTACCGGTACCAAGGTCAGGCTCACAGGTCTATAGTTTCCCAGATCCTCCTTCTGGCCCTACTTGTAGATGGACGTCGCATTGGCCACCCTCCAGTTGGTACCTCTCCTGTTGACCAGGATTGTTGATAGATAACAGAGAGAGGCTTGATGAGCTCTCCCACCAGCTCCCCCATCAGCAGTCAGCCGCAGTACAAGCAGAGGGTATGTCCCAGCTTCAAAAAGCCCCCAAAAGAGCTTCTCATCAGCCTTTTTTTTTGCTTCAGATCCCTTCCCCAGCACAGTCTTACCTGCCCTGAAGCTGGTCTCCCTGGCAATGACCGTGGGGCACGTTAACAGGTCGTTTAAAGTTACCGGGGGTGGTGGTGGCTCCGCCCAGGCTCCCTCAGCAGCACTGCCCACCAGCTGACAGCCCCAGGACAAGCAGAGGGCTCCTCCCAGCTTCCAAAAGTGCCCGAGCACTGATTCTCTGGTGTGAGCCTTGGGGTGATGCCTGGGTGCTCTCACCAACTCCTGCAGTAGTTTTCTGCACCTTCTAAATGTGTGGGAACTGCTTGTAAGGTGATGTCCTCAGCAACTGCTAACCAGTGCTCTCCCAGCACCTGAAACTTGGTGGTGAAACACCAAGTAACTTTCATCTAAGGCTTACTTGCCAGAGGAAATCACAGAGATGAGGAGTTCCCGAGTCAAACTTCCTCCTTTAGGAGTCTAATAATGCCTCTGAAGATATGAAATAGCCTTTGATTAGGACCTTGTAGCTGTGATTTATTTCTCTGGAGAATTTGTCTGTTTACAGCTTTGCTCGTTCTTCTGTACTCTCACTCCCAACCAACTGGAGGTTGTTATTTTGGGGCTGCATTCAAAAACACCCATATGTGAAGAACATAAGCTGCTTTCAGAACAAAAATAAGCCATGGTTACGTACATGCTTTAAAATGCAATCAGTCCCGATCTGCTTCTTGCAGCAGTATTTGAGCACCTTGATCTTCTGCAGTATTTACCCAGCAACTCAGTCAGCAAAGCATCTGAGAGGGATGGGATTTAGCCACAACTCTCCTTTCAGGTGTGTATCGGCCTGTTTAGGTGCTTAGTCTATGAGGAAACCAATTGCAAACCCTAATTCTCCCAATGAATTGCCTAGGCATCTAACTCAGGGTGGGACAGCTGGGCAGCTACCCCCTGTCTCCTACAGCATCTGCCTGTAGCAGCTTCTGCCCCTTTCCCTTCCCTCTCCCCCTGTAAGAGGTTCCAGCTGTAGCTCATCCAGCTGCCTTCGCAGTTAGAGGGGAGCAGGGGGACACATTTGGGATGGGCTGCAGAGCCTGCTGTTAGCCCTTAAAGATCTGGGCTCTTTCCTCTGGGGGATAAGAAGGGTGAAGGACCAAGGTTTAAAAATAGCAGTCGTCAAGAGAGATGAACTGCTTTAAATTTTAAAAACTGGCTGAACTGGCTAATTGCCAGGAGTGAGAGTTTACCGAAGCAGTGGATCACTTTGACAGCTGAGATCCCTTTTGCAGCTGAATAACATTTTCTCTGCTTTTGTTCCCAGTTTACATCAGTCCAACTGTTAACCCATCCAAACCTAAGAAGCAGAACAGACATTGAAAAAGGGACATTTGTTTTTCTCTTAGAAGTCAGGACTAGCAATTAGGCTGAGATCTACTAGTTTTACAGTGCTGATGAACTCCAAGAGGAAAATAATTCCCACTAGCATGTTTTCTTTGCAGAACAAACCGTATGTTTTAATGTAAAATATTTTGATAAGTGACTTCCCTCCACCACATGTAATGTCATTTGACTTAGATAATAATATCAGTTTAAATGTTAGTTTTCTGGATTCTCAGCTGTTTCCTAATATTTGTCTAAAATTAATAGGTTAAAAATAAAAAGAAAATGTAGCCGTTTAGAGAATTGTGAATGGCAGTTCCAATATACTAATAAGTTTAAACATGTGCACTGGTTATTCTCTTGATTAGCAAAAGAAACACGGTATTTATTCTTCAGCTTGTAACTAGTTGCAAACCTGACTGCCAAGTAGCCAAAAAGAAGCAACTTCTTTTTTTTCTAGAGAAGCAATTCAAAAGCAAAAAGTCCCACACCATCTCCCCCCCTGAATAATAATAATAAATCAAAGTTTCTTGTTTGCTAGCTTTCATCACAGCTAAATGTGGTGATTTTAAAATCAAATTCATTTCACCCAGCTGCCCTTGCAAGTGGTGACCTGACATTTCTGAGGGGGGCAACCAAACATGATCCTGTTATTTGTCCGTCCACCTGTTACAAAGCAGGGATGGATGGCTCCCTGCGCCGAAGGAGATTGAGTTCCCATGTCCTCTGGCTCAGCCATCTCTAACCTTGGGCGCACCGCGCTGTCTTTGTGCTCCGCAGGATCGCGTTCTTGCCAGAGACATTCAGATGTGCTTCATCGCCCTGACCCTGGGGCCTGATTAAAGGAATGTGCACCATCTTTATGTGTGGTCCTTTTCTTGATACACCGAGGAGTTAGTTGTCTCTGTAAGAATCAATCCCCCACCCGGCCTTGCTCAGTACGCTCCGGTTCAGTACACTGTGGACTCGAAATACCTTTCCAAGTACAGTAACCTTATGATGCAGTGCTTAATGCTCCTCGATCATGTAGCCAAGTAAGTTAGAAAGATTGATTGTCTTGTCTTTTCACGTTGCTACAGCTCTGGGCTGAGTGATGGGTGATTCCTGGCTCTCCTGGGCTAGCTTCGCTCACGCAGCCTCTCCTTGCCAACCTCTCTGCCAGCCTTTTGCTGCCTCCTCCAGCTTTTGCCACTGATGGGTCTGCCTGCACAGTCAGTTCACAGGCTCCTAAAAAGCCTGCCAGATACGGAGCTTTTTCAATCTGAGAGAGTCCCTGCTGAGTTGACTTCTGCTGTCCCTGAGGGCTTTGTAACTGTGGATCCCCATCTTAGATGTGAGCAGTGTTTATTTTCTAGCTCCTAGCAAACATGCCTCAGCAGCAGTGTGGACATGGAGCCCCCATGTCCCCTAGGTAAAGATCCTTCCTTAGAGCTACCTTACAGATGAACACAGTGCCCTGGACTGGAGATAGATACATACACCCTGGGCCACTGTTAAGGGGAACTTGAAGGGGAATGTTTATGCCTAATCAAGAACTCTCTACTCCTCCCCTCCCACATACACTGTGGGAGAAAAGTAGGGTGCCCATATTTTAACTAAGAATCAGGCACAGTTAAGTCAAACCAATATTTTAGGACATGTGGTGCAAGGGTACATCTGGGTGATGCTGCACCAGAGAAAGCAGATCTGCACGATCACAGATGCAGTTTTCTTGGGACGCATCCTGCAGTTCAGCCTTATCCAGGTGACACCAACAAGTGAGGGCAAAACATCCAGGGCTTTGCTGCCCCAGAGAGAGCATGAAGATGGGGTTTCTCTCAAGCAGAGGCAGGAAACCCCAAGAGGCAGGTGTGGGGCAGGGGAAGTCAGAACTGTCCAACCTTGCAGAAGCACTAGGAGAGAAATGCCCAGGTGGCTGTGTAGTTTTCACGTATCTCAGGAAGGGGAGCTGCAGAAATCCCTCAGGAAGATGGATAAGTGCTCTCCCAAATTAGTCAGCATCTAAATATAGTGGCTCAAACCTTTCTGAATGACATGTAATCAGACCTCTACTTTAATGCTGTATTATATTGTTATGCTGCATTATCAAGAATAATCATCACATATGTGTGATTAATATACTAATACCAACGCAGTGTATTATAATATTTTTTTTTCCCTAGAGGAAACAGATATGGGTGTATGTGGTAGTGAAAATATCCTTTAAAGGCAGACTTCAAACTTACTTGAAGAATGAATCATCTTGAGGGGGGTCAAAAGATCGCTATAAATATGTCTATTACGGACTCTAGGTTAACTGCAGTTCACCGTCTTGCTCTTCAAATGGGGATAGTTATCCTTTCAGTTTCCTATGTTATGGGGGGAGTTTTTTTGGCCAGAAGGATTCAGGTTTTAGAAGTATAATTCTTAAAATTCTTAAGAATGTGAAAGGTCCAGCTGAAAAAAAAAAAAAAAAAGACTAAAGGACACAATGATCACTACAGCCTCTCCAAGGTGTTATCAGATATTCCCAGATTTATAAAATATTTCATGATGTTGCAATAGGAAAGAGGCTTTACAAGACTTCTGAGCTCTTTTAATTTATTTTTTTTTTCTAGAAAAGTGTCTTTTGAAGAACAGCAGCATCTTCTTAGGAACAAATATTTTTGTGGACCAATTAACTCCATTCCCTTTTTTATAGATAAATACCCCACAATATCCAGTTCACAAGCTGTCCTACCTCCCTTTTAAAAGCATCACTAGTTTTTGCCTCATTGCTACTATCAACGGGGGGTTGCTCTAAGGTTAAATGCATTTGCAGAAAACTTTTGCTCATTTGCTGGTTTTTTAACATCCTATAGTTTTAACAGCTTCTCTCCCAATCTGATATTTTCCTCCTGCTGTGTTTAGCTGGAGCTAGGCTCAGCAGTTAGGCTTTTCTAGTCTCTTCTCATATGACAGCGTTTCCTTAATCTTCCCTACAAACTTCTCTCTGTCTGTTGAATTCACCTTTCCTGAATGTGGCTGGACTAGGGTTGAGTGCAGCCTGCCAGCCTAGGTTTCACTGCAGCTGATACCCACTGTTCTTCAGATGTTTGAGCAGCTGCAGAGCAGTTCTTCTTTCCTTGAAAAGGTGCCCACATACATCCTAGGAAGCCCTGGACTCAATCCCTATTCCCTTAGGAATGTCTCTTTCCGTGCTTTGTTCCAAAAGGCTTTTCATTTCAGAGGTGAAAAGCAGAGCAGGTAATTAACCTGTGGGATTTACCTTATCACAGCTGCTGTCCTTTCCCTCCCCATTTCCACCAAGGTGAAGTCTCATCAAGATGAGATTCTTTTAAGGCAAAATGTGAAACCTTGGGGAGACAGCTTTTGGGGATGCTTGGCTGTAGCAGGTAGCAAGCTAGGACCCTGTATTGCATTTTTGGCTCTGACGCTGATTTGATATTAAGCGTCAGGCAGATCATTTCTTCTCCACGTCCCCTCCATCCATTTGGCTTTTTTGTCTGTTTACACGTTTACAGTCCTTGGGGGCAATGGCTGTGTATTATAATGTATGGAATAAAGCCTAGCATGGTGCAGCTCAGATTCAGTGACTCCAGTTGCTGCTGTTTTAAATACTAATAACTGCAATTCAACAAAAAAAGGTTTTTGATGTAGGAATTCTCCTCCCATCCCAGCGGCTGATTGCTCTGACGTTATCAGTGCACAATTCTAGTTTAGCTTTACCGTTTCAGCCCAAAGCTGAAATACTGCATCATGGGAGCCCAGGGCTTTAAGAATAGCATCTTTCCTATTCACATCAGATCATTCAGCATGTAATCTTTTTATCTCCTGCTGCAATTGCTTCTTGTGGTGAGTCCAATCTTCTATTGCAGCATTATTTGAAGTGATTAGCTCTGACAGATTCTTAAATTCTGGCTCCCAAAGTTGATTTTTGGAGGTATCGAGCCACAGTGCTTCATGATACATTTCCCCCCAGATTACGATCAAAAATAAAGCGGTGATTGTTGTTTGTTTGAAGTTGAATCTTATTTCCCTTTAGGCATCTGAATAAGGCAGTTTCCTGGAGCTTGATACCCACAGAGGAAACACAAGATTAAGAGCTTAATCAAACTGAGAAACAATGCCTGGCAGGAGCCAAATACCTCCGAGTCTCCTTCTCAGTAGCAGCTTCTGCTTAGAACTGTCTGTAACAAAATTCCTGGTCAGGAACTTTCTAAAGAAACTTTTTTTTTTTTTTTAATGTTGTCATGCCCCTCCACTGACACTGAGGATTTTTTTTCAGGGATATACCGCTTGGGATGAAACTGTCCCTGGAGGAGGCTAGTCATCATTCAGCACCTCGCTGTATATTTTTTGCTGTTGTTGAAACTGAAGAGAGAGACGCCCCAGTATATTCATATTGGTGCAGGAATAGAAGAATATTTGCCATTCCAAAAAATTTTAGGGATGGAAAAATACATTTACTAACCAGATTTAATCTGAAATATATCTTCCATTGAAGACATCAGGCAGATTCCCATCTTAAATGAAACACAGACTCTTCTACTGGCTTGTAGTGACATTCTGCATCTATGTAGTCTTCTTATCTCAAAGAACTTGCAAATATCTTTACAGCCCATACATATGTGATCCAAAGGCAACAGCAGGTCTTACTACTTATTTCAAAAACTTTAGAATAGTCCTCTCTATGTACAGCAGGAGTTACTTTAGGAAATGCACATCTGGTATGAAATGTGGCATCTGTTTAACAGCTTGCAGAAAGCTTTAGGGTTGAGAGTGAAAAAAAACCAATTCCAGCCCAAGCTGCAATTAAAGTTTGCCAGACTAGGATCCAGCCAGGACATGAGCAGTCTGACTGCTGCTCTTTGAAAAGGTGCTTTTTGTCTGTAAATGACCATAAATGGCAAGTAGCCTGGGTTTTTGTATGATCAAAATTCAGAGGGTCTTTGACACCTGAATGTCAGTCTTCTACTAAAGACATTTTACATTTCTGAGAACAGAAAATTGAATAGTTACGCCAAGTAGCAGGAAAAGAAATGTCTATTTTGTAGGTAAGAGCTAGGCTAAAACTGGTCCCTAACTTGCAGTAATAGCTTGAACAGAGGTCCAGGGAAGAGCCAAGCCACTAAAATAAAATGCCAGGGGTCATACAACAAGGACAAGCTGTTTCTTTAGGTGAGAAACAAGAATTGTGATAAATCAATATATATTTCCAACATTTTGAAAGTTATTCTGTTCCATCTTTTGGACTGCAAGAGGTGGAAGAAGTTTCTATTCTTGTCTGGAATGGCTGATAGTTACTTTTGCAAAGGGCAGGACAAAAGGCTACACTTTATTTTAATTGTCCCTCTGGCTCTGGCTGGTAGTGAAAGCCACCTAATTGGCAGCCCAGAAGAGTGAAATCTTCCACTTATCCACAAAAAAGCTACAGCTGTGATAGCAGTAAGGCAAGCTACTCACCACCAGGAGAGGACCCTGGAGGAAAATACTTAGACAAAGTGAAAAAGGTGCTGTTCATAATCCATTTGATCCATTCAATTCCATTGAAAACAGTACTGGGGGGCTGTGATGTTGGCATCTGGCCACTGAGTTAAGGATCCTCTCCATTTCACCTCTTTTTAAGTAGCTCAATGAAAAATCCAGCAGGCAGGAACCACTTTTAGTTACTAATGACCAAAACTAGGTTTGAGTGAGTGGTTGGCAGAGGAAAGTATTAGCAATCCCTGATTTCAGTCCTTTTTGTAAGGACTCTCTTAAACCTGTAATCTCTTGCATTACTGAGGGCTTGATTATCACTCTTTTCTAAAGACAAAGCTTCAGTTTTAATACAGCTATTTTCAGTGAATATCTATAGGGAGGGAAGTATGTCAGGAAGGCTCAGCAGTTTTATGTAAACGGAATAGATGCTGGCAGTACAGCATGCAAGCCAGCATGAAGGTCCTTGGGCAGTGTTCCCCATCCTTTGGACCACTATCATCTGACACGTGTGGTTTCAAATCCAGTGGCCACCTGTCTCTGGAAAGGTTGTCCTGCACCCTGTCCCCAGTCAGGTGCTCTCACTCCTTCCCTTGCCCTGACACTGGTAATCCTCTGTTCCTGAAGTGACCCAGAGCACAGAAAAAATTAAATGATTACTTCTCCACCGCTTTTGGTCTCCAAACCAGCATACTGAAGGATCAAGTGAGACCTAGACCCATCGGAAGGGAGGGGGTGGGAGATAGTAGCTGTCAGTGAAGAGAAAGGTAGGAACATCCCTTACAGCATGGTATCCTTAGATGGTACTTGAGAATTATCAGATTGTGACCAGGGAGATGACTGCAAACCCCTTTCCTTCCTAGCCTCCTGCCACTCACTATTCTCCTGTTGTAGAAGCTGGAAAATACACACAACAGAACTAATGGATGCATTTCTAATGGATTTATTGTTACTGGAATAACAGTAACATGGAATAACAGTATTTTATTGTGAATAAAAACATCCATGGTGACACAATGTAAGATGTCCTTGAAGCTCTTTCAGAAAGGAAAGTGGTCCTTAGATTTTATAAGCTTGTGAAACTGCTCTAAGGGTGTCCCTGTTTGAGAAGTTTAGCTCTAATGGCTCCACACAGTAAGTGGGGGAGAGACATCTCTCTTACTCTGGAGAAAGTGAGACCATCAAGGAGATGCATGGGCAGGAGGAATGGAAAGCACCACGCCAAGGTCTTTTGTCAACAACAGCTAGTCTGGGGCTGACAGAAAAATCCCTCCAGTCTGACAGTGAAAATAAGATTTAATACCCACTGATAACAGCACTAACAGAAGTGTCCTAGGATAGCAGGAAGGGGATATGACCAAGTCAGGCAGAATAGCTTAAAGCCATGTACTTTATGCTTAAAGCCTGAGGGGGGAAGGCATGTGTGAAGAGCAGCAGAAGTCCTGCATGAAGATGCAAAAGGGGCCTTGAATGTGCATCCTTCATATACATTAAGGTCCTGGACAGAGGTGTTTTGGTGGAATCAAACCCCTTGTACGGTGTGCTTTTGTACATTAGACCGCTGATTAGTGATCCTCCCCCAAAGTCATATGTCCCAGAGACCCCTGTGCTCCTTAGCACTCTTGTCCCATCCTCTTCTGAACCAAACCCCATCCCATCCACAAGCCCTTGTCCTTCCCATGCTAGAGCTCAGTTGAGCTCAGCAGCTTAGCAGCAGACAACAATTTTTATTTTGTGGCTGAGCTGATTTTCTGCCATCATAGTGAGTCGGCAGTGAGTCAAATCAGCAAACCAAGGAGTCCAATGAGTGCCAGAAGTATGCAGGACAGGCTACAGAGGATTACTTCTTTCCCCCTTTGGTGAAAGGGATTCCCTTGATCCACCGCATCACAGTGCGGGCTGGTGAACCTGCAGCTCCTGTCATGACAGAGAGCACTTTTGTGAATTTAAGATAAGGGATTAGATCAGGGAATCAGCTAGCCTAGGTTGCAGCGCTGTTTTTTACAATTAAAAACCTTCTTCCTTTTTCACCAGATCTTTGTACTTTGTATACAAATATATTGCTTGGATATTGCTCAGGTTTTTAATTTTAACCTTGACATATTTCTACCAGGGTTTTGTTTTTTGTGTGTGTGTGTGTGTGGCATCCCCTGCTTGTAAATACTGAATGCGGTGCTATTTAACCCTTCTTCATGTCTACATTTCCAAGCAACTGTAGCTCAGGTTGGGGTCTATACTGTCCCCTTCTCCTACTGAGACAATTGTGTTCTGTGATCATCCAAGAAACCTAGCCAAGTGCAGCTTCCTTCTCCTTAAGAGATCAGCTTTGTACCACACCAGCTTCTGCACAGCCTGGCTCCTTGTTCCAGCTGGTGCTTGTGAGAGGCTCCTAAAAGTACTTTCCCTACCTGCACGTAAGGCATGATGCAAGCAGGGCACAACTGCACTTAAATACTTGTAGGATGTGGTAGCAACTGAGTGAAGGTGTTGGGACTCTCCAACATACCAGGCATTCGGCTTTAGTGCTTCCAGCTGCTATTTTTAGAGGAAGTTATTTTTGTTGATTAAAAGCTAGGACACTTGTCTGTGCACTCTAGAGCAGAGTTTTGAACGTGGTGTGGCCAAGCTGTGGTTCTTGCTGTGGAGTCATTCTTCCTTTCTCAGCATACCCAAGAGCTCTGTTTACCTATTTTTTTTTGTTTTCATTGGGAAAGTGTCCATGTAATGAAAAATAACCTGTGAGAAATAGGGAACTATGAGCAGAATACATAGGACATGAGGATACCCTATAAGCCAAAGCTAGAGAGAGCTGCTGGAGCAATGGCATCATCAGGGATTTAAAGATTTTGATCTCATGCTGAACAGAGAAGGATGCTGTGGATTTACTGGCAGAGGAGACTGCATGAAAGCAACTTGCTGTAGGTGGTGAGGGATGGTCATTTGGCCGTAAAGCAATGATGACTTACTCCAGCTGAGGTAGATCCCCATTATTCCTCTATGCAGAGAAGAAACTATAGCTTGCAATAACTCTCTCTAATTGACCCTGGAGAAATTAATATGACTTTTTCCCGCTCCTTTCCATAAAAGGCCCTGTCTTGCTTGCCCAGATCTGTCAAGCATCCTCCTGTGTATGCTTGAGGATAATGCATAGGATACCTGGCCTGCAGCAAGGGAAAGTGAGGTAATTACAAGTTTCATATTTTAATCACCAGGCTCTGTTGTCCTGGCTACCTCCACTAGCTGCTTGCACAAGACTGAAGCTGCTAGGCTTCCTTTATCCCTGGGTATCTTCTGTATCCTTGAGGAATACTTAAAATATGTGGGCTTCCCCCAGCCCCATGGGTGAGTCCTCTTTCCCATGGATAAGTCTCTTCTTCTTAAATATCACAGAATAACACAGACATGAAGAGAAACAGATCTACAGTCATTTGTCATGGAAGCCAGCCCAGTGCATAAATAACAGGAGGGAGGACAGGTCCCCACAGGCCTGGAGGGCCCGCTTGGCTCTAGCTGCTGTGACGTCCCAGCGCTGCATAGCCCGACCAGACACTCCCACCCCCAGCCAGCATAGAGGGACAGGCTGCCAGAAAAAGGCAAGAGGGGAAAACTGACTGCCAGTTTTTTAAGGTGCCATTTCCTGGAATTCTTTCCTAGATTTTCTGATCTGAATGTGTTAGTGTGCTCCTGCCCCTGCTTTTCTTTACTGCCTGCAGAGGCAGCCCCTGTTGTCCTCCGTGGGTCTCCTTGGCTGCACACTGTGGGTCTGGCACTGCCACCTCACTGCAGGAGGCTGGCTGGGGCCCTGGACTGTGAAGTAACCCAGCAGGTGTCTGAACACTGAGGCTTTGCCTTCAAGATGCATGGTGCTTTCCAAGGAGGGGCGGATTTGGAGAGCATCATCTCTGCTTTCAGCATTTCTCGTCACCTGCTCCAGGACACCTCTGGGCAGCGGCGGGGGGGGGTTGGCTCCCCCAACCGAGGTAGGAACAGGGATGTGAACAGAGCCCAGATTGTTGCAAGTGCAGATGAGACCTCACAGTCTTAAGACTGTCAGGCTAATGGGCAACAGATTTGCCTGCCAGCTTTGTACCGACCTGCAAAGCATCCCTGCGCACACAGCTGGGACTTTGCCATCTCCCTGCTCCCACTTGGGCCAGCTCAGGCAACAGCTCAGCTGGCTGACCTCAACCCCCTGTGTGACCATCTTAATAGGCTTTGAGTCTGCTTTAAATCAATTGTGTTGCAATCGGTCCCTCAGTGAGCTGGGATGAATCAGTGTGACTTTACCGTCACCAGAGAACACACCGTTTATTTTGGTTGTTCAGTTAACTCTGTCTCCCCTCAGTTCTTCTCCAAGCATCTTCTGCACTCCAGGTTTTCCTCCCACTTCTTGTTCCCTGAGCAATGTCCTTGTTGTGACACCACTTCTACTGAATTTAAGCATTCCCAGTGCGGATGGTGGACAGGACCTTTAGAAGCTGTGACCCTGCTCAACCATCCTCATCGCTGCTCCTCTGCTCCCCGTCACACAGCCCTTCTTGCTGCTGCAGTCTTTGTCTTCTTCTGGCTTCTCACCCCAGCACAACTACATAACCCGGAAAATTTTTGACAAACACTAAATGGAACTATTGCAAAATTGGGTCAAAATCAGCGAATAATTTTGGCTGTAAAAGAAAAAACTGTGAAGAGAAGGAGGAATTTTGAAAATGCCATGCAATGTCACTTAGACAAGTGAAAAATGAGATGTTCCATTTTGGAAAAGCCTAAATTGCATCAACATTTTTCAGAGTGACTTCAGGCTTTCAAACAGCACTCCAGCCATTGAATTTCAAAACAGTGGGTTTTGATTGAATAGCTGACTAGCATTTTTGTTTTAAAAAAAAAAAAAGAAAAAGTAAGATTTGCAGAAGATACACAAGACAACAGTGAAGTGTTTTCTCCCATCCTGAAGAAAAAGTCTTCTTGATGATCTGAAGCACTATTTCTCATGTTTTTATTTTTTGTGTTGAGAAAGATAGATGTAAGACTTTCTCTTTCAGTGTCACCCGTACAGTCCCTTCTACCTCTTCTCCCTAATGCCATGAAAAGTCAGTATTTACCCCACTGAAAATGCTTACTAAGAAGGACCCCCTCTCACCCAGTCTCAGTCAGACCTTTGATTTCTACCATTTTAAATCAAATTTTGGACCATCTTCTTTCACCTTTGGCTACAGGAGCAGCTTCTTGAGGGAGATTGGCTTTGCTAGGCTATCAGTAGCCTTTGCAAATCCACCCAGCAGGCACACTTAGAGTTTTGTAGCAGTTTAATTATAACATGAAAAGATTTGAAGTTAACGTAATGCACTTCTTAATACAGCCAAGCCTAGAGATAACAGCTTTCAGCACATGGTGCCTCATTCAGGGAACAAAGTGGGTGACCTACTCCATTGCAGTTTAAAATTAAAATGGAAATTAACTTCCTCGTTCATCCATCATGACATTCTCACCTTAAAAAAAGCTGAGACCAGCAAGAAAAAAAGCTCTAATGTATTTTTTAATTCAATTTCCATTGGAGTGTGAGTTAGTTTTCATGGAAATTCTGAGAAAGCACTTAGGAGAGAGCCCAGAAAAAAAGAAAGGGGGGAAAAAAGGACAAATTTAGTGTAGTTTACAGGAATGTGAAAGGGAAGGCTTTGTGATTTGTTTCCGAAGCCAGGTGTCATTTCCTTCAGGCAGGAGCAGCCCTAGCAGCCTCCTGGCGTTCCCAGGAGTCAGGCTTCCAACTGGGACCTGCTGTGCAGAGCATGTGCCTGGCCTGGCTTGCCCCAAGGACATCCTTGCTCAAAACATGCCTGGCCAGCAATGAGGCCACAGCAGCACCACCGGGCTGCCCGCGTCCCCAGCCGGCGCGGGGTTGGCAGGCTGTGCTGGGCTTGGCTGGGCTCTACCACAGGTAGGATTCCTACCAGCCCATCTGCACCCATTTCTGCTACACCGGGGATTGCAGCACACAAAAGGTGTCAAAGGAAGATGTGACTTCAAAGGCTAGAAATGTCACCCCACAAAGCCAGCAGGCTGACCGCAGGATGTGAGCCTGGCTGAGAGCCGCAACATCCGATGCTGTGGATGATTTGCAGCATTTTTTTCCCTCCAGCATCTCTTTGGTATCTCTCATCAGCGCTGCTTGCTAATTAGCATGCTTATTGTGGGTTGCTTGCTTCTTTTGAAATGTGCTAAGATACACAGTTCTGGAAAAAGCACACTGATAAAATTGCAACACCTGTAATTATCCGCAGTAATAGCTACAACTTGGGTCCAATGGCAGCGAGCCACGCTATCGTATCACATCCTCTGCCTATGAGCAGGCAGACGTCCTCTGCCTCCCAAAGCACCTTCTCGGCAACCAAGCTGCAGCACCTGGCCCTCCACAGCAAAAGAGTCCTCATCCCAAACAGGCAGCAACGGCGTTCCCACCCCACACTCAGAAGCGTGTCTTTTGCTGTGGGGGACTATTGAGAACAGCTGCCAAAAATCACCAGGGAATCCATAAACTCCCCAGTTAAAATCATTCAACTGCCGCCTTTGTCATTTCCCTTTTATATCTAAATCTGCTGTTCTTGTAGGACTTAGTCAAGACCCACCCCATCTTTCTCACCGACACACGCCTGACAGACACTGCTGAAATCAAATGTGAAGGCTGTGAAACTTGGATCACTGTACGTCTCCTGAAGTAGATCACAAACTTGAGGGCACAGGCAGTATGAGGCAGGGAAGCCATGGCTGAAGAAACCAAACATTGTCTTTTAATCAGCACCTGCCTCCCTGCCTGATAAAGGAGGATACCAGTTTGCAGGTTCTTCCACTTTCTTCCGACCTACGCGCCAGCCCCTGCATCCTCGCTCAGATCACACAGCATCTGCATGATCTGAATCATACAGCCAGGGTTTATTCATTGTCACATGGCTGGAGCAAACCCACGTTTGTCGCTTGATACATCTGCAGCTTAACCCAGGACAAGGGAGAGACCGCCACGTTAGGCAGCAGCTGGAAGCTCCTTGTCCTGAGGCTCTCATGGGACATGAGAGGACACGGAACATGGAGACCTGAAGGAGCTGATCAGGCCTCCAGGCAACTCTCTACCAATGAGCGCACCAGCCACGTCAGCATGAAACCAAGTGTCCTCAAAAAATCTGTATCTCAAGCCCACACAGAAGAGGAACAGAACAGCTGACCCCAAAGAGCAAAATGCCTTTTTTCCACTTTTGAGATGGGCAACAACGCTCTCTGATCAGCCTAAAAAAAGGACCTCCATCGTTACCCAAAAAGTGTACCCAGCCTGCCTGCTCACTGCTCAAGCTCCAACAGGGTAGGTTTAGATTGAACATTAGGAAGGAATTTTTCACAGAAAGAGTGGTCGGGCATTGGAATAGGCTGCCCAGGGAGGTGGTTGAGTCACCATCCCTGGCTGTGTTTAAGGGACGTTTAGATGCGGTACTGAGGGATATGGTGTAGGGGAGGACTTTGTAGAGTAGGGGAGATGGTTGGACTCGATGATCCCAAGGGTCTCTTCCAACCTCAATGATTCTATGATTCTATGATTCTATGAAGTGTACCCCTAAACCCTCTATGCTCCTTTAGCTGGATGCCAGCTGCAGGGTCACCTGGGGTTTAAGCTCTCAGGTGCATTCTTGTCATCTGTGCCTTGTCTCCTCACTGATTTTAAAATATCTATATGCCCCATTACCCTTTGCTAGGTGCAGCTTTTTGTGACCCCATGGAACGGTCGTGGCACGGTGACGAATTGCACAGCTCAGGCCACACGTCATGGTGTGGCGAGAGCTGAGATGGGGGAGAAGGTGAGGTGGGAGGCTAACACCTGGGATTGCAGGTGCCCACCCGTGAAACACAGTGACCTGGAAAGGGACGGTGAGATTTCTTCATCACCCCTCAGCTAACGTCTGTGCCTCTGGGCTTGCCTTGCTCATGACTGAATCACCCCGTGATGATTGCTTGCATTCCCCTTCCTGCTCTATGCCGATCTCTCACCTGGTTGCAGGAGCAAGTGAAGGTCATCTTGAGTGGTTGCACACCAGTGACCCCATATGACACCTCTGCCACTGTGGCATCCTTGCTAATGCTGGCGCAGCCTTCATCTTACGGGTGCACGACCGTGAGGGCTGGAGGCAGAGCGTTTCCATCAGAGGGTGGCATGCTCTCTGTGCTCACCAGGGCCAGCCACCATGCCAGAGGGAGGAGAGGCAATGAGAGGGGGCAGAGGCAGGAAGGGAAGCTCCTCACTGCATGGAGTAGGGCAGGAGACTTGGAGGATGTTGGACCACACCATACTTCTCTGGAGTCTGAAGCCACGTGGCAGCAGAGACTCTGCATGACCTGGGAGACTCTGGTGTCAAAGAGACAAAAGGGCCAAGAAGGTGGTTGAAGCATTGAAGGTCCCTTGGTCCTGTATCCCATGGAGCTGGGGACCAAGGCTGGGATCTGCTGCATCTCTTTGAGAGCTCCCCGCTACCACTCTCAGTCCTGGTGAAGTCCAGTTCAGATCTCAACACTGGGTCTTTGATCACAGTGTAATATCCATCCTTTCAGCCAAAACCATTTTGGAACACGTACATTTAAGCACCTGGCGAAAAACAGCTTGTGAAAGGACCACGTCATGTCACCTGTCCTCTTAATAGAATTATATATATGCTGTGTATACATGCAATGGCCCAAACTCATTCAGATTCACCAAAATAAACAGAGACAGCAGACATTTGACAGCTGCTTCTGCAGATGGCATAACTAAATTTTATTATTGTTTCATGTTTTACTTCAATAGAGAAATATGATTTAATTGCACCAGTATTTGCAGGCAGCTTTAATTAATTGTATGAAATACGCAGAGTAAAATTCCTTTACCTAAATTATGTGTGTAGATTACTTTTGATTCTTCATCTCTTTTTCTCCTCAATTGCTTGTTCCCTTCTTTCTTACATCTCTCATTCTGGCTTAAAATGCACTTTTCCTTTGTTCCCATGTTTTCCCCTCCCTTCCTCTCTTCCTCCCTTCCTCCTTTTTTAGTTCATTTCTTTCTTTAGTTCATTGAAATAAAAAATAAATAATAATAAAAAAAAGAAGGATGGATTATTTTGTTTTCATCTGGGTTTCCTAAGGAAATAAGACATGAGACAACACTGTCTGGCCATCAGTCTCCTTACTTTCTACAGTGGAAGTCACAAAGATAACGAATTCTTACAAGTTGCCTGAAAATCAATAGCTAAGCTAGGAACTTGCTGAGGAAAAGGCCAGAGTGTAGATTTAACAGTTATTTTTCCAGTTTGGTATGCTGTCAAGCCAAACTGCAAATGGTTATTAGCCAGATGATCACTGTCTGTGTTGTTTGGGCTCTGAGTGAAAATAGAGACAGGGACAGCGGGTACAAATTTATAGGAACTCACATTGCATTCTTTCTGCTGTTCACTGGACAACTTGCTTTTTACATTTTCCTAGAAGACATTCGATAAGTAAAAATAAACAAAACCCCTACATACGTCTGGTTTATGGGGAAAAAAAAAAAGAAAAAAGCTAGCACTGAGACAGGGAAAACACTGGAATGAAAGAACATAGAGAAGAAGATTTTGGGACTAAGTGTTGGCTCAGAATTGTGAATAAAGAAACTGTTTCCTGCTGTTTCATTCCTATTTTGTGTAAGGAAAGAGGGTTTCGTGTACCTTCTTTGTAAATAAAGCAGGGCTGCAGTAAGGAAATACAGGGCTCCATTATTAGCTATTTTTTTTCTAGATGAAACAGTCCACAGGACGTTTAAAATTGGCTAACCATGCAAGTCAAAAAGGAATAATAGCTTTGTGAAGTGAACCAAAATGATCCCGACATTGCACAGACCTGGTGTATGCGCATTATCTTAACGCTCCACTTCTGTTTATTTTATATGTGTTGTCACGTCAGAGCTCTGACAAGGCTGGAGCTGAGTTTACATTCCCCTGGAAACATTTAACCCTCCCAAGACTGACAGCCTTGGTTTAATGAACAGAGATGAGCCTAAACATCCTCCCATCCTCTCGAACTTTCTCTGTGCCCACATTCCCTCCACCCCGCATTACAACTTCTCAGCTCTTCTGTCCTCCAGTGTCCTCCAGTACTGACAGCTCCAGAGTATTAAACTGGGATCCAGGAAATTCCCAATTGAACTTTAAACTGTGAAAAGTTAATGACTGAGAAACTTTGGGTTCATTGTCTTTCCCTTCTGATTCTGAACTTCCTAGGTATGTTGGCCATTTTTGTCTCCTAGACCTTGTCAAATTTGTGTCTCCTAAAACAGTCTGCTCTTTTGTTTTTCCTTTTCTTTTCTTTCTTCTTTTTTTTTTTTTAAATTGAAGTTAAGGCGGTCATATAGCTCATTGTTTCTGGGGTCTGGGTTTAGAAAAGCAGTATCCCAGACCACAGATACAGATTGTGATAAAGACTGACTAGTAGTGGCATCTGCTTTAGTACACTTACTCTGAGATTTATCTTCCCTATTTGCCAAAGAGCTCTCTTGACTCCCAACATGGGGCTCTGTACCCTCATTGTGATTAAGAGGATTACTGATGCCAAGGAAGAAAATCATATGGATGGAGTGCATCATGTCTCAGGCCAAAAAGGAGACACAGATTGTTTTGCTTTCCAAGCTGTCTCAATAACCTTACCCAAATTTCCAGCTCTGAAATGCTGATATACCTATTTCTCAGGTTTCAGATGTCCTTTGCCTGACTGGTGCACTGGACGCTGTCCAGTGACTCAAGTGTTAAGGAAGTTTCCTTTATTGAATTGTATTTTCATCCTGTCTCTACCATTCCCCATCCCACACCCCCTCAGGATTTTATAACCTCCATGCTCTATTTTGGCTAGTGATGTCAGAAGCAGAGCAGTTACCATGGAGAAGAAGGGGACAGACTCCACCGAGACGGACACAAACATAGCCTAAATCTACAGCAACCTTGTGATTCATCAGCCAAATTGCGTGTCATCATTAATGGCTTGCAAGAGGGGTCATCAATAATTTTTCATTTTAATGTATGTGGCGGTGCAGAAGTTTATTAAAAACTTCATGAAAGCCTGGGTAATGTTTACATCAGAAGAAGCCACAACACATGTTATTAATGAATAAGTGGAACAATATCAGGCACCATCTCAATAATGGTTACAAGGACATAGCTATAGAAACCAAGCTAGGGGACTGGAGCTTTTCACTGAAAGCAAACACAATTACTCATTGTATACTAGGATCAGTGTTGCAATGGTACACAGAATGCAAAGAGCTCCTTAAATGGTGAGCAGAGAGCAAACCCAATGGCACTAGGTTGTATAAAGGGCATCTCCATGAGGATCACTGGTGTATTTCAAAATATTTCTGCTTTGTTTTCTGTTGTTTTGTTCATTTCTAATGTTTCGTTTGCTTTTTTAATTTTGTTTGTTATGTGAAACATTTGAATCCTGCATAATCCTCTTTTCTCAACAGTTGTTTAAACTTCTTCCTCTTCCATCACTCTAGAAACATTTTCATAAGGTGAAAGCTCCACAGTAGCATTTACTTGTGTGAAGGGGTAAGGCTCAATACCAGGCAAGGGTGTAGGAACATCCTTTGGCTCCAGAACATGGTGACATCCCGTGTATTCACTGGCCAAATAAGCATTTAAGAGCACTGGAAAATCCTGTGTGCTACCTGGATTTGGGAAGAGCAGTTCAGAAACACCAAGAAGCCCTTTTTTGGCCATAGAATTTAGCACTAATGTTCTTTGCAAAACTGTTCTATGAAAATAACTTTGCACGTTATTTCTTAGGAATAAGAAATATTCTTATCCTATAAATAATAACGGAGTTCAGAGATATTTGTTTTCTCTGTTTCCTTGATGGCTGGGAAGCATTTTTGTTCATCACCAGGCTGCTGGGAGTATTTCTCTCTAGCAAGTCTAAGCTGAAATGTCAAATTCAGATCACATTCCAACACATGCAGAACTGCATCCAGTTCAGTTTCCTATAATTTTATAAAGCTTTGAAGACTGTCAAATAGAAAAATGCAGTTAAAATGACAGCAGTAAGCACCCTCTGAATCTTGGTAAAAGATGCTCATTATATTACAGTGCAACTTCTTCCCAGGGTGGTGTGGTAGCTATAGCTGGGTTCTCCAGGGATTGTTAAACATAGTCACCTGGAAGTATCTCCCAGCTGGGAAATTCACATAACCATTGATTTTTGGAAAGGTTCTCCTGAGGCAACACCACTCCAGATTTACTCTGCAT
This sequence comes from Calidris pugnax, assembly GCF_001431845.1. Classification (NCBI taxonomy): domain Eukaryota; kingdom Metazoa; phylum Chordata; class Aves; order Charadriiformes; family Scolopacidae; genus Calidris; species Calidris pugnax. The sequence continues at coordinate 2,395,514 of NW_015094506.1, read as the reverse complement.
GCCCTACTCTTTCTTATGCATGCAAAACTGTCTGATGGAAGATGCAAAGGAAAGCTGGATTTCTTTTTACCTTACGGTGGCATCAGCTCCGCTGACACGAATCACGTGAACCTACTTTGGAAATCCTGACTCCTGACTCTGTCGCTGCATTGGATGCGCAGAGGGAGAAGTGTGGGGTCTGCTAACAGGTGTTCTTTTCATCTTGCAGCTCACTGCTGTGAATGGAACAGCTCTTTAACAGCTTGTGTCGCTGTAATTGCTCTCATGCCTTCAGCATCCAGGTTCCCAGAGAGGACTCTTCTGTGCTTATGGCTGTGCTGAGACTTGGTGCAGCACTGCTCTGAGAGCCAGAGCAACCACAACATACCCGGGAAAAGGGCTGAGAACCACTGTCTGGGGGCTGCTACAGCACCAGCACTAATCTTCTGAATGTTTTTTGAACAGTTTGACTCCATTTAATAGTCAATACCAGCATCTTATTAAATTTTTGAGATTTATATTTGAGAACATTCATTTACAGAGTCAGTTGTGACGGTAATCATCCCTCTGGTGAATCCAGGTTTTCTGCAATGTGGTAACACTACCCTTTTCCCAAAAGGTCCTGACCCCTCTCAACTGGACTTGTTCTCTGTCATGAAACAGGGAGTCCTGCTTAGCAAGAAAGAGGTATAGTGTCCTTCAGAAACACATCCCACCCTGCTAGGGTAGGGAAAGGAAAAAAAATAAACAATGAAATAATGAAAGATTCCCAATTGTGCTGCAGTGAAAAGGAATATCTTGTTCTTCTTGAGATCCATGGGGTAAGCTTAAAATGAATTAGTTTGCTTTATGGATTTTTAACTCTGAAGTCAAACAAACCCATGTATAATGAATTTGTGGAATGGGTAATCCTGCCACAAATCTGCAGTTCAAAGAGAAGAAATACATCTCTTTTTTTCCCATTTACTTCCTTTCCTGACCCCCCACATCATCTCCCAGCTAAGGGAGCACTCCTGCAGAGTGCTTTTCATTAAGCAAAGCCCACTTGTTTGACGGCTGGAACTCAGGGAAGCAGGAGTAAACATTCCCTGTGAAGCACCAATGTAAATTTATTTAAGGATGTGAGTTTGTAATGACCAAACCACATCTTGTACTCAAAGCCACTTACATAACCAGACTAAGAGTGCCCAGAGACTGTCTGGAAGCTGTTTTTAGAAGAAGAAATGTTTTGTTCTGTTGTCTGGGCTGTCCCAGGAAGACCCTGCTGAGAGGATGTTGTTACCAAAAGTTGTCCTAAGTGGGTGCTGATGGAATGACCCTCTGTGAAAACTGAAAGAGACATGGGGCATGGCATGGCAAAATACTATTGTGGGAAGCCGTCTGTTTAGAGATGATCTGTTTCCTTCCTTCCAAGATGAATGCCATCTTCACCAATTTTCATTCCTGGCTTTGGTGGAAAATGTAGCATTGAAAATTAAAAATGATGTTTTTTTCCTTCTGAAATCCTAACATATTTTTTTCTCTGTGACAAAGCAAACATTAGGAACATGAAGTTTTGAAAAAAATTCTATTTTTTTTTATTTCACCAAAATTTTTCATTTGCTGATCAGCTTTGCCTACCAACGTTGAAGAAACCCTTGCCTGTGCCCTCCTCCATCCCACTTCTGCTGAAATCCACCCTTTTTGGGGTTAGACGTCACTGCCTGAAGGCTCTCAGGGCAATGGTTCCAAAGACGATAGATTCATGGTTGCCTCAAAATGAATCGTCTGAAAGTGGCCACTGCTCTGTGTCACAGCCTACACGCTCACCACAAATTGGGTCTGGCAAATCAAGTATGACTGACCTTTTTCTGAGTCATTTATTTTAGTATACCTGTCGTTGCTTGTTCCACTCTGCTGTACTTCAGATCCATCCTGATGGCCTCAGTACTTAGAGATAATGCTTCCCTCCTCCTTTCTGATTTCAGGTGTTCCTGGGTGTTAACTTAATCAACACTCTTGCCTCTCTTTCTGCTGTGTTCTGCACATTCCCCTGGACACAGGAGCTTTGCTGCCACTGCCTCTGCACAGCAATAGTGCTTTTGGACTCAGGGCTGGGTGCAGACTGGTCCCAATAGGAGATGCTGACCTTCCTCTCTTTAGGGGTGAGAGCTCTGTTGAGTAATCAGTTGCTGGAAAACCCATTTTAGCATTGCATCTCACACTGGCTGTTAGCAACTGGTCACATGTGAAGCCCAGATCAGTGCAGGGCCAAACTAGAGGCCCTCAGGGATGCGCACAAGAAGCAGAAGTGCAGCCCTGGTTCTCCTGGGGACCAAGAAAGACTATGCCATGGTTGCAAGGGTCTGGGCTACTACCTCAGGGATATGTCAGCTTACCTTGCTAGAGGAGAGATGCTTTTTCGGTGGAGAGCAAACATCCAGCAGGAGCCCGTATCTCCTGGAAACCAACGTCCTTGTGTTTAAGGACTAGGGGTCCCTTTGATGTAGAGGCGGCCAGGGAAAAAGCATGTTGTTCAATGGCAGGGTGTACTTATCTTGGTGTATGCTGGCCCTTTTTCCAACTTGGCCAAGTTGGAAAAGCAGTCTTCTGCTGCACCAAGGCGGTCTGTGACCCACAGCTCCAAAGCTGGCTGCCCACACTGGCCCTGTGCCCCGCTGTTACTCCTAGGACTGCTGGACTGTCCACTGCTAGGACAACTTTGTGCTACCATAGATGTAGGTAGCCCAGTGGCACACGCTAATGACCCCAGCCATGGTCTGCTGGACCTGCCTCAGCCCTCATCAAGAACGTGCACTGGCTGCAGAGTCCCCGGTCCCTCCCTGAGCACCTCCTTTCTGACCCCCCTTCTTCAGCCTCACTGGGGTCTCCTCTGCTTCCCCCCACAGCAGCCCTACTCTTGTCCCCTTAGCTACCGCCTTTTCCTCTGGCATCTCTGCAATGTCCTTTCCCTGATCTTTCTCCTTGATGTAGGTTCCCCGTGACCTTTCTCGTATTTCCTTCTGCATAATCTGTGGCAGCCAGGAACACCAAACACCTAATCTCTCCTCCCTCATCTGCCCTTCCTCCTTCTTTCTGGCACTGTCAGCGATGCCACCCTCCCCTCGGTCCTACAGGTGCCAAAACTCGGTGTGACCTTCAGCCACCTCTTCCGTGACCTTGTAATTAATTCCCACAGCTTCAGCTTGGGAGGAGTCCTGGGGTAGCAGAAGCCTGTGGACTGATCCAGCCCCAGGAGAGAGGCTGGTTCTGCACATCTGTACACACACTATAAACAGAGGTTTGTGCCAGCTGCTGAGACCAGAAAGCAGGGATTCACTCAGCCATAAGCCCTTTTTTTTAAAAAAAAAACACAACCCACATAAAGAATGGTGAGAAATTGTGGCCATTTTCCTGTTTTAGGATATGGGAAATTTCAATTCACCCTGGTTATTTATGCTGGTGGTGTTTTCAGCTGGCAATTCTCAGGGGTTTTGGGGAACAAGGTGTTACACTTTCCTTTGGCTGAGGGACATGGTGATTTACAATTTACAGATGAGTGCACACAGGCACACACAGAAACTCTCGCACGTATCGAAAGCTGCAAAACACAAGTGATGCACCAAAACTGCAGCCAACTGCATAGTCACACAACACTTCCTACCTGCAGAAATCCTACTTAGAGGTCCTGTGAGGAACTGCCAGAGGTAATGGCACGTGGCCATCTTCACCATCCTGGAAAAATTCACGTCACCAGGCTCTGTCCTGTCAGGCAGACTCTGCTGATCAGGTCCGCTCTGGACAAAGTGAGTCAACTCTGAGCAATAAAGTATTAGCAAAGCAACCACCACGGATCCACTGGGACTTCTCTAGGAAACCATTTCTGTTTCATTCCCACCGATCCAGCTTTACTCATTCCTCCTAACAGAGAGACAAACTATAACCCCAAGGAAAATAGTAACATAACAAGAAACAGACCTTCACTCCTTATCTGAAAACCCTACACAGATCCCACTCCATGAAAGCCTCCGCTGCTGGGGCAGGACCACCAGCTCAGGCTGGGGGTACACACCATCTACTTTTGATGCCCTGTTACTCCTACAGTGACTGCAATACTCTTATATCACATGCACAGTCAGAAGACAGGCCTGTTCCATGTAAAATAACAAAAAGCAGCGGGCAAAATCATGGGCAGGGCGATACTTTAATTTTGGTAAATGATGTTTGCCAGTAATAGGCTTTTTCTTTTTTTCTTCTGTAGATAGAGAAGGGGTTTCTGTCGCTCTAAGTCTATAAAGTATGGGTCTCAAGATATTTAGCCCTCATGGCACAAAATACACCTCCTGAATAGGATTGCTATAGGCGTTGCACAAGCGAACGCTCTTCTGGCAAACTGGAATAATCCCAAATGCACTGATGATTATGGATTTTATATAGGTTTTTTTTACCATGTAATTGTGGAATTACTCTCCAGGAAAACTGCCACAGACATCATCCTTTCCATTTCTTCTCGCACCCTTCCCCAGGCCCCATCTGTATCTGCCCTTTATCATAATTTTCCACCCATTGGCATGGCTTTGTACAAACAGTAGATAAGAAGCAGAAATTAGGCAGAGTGGAAGAGGGCACTCCTGTACGGGATGAAGCTCATAGCCCCGTGGTCCCTGATAGGGTGGGGAGGGCACTGCTGCAAAGAGGAACCTGGCACTGGGCACAGGACCAGTCCTCTCCCTTGAGTCTGCTGCAGACCTCAAGGCCAAGAGAAGAAAAGGCAGGTGTGGGGACCGGAGATTGGGAAGCTGGGACTGAGCAGAGAGCGTCCTTATGGAACAGTTGGCATTTGTCTGCTGGGCTCCACAGAGCCAGCTGTGTGTTTTGTCTAAAGCCAATCTCTCATTTGAGCTGCTTGAGAATAAGCACTGAGGAGCCCCTATTGTAAACACCACACAAAAACACAAAGGAGAGAGCCCAGAGTAAAAAATATTTCCATAATAAAACTGTCAAGGAGAAATGAAAGACCAGAAACCTTTGCAACGCCAAGTCAATTAAGAACAGTGACGCCCTCTCCAAAGCACTTGAGATAAACCATCTCCTTAATACTTAAATTGGAGAGGAGCAGTTTGGGGTGAGATGTATATGCGGACCAGGGGAGGAGGTGACCCGGGGATGAGAGCCCGGGAGCTGCAGGGGTTGGGTACATGGCTTGAGCTCCTGCCAAGGCGTACAGAAATCCCTGCTCCCCTACGGGCTTCCCAATGCTCCTTCTACAGTCTCTCCAAAGTAGGTCACTCCCACACAGCCTACGAGTAACAGCAGCCAACAGACCACCCAGGGCAACAGGGAGGAGGCTAATGAAGTTGAAGCAGAACCACAGATGATACAATGCAAGGGGGGATTGGGCAATAGGAAAATACACTCCAGTGAACAAGGGAAAACAAAAGGTCCTCACCAATGACGGTGGAACATGACCTCTGAGCTGTAGTCCAGCCTAGCACAGGGAGTCCTCTGTGCATGTACCCAGCCTGGACTGGCACATGGGGCCCATGGACGGCAAGGAACAAAATGTGGTGTCAGGGCCTCAGGTTGTTTCTCAGTTATAAATGGAGGATCTCCCTCCTCCTGTAAGGCATTTGGGATTTAATCTTCTCAGGACTGGACCAGTGGCTGTTTTCCTTCTCCATCTCACAGCCCTTTTACTACCTGCACTGCCTTTACCAGAGGGCTGGCTGCCTGAGACAGTGAAGAACAACAGCAATAGGCCACTGAAATCCAGTTTCTTTCTCTCCTCCATGAGAAATAGGCCAAGGGGAGCCCTATCAAGTAGATACCAAATGCCAGGAGATTCAGGCCTTTCTAAGGGAAACAGTGATGAACTCCAGATCTGGATGGTCTTACAGAATTTCATAGGAGCTCAGTTCACTTTTGGGTTTGCACAGAGAGTCCATCCATCAGGCACAGGAATACCCTCAGGCTGATTATTCCTCTTCCTCACTATAATTTGGAGAAGGCACTTATGTGATGGAGAAAAAACACATCTGGTTCAGCTCACAGAGCTGAATGAAACAGACTGTGGCTCCTGAAAGAAACTCATGCACCTCATGGCCCAAAGAAAAGGCATGGATTATGTGGGACTGGGAAGAGGATCCATATTTTTGAACAAATCACCTGCTGTTTTTAGCTCAGACACTGTGGCATAAAAGCGCACCAAATAAACTAACGGGTAAAACACAGATGTGGAAACCAAGACAACCAAGACCTGGTGGACTTCAAATGACAGAAATAACCCCAACAGATCAATACCAGACCAGGCAACCCAGCAAAACCTGCAGTCTCAAATAGTCCTCTGTTGGATTGAGAGTAGAAGTTACTTCCATTTCAGAAGTGATGGAGTCACTTCCACGCCAGGTATAAAATATAAATACCAGACACTTGGTGTTGTGCAGCTACCTGAAAAAGGCATTAAGTGAGTTGGACTCACTTGAAGCACAATCTTTTTATATTTTCAAAACGCCAAGTTCCGTGCAAGTATTCAGGCTGCCATGGCAACGTGGTACATTTGTTCCCAAGTGTCATTTCCCATCACAATTGGGGTTTTTTTCCAGAACTTTGCGCGACTTCAAAACTTTGGTTGCTGAGGCAACATTTCCCTTTGAAAGGAAGCGATTGGCTGTGCCCATCTGTGCTGAGGCAAGGGCTCTTCTTTGAAGACCAGCATGCTATGGCAAGGGAGGAGGTGTTAGGGAGGCTAAAAAGATGCCCAGGGAAGCAGGGGGAGAGGAGGGAACTGTGCTGAGATGTGGCTGTGGATGGACAACACACGCCATGAGACAGGTTGGGGTGGGTTCTGAGTGGGAGGCTCCAGGCTTAGCACAGGCAAGCTAATGTGCCACATTACATCACTGGATATATTAAATGTGGTCTTGGCGAGAAAAACGCTTTGCCTTCGGTGTAAGCTGTCAGGATCTCAGGGAGATGCATAGTCCTCACAAGACCTCTACAAGAAAGGAATTTGTCACTGGGCTTGTTTGACACAAGTGACCAAGGCAGGGAGGGCTTGAATGAACTACTGAAGGTCAGACAGTAAATTAGGGGCTGATAGAGGATATAAGCCCCTAGAGGTGTTGTGTTTCATTTGTAAGATCATCATTCCTCTGATATTTAACTTACGCTTAAACAGAAACCCATTAACCTTCTGCAGAGAAGCACTGCAATCTCTTTTTCCCTTGCTAACATATTACAGTCCTCACCTCTGCTATTTGTCAACGTATTTGGCTGAAACACGCTGAAGCAGGGACTCCTTTCTTTCCAGACAGTGAGGCCCAAATCCACACTCTCCCTGAAATCCCAGTGCAATCAATGTGATTGCCACCAACAATTATAACAGCTTTTTAATTGGGGTCATTCCCACCTTCTTCTTGACTGGAAAAGTGGAAGGGGCACAGCCCTACCATCGCTTGGCTGCCTATGGGCTCTAGCTGACTCCCAAACGCAGCAAGCAGCTTCTGCATCCAGCAAAAAAAGCAAATGGGTTGTGGAGAAGGTCCCAGAGAAGGTGGCCGGGCAAGAGTTCAGAAGAAGCTGGTGGCTCTGAGGAAATGCACTGAATGAGGCCACAGGAACTGGCACAGGGTGAGGAGAACCAGAAAGGGTGAGAACAGGCAAGGGACAGTGAGAGGACAATAGGATGAAGGTGAGCATGGCACACTGCTGCTGCTAATGCAGAGACTGAGTGTGAAACCTGGGACATCAGTACTAGGAAGACTGTCCTGCCGCAAATCAGTATCAATGGCATGAGCAGGAAGATTATCTTTCGTCTCTTAAAGTTGCTGAGGAGACATAATTAAAGCAGCAGCAAATATAGATCAGCCAGGCAAAATTCTTCCGATGGGATTTATTCACCATGTCCCTGGCCTCTTGGAGCAGAGGTGTTCCATACAGAGGGCTGTGATTCAGCCCATGAGGAGAGGAAGGCTTGAGACAGAAGAAAGGTGGAAAAACAAGAAAGAGCTAACAACAGAAGGAAGGGGACATTATGGATTATGGAGGTTAAAAGTCACACCACATGTTTCTCTGCCTCTTAAAGAGCAAGGGAGTGTCCAGGGAGATTAAAAACTGCTGTGGATGTGGCATCTGTAGGATGAAGAAAACCCCCACAAGCAGAGCCTGGGACTGAAGAATCTGGATTTCATCCTTTCTTCTTTGCTGTTAACTCTTGTGCATCTTGGGATAAGACATGCTATTTTCCTGTGCCCCAACTCATGCTCTGCAGGAGGGATGACCGAACTTCTCTACCACCAAAAAGGTTTTAATGGATAGATAGGCAAGGAAGCAGTTTAGGACTTGAGGAGTAAGATTGCACAGGTATGGTTTTCACAAGATCTCCGCTCCTGCCTCTCATCAGCCCCCATTAGCCTTGTATTTCCTTTGTCTCCACCTGCACCCATCAGTCTTCTTACATGCACTGTCCAGGCAGCCTTCAACTGCATCAACTACCCTTTGCTCTGCTGTCACCCTCACATGAGGGAGTCCACAAAAGTGGCCAGAAAAATCACAGAAGTTGGCTCATTTAGAGCAATTTGGGCTGTAGGGATTTCACCTACCTCCTTCTGCTCACTGTGGGACCCAGAACAGAACCATTTACATCCTTTCTTATTTAATAAGCAGGTGGTTTACAAGCTTAAAACAAATTACCACTTCAATAGGGGTCATCCAAAGCCCTCGGCTATTGCACTGCCTGTGAGCCAGCATCTTTCCCAGCCTGGAGATGCACACAGTATGTGCTGCTGAAAAGCAAATCCAATGAGTAGATATGAACTGGTTGCTACCAGCTATTGCTTGACCAGAGGGCACAAGTGATTCATTAGGCTGGCTTGCCACGTCTCCATTTTGCAGCCTATGTCTCAGTGCCCTAGTTCCAGACTGATGGTGACTCTGATGTCCGTGTATGGGTCACTGGAGATTAGGCTTTGATTTCTTTCTATTTCAGCAATTCATAGCTGACTGCAGAAGCAGAGTCAGATACGAACCCGCTGCTTGGATCACCACCTGCCTGCTCCAAATCTGGGTCACTGTGGCATTTAAAAACATGAGCAGCCAACACGGCCCTGCCAGGCAGAAGCAAAGAAGGAAAGCAAACAAGAGAAGTGCTCTTGATGTCAAAAGAGAAACATAGAGACACAGGAGGCAGCAGGCTTTGTCTTTCCCCTGCATATAATTGTCTTTGATGCTTCCTTCCCAAGGGCATTGAATTTTAACTGCCTCTTCCATGTTGATGGAGGAGACCAAAAATGGCCTGGGGAGTAGCTCCCATAGTGATAATATTTCTCTGGTGATTTCCAGGGATTGCCCACATCCCCAGACTTCTCTTGCCTGGGCTCTGCTGACAGAGAGTTTCCTTCACTGGTCCTGGATGTCTCACAGCTTTAACAACTCCACCTCATGTCTAGCAGCATGTGCTGAGGTTATGACACCTCAGCACTGACCTCAGCACTGCTCTCCCATAGGTGATGCAGAACATCCCTGGCGCACTGATGAACCAGGTGGAGAAGGTGAAGGAAGTCCTATAGCTCCTGATAACACTCCAGCACACAGCAGAGGCTGAAGAAGCCCTTGGGACCTCTTTCCTGCCTGCTAATCCCAGTGGGGATGGAACAAGTCCTCTCTCATGCTTGAGCATCTGCGAGTTGCCTGGGAGTCTCCTACTCTCAAAGGCAGGATGTTCAGCAGCTGCTGGATGGGCCCAGCAAACAAACAAGCAACTTTTGCAAAACGTATCTGGACATCAGCCATATTAACCATGAGTGCTGCTCTCCCCTGTGGATAGAACAGCTGCCCATTGGAATAAACAGGAAACCATTTTATCCTCTGAGGAGCAAGAAAGGTGAAAGGGTCGTAACTGTAAATTGTGTGTCTCTGGGTTTAGGGTATGCAGCATGAGCAACAGACATATAGGTCTTCTGTTTTTTCTCATAGAGCAGGGACTCAAATGCTGCGCTTCTCCTTCTGAGCTGGTTCTCTGACCTAATGTTACCCTTTTCTCCAGAGCAAGAGAAAAAAAGAGCAGAAGTCCTGGTTTCTCCACTAAGGTTTTGGAAATCTGTCAAATAGCATGGCATGTGGAGGCAGTGAGGCAATACACCTGCCAGGTCACGTAAAATACAGGTGTGGATCTGCCTTGTCTGATTCTGCATGGCCACGTGGGATTTTTGTGTAGTCCCAGCCAGGAATACACGTGCTTCTGCACTTTGCTATCCTACTAGTTGGTGATGTTTATCAGGGAATACTTTGAGTCCCCTCGGCACCAACTCCTCTTGGTCATTTTAGAGTCTTTACTTTTTCACCCTCTTGGAAAGCAAACCAATCTTTATCAAAGGCAGGCAGCCAGCAAGAATTTACATTTGCCCAATGGAGTGCTTCAATTGCTGGGTTCCTTGGCTGCACTTCAAGGCTTGTGTCATGCAGGAACTCAGGTGAGCTGGGCCAAAAGGACCCTTCTGACACTTCAAGCTGCAGTTCAATTCAAGACTGGGGAAGCTTCACCCTCTTTCCACGTGAGGTATCTATTACTGTAACTTGCATCTATACCTGATTAGGGTATAGTAAAGTGACGTTGGTGCAGTGTGGCAGTAGTGATGTTGCTGTGGAAACCATTATATTTTAATTGCCTGACTCAGGAGAATCCAGGTAAATCAGACATTGTAATTCCCCTGTTGAAGCGAAAGATCTGGACTGAGCATCAAGTACATAGGGCTCTGCTTCTGACCAGTTTGTGAGAGCCATATGGCACTGGGAAACCTCTTTCCCTCTTCAAGTCCTTTGGTTGTCCCTAACCCAGGCCCTCACGCTTTACCTGCCAGACCCATAGGGATGTCCCAGGTTGGTGACAGTCTCTGCACCACTGGTGAGGCTACCAAACACCTCCACATCACAAAGGACAAACAGAAGATAACTGATAATGTTGAATATGCACCTTATTCTGGTACCAGGATCAAGGACGGTGATATTACCTATATGCTAGATGACCTGTCAAACTTTGCTCTAAAAACCTTATAAGTAATTTGAGCAGTGTGTGTTTAACTCCATAGTCCTAGTGATATACTGAAGTTCATCTTTATGATCACTTGTGACAGAGTCCACAAAGTACCAGGTACAGCTTGAGACCTGGCAGATTCTATCACGTGAAGGATTTCCAGAAAGGAAAGATGCCTACATTCCTATTAATAGATGCCTATTTTTACCACAGAGGTGCTGGATGCTGATGAGCACACAGCATGTGGCCAGATGTGGATACACCTGCTTTCCACTCAGCAAGCATGGGCACTTTGATCAAGGCAGGCAAGAAAATGCTCCTACTTTCATTTTGAGGGCCCAAAATTGTGCGGTGCAAAGGGTATATAAACCAGTATTGTCCCGCTTTTCTGGACAGAGGTCTGTGTGCTCTCTGGCCAAATTGTCCACATAGGAGTCTGAACGCAAACAAAACCCAAAAAAACCCCCCAAATCATTAGAAATAAAAAGAAGTGAAATGTGGTAAAGATCAAGAACAGGGAGGAGAGGTGGAGCATCTTAGCTGGATGAAAGCTCAAGGGCAGAGAGGAGAGGAATGGCCAAGAAGCAGCAGATGGTTCAGAGGACATTCTCTGATGCGTGTCCCATTCCTAGCAGGCAACTCCGAAAGCTGATCTAGCATGTTGTACCCCTGATGTCCTGCCTGCCCGTGTGTCCAGCAGGATGGAAAACAGAAGTGGGCAGCAGGGCATGGCTGCACTGCAGTCTCCCTCCCAGAGACTTCTCCCTTTGTCTCTTGGTCTTTTCTGGCACTGCCCAGAGCAAAGCACAGGGATTTCCTTGCCTCCAGGAGATCAATTCTCAGCCTGGCATGGGCTAGAGAGACCCTAGTTTATGTTAATAAATATTATTTGTGTCAGCAGGTAGACTCTGCCACTGAGACTGAGCTACTGTTGAGCCAGGCACTACACAAAATCATGATAAGAAGTGGTCTAAAGGTTATTACCCAAGACAGACAAGGAGATGAAGTTGCTTGCTCAACTGGCCCAGTAAGTCAATAGCAGACAGGGGGAAGGAGCCCTGGGTTCTTTCAGCAGAGGTCAGGGCCTGGTGGACCAGCTTAGGTAATTTCTTACATTGCCCATATCAGCATATTCCGCTTGCCAGTGTTTATCTCACATCTTTGAGCAATAGCCCTCAGGACTCTGCAGTTCGGTTTTGTTTTATTTTACGGAGGAAGTGACACTCACAACACGCTCAGAGGTTATGTTGCTAACATTGCAACAGCTCCCATCCTACACGGAGATGGAAGAGATCTGAGCGGTGCAGATGTGATGACTCAGCTTTGCTGGATTTCACAATAGTGGAGCTCCACTGATGTTTCCACAGAGATACTCTGATGAGCTTGGTGTAAGAGGAAAGAGAATCAAACCTAGTGAAGCTGCCCCAAAGTTAGCCATCCAAAATAAGCCTTCACCAAAGCCCTTCTCCTCCAATACATCAGTGCATCACACATGGAGGAAGGATATGCACATTTCCCCAGTTTGAGATGCCTATGACACAAAAATACCTACTCGATCTAGTTGCCCTGACCTCCTGTTGTAGTCAACAGAGAGAAAACAAATGCATTTAGGGCACAGCTTCTCTGGTTTGTTTTAAACATTTGCTTTGGATAAGACAACTTGTTCTCTGGAAGCGCTCGCTCCCCTGCACTGACACAGAGAAAGCCTTGCTCAGACATAGCTGAGCCTGGTCAGATGAATCCCAACCTGGCCCTCCCATGCAGAACAAAAAAAGCTGGGAAGAACACAGTACACTAAATCTTTTTGTAGTGAGAAACTCCACTCTGCTCACACAGACTAACACATCTCATACAGAATTACTTGTAACCTGCAAGTTCTTCGTGGGCTAATTCATTGTGGGAAGGGGTGGGTGACTCTTACACAGGCCCAGGCTTTGAATCAAAGGTACCTAGGCATCCCTGGTGGCTGCCTGGTTTGGGGTGGCTACACTCACCCAACTGTACTTCCCAAGGAAGAGGTCTCCTGTGCCAGTGACATAGCCCTAAGTAAGGCACGAGTTCAGTTCTGTAGGCCAGGTAAGGGAACGCTGTGCTGCTCAGATGTGAAGTGGCTACATGTGTCTGGTTTTACTCCCCCTATTGGCCTTGGATTTGAGGACAGTATTTTTGTCATCTAAGGACACCCAGACAGGGACTCTGTCCTGAGTCTCAGTAAGCCAAAATGTCAGGGATGACCAAGAAGAGACGCCTTCACCAGGAGATTGACCACTTCTTTATCAAGAAGCTATCATTTGAGTAAAAATCTGGCCATCTTCACCTGGAAGACCACCAATCCCTTATCAAACAGATACCACCAAGCACTACCACTCTACCCAAATCAGAACTGCTTTTCCTCCCAAAAATTTCCATCTGCAGTGCGATGATCAAAACAAGCCATTACTAATCAATGATCTCAAGTTCCAAGATAATGCCAGAGTTGCGCACATCCCAGCTCCGCTTCTTGTGATAGAGCTGCATACATTAATTGCTAAACAATGTTGTTTTAAGCCGTACGTACACTTACATAACCTCGTACCATATAATCAACACATTTCATAGCACGAAGAGATCAATCATTCTGATCCCCGTCACAGAAATATACCTCTGCTCCCTACCATGTCATGAAAACAACAAAAAAAAACCAACAAAAAGAATTTCCAACCTCCGCACCTGCCAACAAGCAGCATAGCTTGATGTACCTTGAGATGTTGGCTCTTTTAAAACCCATGAGCACCACATGACCACCACTAGCAGTCAGCAGCTGAAATCCAGCCATGCGCTACTGCTCCAGCACAGAGGAAAGATCATGGGGAAAGGCTGGGGGATGTCTGTGGGAGAGAGAAGGAAGAAAACAAGACCAATGGAAACGGAGCCCTGTGCACTACTCCTCTCCCCAGTCCCCTTCCCAGGACTCTCTCTCCCCACCCAGCCTCTCTCCATCACATAATGGCAGGAGCTGGAAGGGACCTCTGAAGATCAGCCAGTCCAACCCTCTTGCCAAAGCAGTGTCACCCAGAGCAGGTTGGACAGGAACACATGCAGGTGGGTTTTGAATATCTCCAGAGAAGAAGATTCCACAACCTCTCCGGGCAGCCAGTGCTCTGGAACACCCTCATAGTAAAGAAGTTTTTCCTCATGTTCAGCTGGAACTTCCTATATTGCAGTTTGTGCCCGTTCCCCCTTGTCCTATCACTGGGCACCACTGAAAAAAGTCTGGCCCCATCCACTTGACACCTACCCTTTAGATATTTATAAGCATTGATAAGATCTCCTCTCAGCCTTTTCCAGGCTAAACAGACACAGGCCCCTCTGCCTTTCCTCATAAGAGAGATGCTCCAGTCCCTGAATCATCTTCATAGCCCTTCGCTGGACTCTCTCCAGTAGTTCCTTGTCGTTCTTGGACTGGGGAGCTCCAAACAGGATACAGTACTCCAGATGCAGCCTCACCGGGACAAAGCAGAGGAAGAGGATAACCTCCCTTGACCTGCTGGCCACCCTATTTTTAATGCACCCAAAAATACCAATGGCCTTCTTGCTGGCTCATGGTCAACTTGTCCACCAGGGCTCCGGTGTCCATCTCCACTGAGCTGCTCTCCAGTAGGTCAACCCCTAACCTGTACTGATGTACGGGGTTGTCCCTCTCTGAGTGCAGGACCTTACACTTGGTTTTGTTGAACCTCATTAGGTTCTTCTCTGCCCAGCTCTCTAGCCTGGTCCAGGTCCCACTGAATGGTGACAGATTGCTGGCTGCTCTTTCCAAGCCTGGGAATGGAGACTCGCAGCCTCCCTGTTTTGCTGCACCTCTGGAAGAAGGGTTGTAGATAGATGGGTACTGCCAGCAGCTCCAAAGCAAGGACAGAGGTACTGGGGAAGGGTGGCAGGGGCTGAAAAACTTGTAGGACCCATTACTACAGTGCTGCGTGGGCTACAGCATATGGCAGAGAAACAGCAGTGCTGACCCTGCTCTAACAGGCCACCTCCTGGTGCTGCAACATCAAGTGCTTGACCAGGAGTGCAGGAGTTGGCAAAGAGGGTGGGATGCTTTCAAACAGCCTTTTTGTAGTGAGAAACTCCACTCTGCTCACACAGACTAACACATCTCATACAGAATTACTTGTAACCTGCAAGTTCTTCGTGGGCTAATTCATTGTGGGAAGGGGTGGGTGACTCTTACACAGGCCCAGGCTTTGAATCAAAGGTACCTAGGCATCCCTGGTGGCTGCCTGGTTTGGGGTGGCTACACTCACCCAACTGTACTTCCCAAGGAAGAGGTCTCCTGTGCCAGTGACATAGCCCTAAGTAAGGCACGAGTTCAGTTCTGTAGGCCAGGTAAGGGAACGCTGTGCTGCTCAGATGTGAAGTGGCTACATGTGTCTGGTTTTACTCCCCCTATTGGCCTTGGATTTGAGGACAGTATTTTTGTCATCTAAGGACACCCAGACAGGGACTCTGTCCTGAGTCTCAGTAAGCCAAAATGTCAGGGATGACCAAGAAGAGACGCCTTCACCAGGAGATTGACCACTTCTTTATCAAGAAGCTATCATTTGAGTAAAAATCTGGCCATCTTCACCTGGAAGACCACCAATCCCTTATCAAACAGATACCACCAAGCACTACCACTCTACCCAAATCAGAACTGCTTTTCCTCCCAAAAATTTCCATCTGCAGTGCGATGATCAAAACAAGCCATTACTAATCAATGATCTCAAGTTCCAAGATAATGCCAGAGTTGCGCACATCCCAGCTCCGCTTCTTGTGATAGAGCTGCATACATTAATTGCTAAACAATGTTGTTTTAAGCCGTACGTACACTTACATAACCTCGTACCATATAATCAACACATTTCATAGCACGAAGAGATCAATCATTCTGATCCCCGTCACAGAAATATACCTCTGCTCCCTACCATGTCATGAAAACAACAAAAAAAAACCAACAAAAAGAATTTCCAACCTCCGCACCTGCCAACAAGCAGCATAGCTTGATGTACCTTGAGATGTTGGCTCTTTTAAAACCCATGAGCACCACATGACCACCACTAGCAGTCAGCAGCTGAAATCCAGCCATGCGCTACTGCTCCAGCACAGAGGAAAGATCATGGGGAAAGGCTGGGGGATGTCTGTGGGAGAGAGAAGGAAGAAAACAAGACCAATGGAAACGGAGCCCTGTGCACTACTCCTCTCCCCAGTCCCCTTCCCAGGACTCTCTCTCCCCACCCAGCCTCTCTCCATCACATAATGGCAGGAGCTGGAAGGGACCTCTGAAGATCAGCCAGTCCAACCCTCTTGCCAAAGCAGTGTCACCCAGAGCAGGTTGGACAGGAACACATGCAGGTGGGTTTTGAATATCTCCAGAGAAGAAGATTCCACAACCTCTCCGGGCAGCCAGTGCTCTGGAACACCCTCATAGTAAAGAAGTTTTTCCTCATGTTCAGCTGGAACTTCCTATATTGCAGTTTGTGCCCGTTCCCCCTTGTCCTATCACTGGGCACCACTGAAAAAAGTCTGGCCCCATCCACTTGACACCTACCCTTTAGATATTTATAAGCATTGATAAGATCTCCTCTCAGCCTTTTCCAGGCTAAACAGACACAGGCCCCTCTGCCTTTCCTCATAAGAGAGATGCTCCAGTCCCTGAATCATCTTCATAGCCCTTCGCTGGACTCTCTCCAGTAGTTCCTTGTCGTTCTTGGACTGGGGAGCTCCAAACAGGATACAGTACTCCAGATGCAGCCTCACCGGGACAAAGCAGAGGAAGAGGATAACCTCCCTTGACCTGCTGGCCACCCTATTTTTAATGCACCCAAAAATACCAATGGCCTTCTTGCTGGCTCATGGTCAACTTGTCCACCAGGGCTCCGGTGTCCATCTCCACTGAGCTGCTCTCCAGTAGGTCAACCCCTAACCTGTACTGATGTACGGGGTTGTCCCTCTCTGAGTGCAGGACCTTACACTTGGTTTTGTTGAACCTCATTAGGTTCTTCTCTGCCCAGCTCTCTAGCCTGGTCCAGGTCCCACTGAATGGTGACAGATTGCTGGCTGCTCTTTCCAAGCCTGGGAATGGAGACTCGCAGCCTCCCTGTTTTGCTGCACCTCTGGAAGAAGGGTTGTAGATAGATGGGTACTGCCAGCAGCTCCAAAGCAAGGACAGAGGTACTGGGGAAGGGTGGCAGGGGCTGAAAAACTTGTAGGACCCATTACTACAGTGCTGCGTGGGCTACAGCATATGGCAGAGAAACAGCAGTGCTGACCCTGCTCTAACAGGCCACCTCCTGGTGCTGCAACATCAAGTGCTTGACCAGGAGTGCAGGAGTTGGCAAAGAGGGTGGGATGCTTTCAAACAGACATTGGCAGTTTTGACAACATCAGTCTCCAAGTGAGGGTCTGACCCTGTTATTCTCACCTCCACCTATTCCTCCCCTACAGCAGCAACTGACAGCAGCTGCACTCCCACCACAGAGTGTGAGGAGATAAAAATAAAATAAAATAAAATGCATTTAAGGGAAAATAAGGGGATTAAGGGAAAAGCCCCCTTTTGCCCCAGTGTGGTTTCCTCCAAGAAGCCTTGTGAGGTGCCTGGCACTTGCAAAAATACAGAGCAATAAAATCACTGTGGAGAGCTTTCCTGAGAGCCATCCCTGCAGGGAGCCTGTGGGCCAGCCTCCTCTCCCCTCCACAAAGGTCAGGCCCATCTGAAAAACAGGAGGATGAAGAACAGGAAGCTGTTTCTCCAAAGTGGAGCCCATCTAGTCAGGGCCACCACCTCCCCATACCCTGCAGATGGACCCCATACCCCATAACCAGCTCCAGCCACATACAGAGGGCACCGTGCACCTCTGAGAACATCCGAATGGAAGCTAAAAGGGATACTGTCCAGCCCCCACGGGTCAGAGGGGAGCCCAGCCTTTGTGTGACAGCTGCCAAGATGGGTGCACCCTGCATCACACCGCCCCATCCCAAAAGGATCCCTTCGTTTCTCCTTTAGGAGGAGGCAGCACCGTGTGCAGCACCGCAGCCCAGCATCCTCAAGGCTCTGGTACCCTCTGCTGGCCCTGAACATTTCTTTTGCTAATGAAGCCTCTCCTGGGGTGTGTTTTTTTCAGCCTCAAGGTCACTCGCATACACGACAGCAGCCTCTCTGGTACCCGCAGGGGTTTCTCTCTCTGCATTGTCTTCAGAGTTCCCCACCTGCACTCTCACACTTCTGAGCTGTCCCTGAGCCGCTGAGGGCAGGGATGTACCCACTCCTCCCATCTTCAGGAGAACACTTAAGAGAACCAATACTACTTTGCTAGAATTGACAAAAACCTGGGGAGTTTGACAAGTGCAAGATCACGCAGCAAACACAGAAGGGTGAGTGGCTGCACAAGTCCATCCTGGGGCAAAAAGCTCAGGAGAGGCTCAGGCTCCTGGCAAGTGGGACGCCCTCCCCATGGTTACCATCTCATAAACAAGGTGGTAGAGGTACAGTGAGAAGAAGACATAGCTCTTGGACATCATCCTCCATCCGCATCCTTAACTGGCACTGCTCTACCCGACTAGGGCAAGACAGGGGACTCTGCTCATGCCTCCAGCAAGGCTTTCATGCAGCCCTTTACAGCCAGGCAAAGCACTGACCTACCACAGTCCTTGGAGATGAGAAGGAAGGATAAACAAAGAGCGATTTTGAAGCAAGGAACAGCAGGTCATTTCCTTCACTGCTGCTGGCAGACAGGGCAGATGGCAGCAGCCTGCTCCCAATGACGGGCTAAGGTGCCTCCTGCATGGCTGAGCCCAACAGGGCAGCCAGAACAAGCGGGATTTATGCCTTAATAGAGATCAAACCCCAAGTGAGACATGATTTTCTACCTTCAGGGGTGCTGATGCTACCCACAGATCTACATCCTGCTTCGAGGTGAGTCCCCAGGGTGGGCAGTGGGCAACACAGCGGGAACAGAAGTGAGGTCTTCCCAACCAAAATCCTGCACTGCCACCAATGGGGGAAAGGGGTACATCCCCTCTGTCCCTCCAGGCAGCCAAAGACCCAAGGCTACCAACATCAGTTTTTTTATTTTAATACAAACTAAAACCTTTCAGAGTTTGAAGAAACATTGATGTGACACATGGACAGAGCACCCAAGGGGAACCCCAGCTGTCCCATACCCTGTTTCAGAGGGAGGCTCCAGGCTGTTCGGCTCCCCAGGAAAAGCTTCTTCCAGGAGCAGACACTGATGCCACAGGGCTTTCTGCCCACACACTAGCAGGCCTCAGGCAGCAGCAGCTCCACGTGCGGGACAGGGAGGTCACTTGATGCGGTAGAGGACTTTGCGTTGCATGCGGTGCTGGATCTCGCCCCGCCGCATCATCAGCTGCAGCACCTTGTAGATGGCATGTTCTGGGTATTTCTGGAAGAGGAGAGCACAGGGAGATGAGCCAGCGTGGAAGAGCTCACTGCAGCCCCATGGGAATCTGAAACTACCGCTAAAACCTGACTGTACCTCTCCAGAGGGAGGGAGCCCAGTAGCACCAGGTGCTGATGCTCCTTTCTGGTTTCACTATTTTAGCTCTGACTGCAGCCAGTATCACAAATTAAACACTTTTGGTTTGGAGGGTAGGACCCCAAACTACCCGAACAGCCCCAAAACTCAGTGCTTTTGCAGAAAATTGAGTGAGTTCTCACCTCACTCCCCTTAAAACTCTGCAATCACATTGCCCACCACTCCTTGTAAACAAATTCAAAAGCGGGTATGACCAAAAGGCTCTCCAGCCACCTCTTGGGGAACGGGTTTCACCCTAAAAGGCAGTCTGGGGTGCTTGGTTCCACAGCCCAACCCTCCACAGAGTCCCAGGCCCACCTGCCGCATGAAGTCCTGGACGATGCTGTGCTCTGACACCTGAGAGCCGATGGCAAAGCGGCGCTTGAGCTGCTTCTCAATGCGAGACAGCATCTCTTGGTCCTCCTGTGTCGTGAAGCCTTCTGCCCCTGGAGGGAAAGGCCGTGTGAGCTCTCTGCACTGCCCAGATGTTGCTCTCAGGCATTCTGGCTTTGTCTCCCGTGTCTCCCACCACACATCTGTATGCCTCAGAGACTTTAGGGAACCCATGAGCAAATCCACCATCAAAGGCTGTGGAGTTTCAAGGCCACAGCTGAACATGGAACTGACTGCTGAAGCTTCCTTGAAACCATTTGTGCTGCATTGCCTCTCAGGGAGGCTTTGTCTCCACCCCCATAGGGAAGAGATTAGAGGACAAATAGGTTGGACTTTGCCCTTTGGGACCATAAGGAGCCAGACAATCTCTCCCTTGCCCATCACAGGTGGAGACCCTCAGTGTCATTTGTTGCTGCTCTCCCTGTGAGCCACAGCCCCAGAATCACGATGGCTCCTTGCTGTCACAGGCATTGCTTTCCCTTTACTCAGAAAGCAGGTCCAGCATCTGCCCCATGGGTGCCTGGTAGCACCCCCTGCCCCCTCCCAGGAGGGAAGCTTGGCTCTCCTTGTCCTGAGCATCCAGGTCAAGCATGTCCCTCCTGCCCCCAGCACAGAGCGTCTCCCCCTCACCTGACAGGCTGCCCGACATGGCTGCATCAAGTGTGGACACATGGAAGAGCCGCAAGGCTTCCTCAACATCCGCCTCAGTGGCAAAGGGCTGAAGCTTCATCTTCGCCAGGGACTCGGCAATGCGCACGATAGCCTCCAGCTGCCTATGGCCAAAGGAGATGTTCCTTGCTTTCTACTGTGGCTCCAAGGGGTTTTCTCCATTCCCCCCAACCCCTCACACCCCCACCTACCCCATTCCAGGCACCTCTTTTACCCCCTCTGCAGCACTTCCACTGTTGTCCCATTCACAGAGGACTCCCTCAAACCCCAGCATCCCACTAACTCCCCTCCTGGGCTATCCCAGGTGGCACCCAGCGATGCAGCCCCAAGGGTTTTGGTGGGATGAAGAGGGCAGGGTTGCTCACCGGACAGTGATGGGGATGCTGGAGCGGCGGTCGCTCTCCTGCTCGTGCTGGCGAGTGCCGTTCCGCATCAGGATGTAGCGGTTCTTCAGCTTCTCTGCTGCGGCTGCTGAGAGCCGAGGGCCACACTTCCTGCAAGGGGGGACAGGAGCTGGAGGTGGTGGCCATCAGGGATGGTCCCCTGGGTGGGGAGGCCCCCAGGGACTCCTTGCTTCCTCATGCCACGCTGTGGCACCATTGTGAGCTGCTCTTACTTCCCCTTTTTCCAGGCACGAGTTAAAAAAAGAGGTCACTTGGACAGAGAACTTGCAAATATTGGCTGCATGGTTCCCTTCTCCCAAACACCTCCCACCCTGCAGCCCAGGCGCTGCCAAAAAGTCACACTTCTCACTCACGTCCGACAGAAGGAGATGAACTTCTTCAGCTTGTTCAGCTCGATCTCGCCCTCCACAGCCTCAGTCTGTGTCAAGGCACTCACATGTAAGGACATCACGTGCTTGGCCAGCGTCTAGGAGAGCAGAGGGCAATCAGGCAGCTGGAAACCTCACTACCACCTCCTCCCAAGAAATGGGGCACCACAAATCCCCGCAAAACCAACATGCCCCAGCCCACCATGTCTCGCTCCTCGTTGTGCTCATCCTTGACGATGAAGATCATGTCAAATCGGGACAGGATGGTGGGCATAAAATCAATGTTCTCCTCGCCCTTGGTCTCGTCCCAGCGCCCGAAGACAGAGTTGGCAGCAGCCAGCACTGAGCAGCGGGAGTTGAGAGTGGTTGTGATTCCTGCCTGTGGGGGGGAAGGAGAAATGGATGGGGTCAAAACCACGTCCATGTCACAGCAGGGCTAGTGAAAGGTCCAAAGCAGTTTGCAAGGACACCTCCTCAATCACTTGCATTTAAATAAAACACCTGGTTGCTGTGTAATGGTTCCACATTGGAGAGAGGTCAGCACGGAAGCTACATGGGGCTGGGCCCACATGTCTTTCTGGAGGAAGACTGGCTTCAGCTGAGACGAGCACTGAGTAACTTCACTTAAAACCTCACATCAAGGGCAAGGACACACAAAACAAAACCCCAACCCAATAAGCCAGAAACTGGGTGGCCAGAGCTGAGTCTCCCCAGGCATCCCCAGGGGAAAAGCACAGGTTTGCAGGTAGCAGGACAAGAGTGACCAGCAAGGACCAGCTGTGGTGGGTGCTCAGCTACCAGGGACTAAACAGCTAAGGGGTGAGCCAGAGTAATCAGTAGGGAGCAGAGGTGCTACAAGGGGAAAAAAAAATAAATCAAAAATTGAGCAGTGGAAATGAAGAGACTCTGATTTGAGAGAAGACCTGGCACCAGCATGTCAGGCAGTTTCTGTAGATCTTTCAAGGGGGTGGAGAGCAGGGGCAAGGAAGAAAAAGAAGTGAAATTAGGCTGTGACACAGGAACATCAGCAGAACTACTAAATCCAGAGGAGCAGAAGACAGGCAGAGCAGAAAGAACTCATTTCAGTTCTACTGAAGTTCAGGCTGCCTGAGAGAAGACAACCCAAAGCCTTCAGGCAGGGCTGGAAACCAGTAACCATCAAAACCACTGCCTGGACTCTAAATTGGGCAATTCTGGCAAAAGATATGTGATCACTGGTTGCTGGGCTCTCAGAAACCCAGTGGCAATTCGGGCTCCTGCCTCAAGGTGACATGCACTTACCTTAGCAATGGAGATGGTCTGCTGCTCCATGGCCTCGTGGATGGCCACACGGTCATCCTCTCGCATCTTCTCATCCGAGGTGGTGGAAATGAGGTGGGGAGAAAAAAGTCACCATCAGTCACCTCCATCGAACTTCAGTTACACACCCACCAACGCTGACCCCTGAGGTAAAGCTCTGCAAGGACCTTTGCCCAAGAGCAGAGATGTAACCAGAACTTCCCTGCAGCACCATCCCCCGACCTTCCCCAAAAGAAAATAAGGCAGCCTCAGGAGAACTGCCTTTTCTCCGGCAGCTCTGAGCTCTCCTGGGAGCAGCTGGCAGCCCAAGGGCTCTCTTCCCCACTCCCACGTAGGCAGCCCCGTGGGTACCTTGTCAAACTCATCGATGCACACCACTCCCCCGTCTGCCAGCACCATAGCTCCTCCTTCCATGAAGAAACTCCTGGAGGAAGGGTCACGGATCACCGAGGCCGTCAAACCAGCAGCGCTGCTGCCTTTCCCTGAGGTGTATACCTAGCAGCATGCGGGACAAGGAGACAGCATGTCAACCCCTGTGGGATCCAGGAACCCACCACTCAAGCTGGAGGACAAAGCACCCCCAGCACCACCACAACATTCAGAGCTGCTGGAGGAAACACAAGGACCTCCAGGAAAACTTCTCAGCACATGCCAAAAGCGGACCTGCTGGGTACAGAACAAGACTATTGCCTAGTCCCAGGCCTCAGACTAAGCAGCTGTGACACACCGGAGGGCTTGCAGACGCACAAATACAGGTATTAAGTACAGAACAGAGAGTGATTCATTGTTTGGTGGGTTGCTGCATTAGCTTTGTTTTCTCCCTGAGGGAACAACGCAGTCAGAGGCTGAGTTTAATAGAGACTACAAGAAAACACAGCTGAAAATATAATTTCATGCCTGGGCTCAGCCTGGAGGTCCGTGCCTGAGACGCAGTCAAATTCATTTGTCCTGACCAGCCAGTCCCTCCACTGATCAAGTCTCAACAATCAACAACAGCAGCAGTCACATCTTTGGACGTCTGCAAATAGGCTGGCTCATATCATCATGAAAGGCATTACTTGCTTCTCCCCATCCTGCCACCCCATCTCTTCCAGGTCAGCACCAGAAATGGCAGTTCACCTCTCTGCCAGCCCATCCAGCTGTGGATGCACGGGCAGATATCTGCTATGACCAGGGCCTGGTCTTTGGTCCTACACAAGGAGCAGAAGGATGAAAGGAGCGGCACTACACCACCTACCCCAATGGGCGAACACTTCTCAACAAACTTCAGCAACTGAGATTTGGCCGTGCCGGGGTCACCCAGCATCAGTAAGTTGATGTCTCCTCTGCGGGTCAGACCATCCGGGAGCCTGGCGCAACAGAGTAGGAAAAAGAGAGGAAGGAGGGATGATGAGCCTTCATTTTGGTAACAAGTGGCAGGTGGTTAGTAGCACTGCCAGAAAATAGTATGAGGGCTTTGTGCCATGACTGACAGCCCTGCCACCACTCTCTCTCCACCAGACTCGCTTTTCCCTCCCTACCTCTTGCGAGAGCCTCCAAATAAGAGGCAGGCAATGGCCTTCTTGATGTCGGTGCTGCCATAGATGGAGGGCGCGATGCTCTTGGCGATGGTCTCATAGACGTTGGGCATGGCAGCAAGGCGACGAAGTTCTTCCTCTTCTTGAGGAGTCACTGAGCCAGCAAAGCTGTGTCCTGTACAGGGAGGAGGAGAATGAAGCAGCAGTGAACAAGTGGATGTTTTAAAGTAAGTGGCACCACCCCCTACCACCAAAATCCCTTTTTGAAAATCACGCCAAGTGCCACCAAGTGGGAAGGACAGAGAGGGCAGGCATTTGCTATGCCAGCAAGGAAGGCTGTGTCCTTAGAGGCTGGTAGGAAAAATCAAGGATCTTGGGCAAAGCAGCTCTGGAGGAACCAGAGAGAGAATTAGTCAGGACCATGTTTTAAATACACAGCTCAATTTTAACCATCGACTTCAGTCCAGATCCTCAGGGATGGCTTAGCAGATTTCCACTAAGATCAATAAGATAAAAGCACTTAAATACCCTGGAGAAATTGGGCTGAAGCCTCCTCATTTAATATCACTAAGAAAAAGTCATACAGGACGTGGCCATAGAACATCCAGGGCAAGTTAGACCCCTGGACTGGCTCAAACCTTCTGCTATACAAACAGCAGAGAAGGACCAGGCTATGATTTCATACAGTCCTTGCTACGGACCACCTTGTTCAGGAAGGAGGTTCTCCGAGCACAGACCAGACAGGCACCACAAGCAGCACTCACCTGAGCCCTCCACGTCCACCTGGATGCCCACCACGCGGATGTAAGCACTTCGAATGCCCACACCCACGTTGTCACGGCTTTTGTTCTTGCTCTGGGCAGACTTCTTGATGGAGTAGATGCCCATGACAGTGACTCTGTTCCCTGGGACAACTTTGTCACACAGGTACCTAAAGAGGAGGAAGGGGAAAGCAAAGGATGGTAGCAGGGAAAAGGATGGCACCAGCCATACCTGCTAGCACTGAAGGGTGAGGTGGGGAGATGGCACTGGTACCTGTCACAGTACAGCTGCAAGTGCCGGGGCATCTCCCCGTGCGGCACAGCATCCGGGGACTCCTGCAGCTTCAGGACCTGGAAGTCCACACACTTGCACTTATCCGGCATGATGAAATAGGGGTCCAGTGGGCACTTTGGGCGGCCGGCTTGTTCTCTGTGCAGAGAGATCAGTCAGGGAGGGCTGGTGGCACTCCAGAGCCACCCCTGGGAGCCCCCCTGGAGAGGGGACAGCAGTGACAGGGTGCAGAGCAGCCGCCCCTCCGAGCAGTCCCCAGCGAGAAGGGTGGTCACACAGGGCTGAACCAAAGGCTCACCAAGCCCTTTGTCTTGTCTTCAACAGCTGCCAAAAGTAGGCACGAGCACAAGCCAAAGACAGGGTGACACTTGCCTGAATACTCGCCCTGCCTCCCCCACTCCCCTGCTAACTAAAAGCAGCGAGGAAGGTAATTCATTAATTACACAGAAGGTAACAGTACAAACTCAGCAACATGGCAGGGCATTTTTCTTTATAACCTCGTGCATGAAGCAAATGTTAAGTGGTTTCTAGTGAGAAAGCAATTAGCGATGTGACAAGGCTGCCGTCAACCTCCCAGTCTCTCGAGACGTATCTGCCTTGCTAGGCTACCAGCTCTCCGAAACAAGGAGCACCTCCACGTCCTGCTGCCATCTCAGCACATCACCACCGACGCCTGGCTCCATGCAGGTGGGGGACAGAGCTTTTGGGGAGGGTAACACCAGAGGGCTGCTGCACTCCTGCAGCCGAGGATCACGAGCCAGGCACTGCACAGACCACACGCAAGAACGATCCCTATCCCAAAGACCTCTCAAACCACATCAGAGATAAGGTGCAGGAAATAAATATTGGCAGGTTTCTTCAACAAGGTTGAAGACACAACCCACCAGGATCAGTCAGCACAAGAGCAGCAGCACAGCACCCAATGCCCATGGTTTGCCTGGGCATCAAGAGCTGCAAAGTGGGATTTCAAAGTTAGTAGCAACATGTCCCTGCAGAAGGTAATACAGAACAGCCCCCTGGGGAGGGGGAACATAAAAGCAAGGAGTTTGTTTGGAAAAGATAAGCACTTGAAAGGAATTTAAGACAGCAGCCCTACGCAGCGCTATGGGACAGCTGGAGGCAGGAATGAACCTTGAGGCAAAGCGCCCTGCAGATATAAAGAACTCCTCGGACATGGCTGACCAACACAGCTCACAGCACCGGTCATGCAGCACCACGACCAGCGTGGTTGTAGATGGATGGGGCTAAAACCTGCCAGCCATGGGTGCACATGGGGAACATGAAGGGAGAAGGCAAATGCTTCTGCCTTGTGTGACAGGGAGCTGACTCCATGCAGCAGGCACAGGATGAAGGGGGAGCAGAAGCGGGGGACACAGCCTTTTTTCTCCACCAGCATCCCTGTATCAATCCTTACGTGTTACATTTCCTGGGGAGAGCGTAGCCCTCCAGGCCCGGGCGCACCGCGATGTTGCTGATGGTGTTACGGCAGCTGCGGCACTGGATGGCTATTTTGGTGGCTTTGGCTCTTACAGGGGTTGCTGCGATTACGATCCCAGGGATCTTCACAAGGTGGGACATCTGGTCAGACTGAAAGGAAAAACGTGAAGGCAAGGTGAGAAAGGTGTCGCTGGAGGATGGGTGGGAAACTCAAGATGTAGCTAAGAAAGAACTGTGTTTCTTTAACAATCCCCACGTTCATGGGATTAAGGTACCAGAACAAAAAAGCATGTGCTTCTTGACAATGTCACTCTCTTGCTCTAGAGCAGTAGGGGAAAGTTGCATGACTTGAGCCATGCTGATTTCAAAGCAAAAGAGAAAAGGACTAAACACTATGTGTAGAACATCACTAATAACAGCAACGTCCCCACAGCAGGAACCACTAATAACAGCCCTTTACAGTCAGATTTAAGTTGCAGAGTGCCCCTGCTTAAAAACTAGCCTACAATCCATGTCCCGAACCACACAATCAAGCAGTGAAGGCTCCCCTGCCATCACACCCACACACGAGCAAGCCCTGCCACCCACTGCTCAGTGTGGCAGTGGCTTCACCTCACCTTCAGGCTGCGGATGTTGGCTGCGTTGGCATCCGATCTCAGCATGACCTGGATGTCTTGGAGAGCTTCCTCCCCTGAAGGACGAGGACGGGTGACCTCATCTGCGACTTCTTTTGCTGCTTCTTCTAACTGGAAAGGGAACAACTCGGCTATTAGGAGTATATTACAGCGTGTTGTCAGGGCTGCTCTCACGATGTGACAATGTCAGCGCATCAGGTCAGCCACCCACTCTGTCCTTACCAGCTGCAGGTGCTCCGCTGGTTGCTTGTACAGATAGTCAGCAAGATCTTCATCAAAGCTGGCCAAGTCTTCCATCTCCACCTCCACCCAGTACTGACTCAGGTTATAGTGCCGTTTAAGCTCATCCCTGGAAGGCAGCAAGCAGTAAAGGTTTGCAAGGCAGAAACCACAGGTCACTCACAGTGACCTCTTGACAAGTAGGGTGTCCTTGGTTTGGAAAGCCGATGGAGCAAATCAGGAGAACGCCAAGAGAAGTGCAGGGGGACCTGGACAGATCTTTCACCCAAAATTGCTTTGAAATGTGACCTAAGGCCAGGGACACCAGCGCTTCCAGTACCAACGTAAAGTATAGCACTAATTGTTTACTAGTTAGGTGACCAGATAGACAATTAGAAAAATTCTATGCAGGATAATACTTATTATACCTAAAATATAGTTTTAAAAAAAAGGAAGTAATAGCATAGCAGCCAATGTTCTCCTTAAAAAAAGCTGGGATGCATTAAATTCAGAGATAAAAGGTGAAAAATTATCCCAGCCCTTGCATGATACATCCCTATGTGCTCTCACAGTTGTCTCTCCAAGTTCCACAGGCGAAGAGATGGCCAAGGGACCTTCACAGCCTCAGAAGGCATGCGTGGACAGTGCTGCACTGATTTTAAAGGATACAGACAATAATCCAGACCAGAAAGCACTAGAACTTGAGGAGACACGCTGAATTTCAGAACTAGGTGCCAGTTTGGCAGCGGGGACCCCTCTGATGCTACCTCTGCTGCTTAAAAATCTGGGAGAACACCAGACCTCGGTTTCCCTCGGATGTTAAATGGGAACAGCAGCATTTGTAGTAGTGACAAAGAGCTCTTCACGGTCTAAGAAAAGCTGAGAGGCGCTATACCTGGGGTGGGCAGAGCAGGCGGGACAGCAAAGAGGAGGGGGTAAGGCCACGGCAGAGGACGTGGTGGGGGGTCGCAGCCTCACCTGTATTTGAAGGTGAAGCCCGTCCGGTCGGTGCCCACCCGGTACTGCCGCAGGAACTCCTTGAACCGCTTCTGCAGCTGGGACTTCCGAACCTGCCCCTCGTCTGCCGCCGCATCGCCCCCGAAGCTGTCGCTGTAGTAGATGCCGGGGTCGTCGAAGCCGGACATGGCGACCACGGCTCCTCTGCGGGGGGTGACAGCCCACGGTCAGCAACCACCTCCTCCTCCCACGCACCCCCCCACCCGCGCCAAATACCCCACGAGATGCCAGCCCCCTTCCCACCGCACCATGCCCCGGCCGCGTCCCCTCACCCCCGCTGCTCCACGGGACCCCTCACTCCAAAT
>NW_015094506.1:2223700-2366646 GCF_001431845.1 Calidris pugnax | reverse complement strand
AGTACCCCACGGGACCCCCCCACCCCGAACGCCCCACGCACGGCCCCGCTCCGCACCTGGCTGCCCGCGAAAAGCCGCCACCAACTTTTTCGCGGCAAAAACCAGCGCGCGGCGGAAAGCAAACTGCGGGGCGGGGCGGGGCACGCCGCCGCCGCGCGCTGCGATTGGCCCGGCCTCCCCTCCGCCCCGCCCACAAGAGGATGCGCGCGACACCGCCTCTGCCGCCGATTGGCCGGGGGGCCGCGTTCCGTCCCGCCCCCTTCCGGCCGGGCGCAGTTTGGCGGGAAATCTGGGGGAGAAGGGCGGTGCGGAGGGAAAATGGCGGTCGGGCGGGACCATTGTGGCGGTGCGGGGAGGGGGGTGTGCGGGTGAAACCATTACGGGCGGGGCGGGGGGAAGGAGCGCCCTCCAGGCGACGGGAGGGAGCGTGGCTGCCTCAGGCCGGGGGGGAGGCGAAGGCGTCAGTTACTGAGAATAAAATAAATTATCTCTGTAGGGGCTTTGGGGGCAGCTGGAGCTTGGTGCTGCAGGGCCTGCTGGGGTGGCAGGGCCTGAGCGGGGTGTCTCTGTGAGCGGGACAGGCCTGGGCCCGGGCCTGGCTGTCTGGGGTGCAGTGAGCCCACGGCCACGAAGGGCAGGGGACAAGGAGAAAGCTGCTGGCTGCTGTGGGATGCAGTGTGGGGAAATGGTGGGTGGGCAGTCTGGCTGGGGCCCCACAGGGATGGCAGCAGGTGAGCAGCGAGCCTGACAGCCTGTGAGCAGGCTGCTGTTGCCTCAGGGTTCATGCTCTTTGGGATGCTCTTCTCCTGAGCAGTAGTAAATTATGGGGGAAGGCTGGCAGGTCACTGGGTAAGTGTGTTTGGCCCTTCAGGAATGTGGTAGTAGGCTTTGGAGAAGAGGAGGCTGAGGGGAGACCTCATTGGTCTCTGCAACTACCTGAAAGGAGGGTGTAGAGAGGTGGGTGTTGGCCTCTTCCCCCAAGTGAACAATGACAGAATGGCCTGAAATTGCAGCAGGGGAGGTTCAGATCAGATATTAGGAAGAATTACTTTACTGAGAGAGTGGTCAGGCACTGGAACAGCCTGCCCAGGGAGGTGGTGGAGTTGCCATCCCTGGAGGTATTGAAGAAACGTATAGACGTGGCACTTCAGGGCATGCTTTAGTGCCTGAGATTGTTTGGTGTGTGTTGGGATTTTTTTTGTTGGGTTTTTGTTGTAGTTTTTTTTGTGTGTGTGTGGTTGGACTCAATGATCTCAAAGGTCCCTTCCAACCATGAATATTCTATGATTCTGTGATCCTAAACGAAAACAAAGCTGGGAAGCATAGTGCGTTGCAAGGGGAGGGTTTAACTGTAGTGGGTGAAAAATAAAGAGCGTCTAGTTGCAGAGAAACCAGATACATTCTTAAAGATCATGGATGAGTACAAGCAAAGCTTTACTCTGTATCTCTGAAGACTTCTTTAGGCTCAGCCTGGAGCCCTTGAGCTGCAATGGCTGTGAGATACTCAAAGTGCCATCTCTTCTGCCATGAGCCTGGAGGAGATGGTGTCAGTCAGAGTCCACATTTCCTAACTTTTAGACCCCAGTTACGATCTCTTTGGACACCAGAGAGGGGCTGAGTGTGGTACAGTGCATTTCTGAGCTCATGGGCATTTGTTTGCATGCTTGGGATGTTTGGTTACTCAGCATGGTCGAATGAACATAATTACTTAGTTAGGGTGGATTGGAGGGACTGAATAAGTAGAACTTGCTATAAATTAGAATGAATGAATTAATAAGTTCTTGTATTTGAATAGCTGTCAAGCCTCATAGCCCTGCTTTTCAAACATCTATCTTTTTAAAGAATTAACTATTTTTTTCCACCAGGGTGTGGCAAATGGGTCCAAATAAAGAAGTATTAAAGGGGATTTTGGAAGGGATATAGAGTAGATAAGAGCCTGAGAATGACGACAGTCCCTCTTTCCCACTGCTTATTCTCAGCAGGACGTGCCTTCTGATTCTTGCTCTTGGAGCAGGTTCAGTGCTGGTTGTTAGATCAGTAGGAAAGCGTGTCTTTGGGATTAAGGTCACAGTGAGAACAGGCAGCATCATGGAGACAGGTTGATCACAGAGGCTTTCCGGGAAAAAAAGAGGAAAGGTGAGAGATAACGGCCTTGTTGGTACCTGCTGTGCCACAGCTGAACTGCAGCTTCTCCTGCAGCGACTCCTGTGTTAGAAGACAGAATCACAGAATCTTCATGGCTGGAAGGGACCTTTGAGATCATCGAGTCCAACCACAAAACATATCAAAAAAAACCAAACCAAAAAAACCCCGACAAAAACCCAGCAAAAAAAAAATCCCAACACACACCAAACAAATGGATAAACCCCAACAATCTCAGGCACTAGAGCATGCCCTCAAGCGTCACGTCTACAAGTTTCTTAAATACCTCCAGGGATGGTGACTCCACCACCTCCTTGGACCTCCTTGGACAGGCTGTTCCAGTGCCTGACCACTCTCTCAGCAAAGTAATTCTTCCTAATATCTGATCTAAACCTCCCCTGCCGCAACTTCAGACCGTTTCCTCTGGTCCTAGTCACTTGGGAGAAGAGGCCAACCCCCACCTCTCTACAACCTCCTTTCAGGTAGTTGTAGAGGGCAATGAGGTCCTCCACCTTCTGAAGCAGCCATAACAGTGGCTGGCCACAAAGCCAGACCTGCCTCAGCAAAAGGGGAGGAAAGCAAGGTTTGTGCCTGGGCTGCTCCAGCAGCGCTGTGTGTTTGGAACGTCTCTAGCAACGCTACGTGGGTGCTGAGTCCTGGCAGGAGGTTGGGTTGGTTTGTTACCCAGGTGAAGGCATGCAGTTGCATGCTTGATGGCTCCATTTAGTGTGCATTTCATTTCTGGGTGGCGAAAACATAACTGGCTTTTCTGATTCATGCTGACGTTCTCACACAGGCAGTCTGGTAATGGAGCCCTTAGCTGGCAGTGGTCAGGAAGGCCTTGGTTTAGACTGGCTGAGGGTCCTGTCACCTTTTACGTTTCATAGAACAGCAATCAGCTCTTATGTACGGTTTCCACCCCTTAAAAAAAGCTTTGTAAGCTCACAGAATTTCATGTCATTTCTAGAAATAGAGACCAGCGTGTAGGAGCTGCAGAAACCTGCCCCAGCTTGTACCAGGTTATTGTTAGCACTGAGTGGGAGCCGAGTCTGGCTCTGATGGTAGCTCCCACTTTCGTCTATTGTCATGTCTGTGGGGGCAGCAGCTCCAAAAGACATAAAACGGGGAGGAAGAAAGACACCTCCTTTCTCCCCAGGTAAGGCTTTAATAATAGGAAACACCAGGCCTGAAGACTTTACATTGAAGTTTATTATGTGTATAAATTAATAACCAGACAAGAGAATGACACGGTGTCTTCAACAACCCTTTTCTGCTTTTTTAAAAAATACAAACAAAAATGATTGGTAAAAGAATTAACAAAGACCTACTAGTGTCATATAAAACAGTCTATAATGCACAGGAGCCATGTGGCTCCACAGAAAAATGATCACAGTATTATCTAGCAGTATAAAAAAATCGAGCAAACAGCTCAATATTTCTGAGGAGAGACAGACGTCAAAGCTGGCTTTCTGATTCTGGAGGATTTTTGCAGGCACTCTCTAAAGCAATGACAATTCTTGGCCATTGTTTTTAGCCTTTTCTACCCTTAGTTTTTGGTGACAAAGTTAGTCTCTGAGAAGAGCTCACACCAAGCACGGGAGGGACTTTCCCTGACCCCCCTTACAGCGCACTCTTTGATTTCTGGGGAGAAAAATCTCCTAATATTAGTGGCAGAGCCGAGATCACAGTACCCAGTCACAGGGAATTTCTCTCACAAGGACTGGGGGAGGTGGATTAGTTCAGGATGAGGGAAGGCACGGTGAGAAGGTGAAGGTCCTGCTCCTTCACATGGCAAATAAGCCCATGGCAACCGTCGTGGCTAGAAAGCCAAGCGCCAGGATCCACCGCACCAGGGGAGTGCTGGGCATCATGTCCGTGTGTTTCCGCTGTGTCCTCTCACTCTCTTTCCCATGTGCTGGACCTAGATCAAATAGGGAAGGGAAAAATAACAGGTGAATGAGAAGAGGTTGGGGCAAGAAGCTGCAGGTATGCTATGCTTGCTCTGCCTGGTGCCGGAGGAGACCCAGCTGGAGTTGTCAAGGGGAGAAGGAGGAAGCCCAGAGCTCATTTGGGCTGGGGGAAACAGCAGCAGCAGCAGGTTCTGCTCTCCTGGGGTAGGCAAAGAAGGGAAGCAGCAGACCTGGGAATCGCAAAGGCTTGCAACCCCTCTCCCTTTCTCTCCTTACAGGCTTATAAATGCACTGCCCGGCTCCATCAAACCCCTGATGTGTGCAGAAGACAGCAGAATACTTCATTACTCTCCTAGAAACATCTGAGCCTGCTCCTCACTCAGTTAGGAGCCTGACTCCGTGAGAAGGGATCCCTCTGCTTGCAGCAGCTGTCCGGGGTTGGAGCGTGCCAGTAGATGGAGCTTTTTCAGTTTTGGAAAACTGCTAGGCAGCCCATACCTCCCCATGTCCCAGCCGGTTACATTTCACCATCCAGAGCAATGCTTACTATAAGCTCAGCACACTTTCAGAAGTGTTTTTAGTAAATACTTCTGGAAGGCAGGAAAATAACCAGAGGGAGAGTTAGTCCAATAGGAGAGGCTGTTTGATAGGGCTGTGGGTCCGGAAAAATCTTCTGTCCGCATCACAGCGCCATGGCTGATTTGCTGGGCCCCAAATTGCAGCCTTTGCTTCTGCAAACTTGAGGCCAGTTTTCCCTGTGGTAGAAACTCACGTGGTGAATGAACCTTACACTTGCTAAGAGAAGGAGAAGGAACTCTCTTCTTCTAAAGTTCCCTCATTGACACTGTTTCTGGAGAGCCCTCATGTCTTATCCCTCCTTGGTCATATCTAGAATAAGCTTTGCACACCAGGGCCTCTCCTTGCACTACCTACTGATGGCTGGAGAAGAGACAGGGCAAGCACCTCATGCTTATTTCTCAGTGGCTTTGACAAACAAGAACAAGGAAGGGAGGAGAACAAAACAACAAGGTGTTAAACACCTGCTCTTAGAAGTGTCTTACCATGCTCATATGATCTGTTAGTGTTCCTTGTGCGAAGCTCTCCCGTTGGCTGCACAGGGTGACCGTTCTCCTGGCCCTTAGACACCAGCTCCTGCAGCGCCTCAAACACCTGAGAACAGGGAACATTGTCTCATTATGTGGCCTCCTCTTCTTCTTTCACTGCACCCCTTGCCCCTGCCCCAGGCACTTTAGGAACTAGAGGAAGACACAAGTCCAAGTTTCCTGGCACTTTTTGCGCAGAACATAATCTGCCATGTCAGGAGCATGTCTTTCAAACTCCTTGCTCACTTTACAGGTCCTCTCTGAAGCTTCCAGCTCAGGAGAAGGCTATTGCCCATGTTTTAATGGGAAGGAAAGCAAGGTGCCTGTGGAGGTGTACTACAGAGGTAGGACAGATAGGTGGTGATCCCCACTCCCAGTATAAGCCCTCATTCATGTCTGAATAATGGCACTCAGAAGAGACTGAATTCAAACCCTAGGGGAAGGAGAAGAGTTTTTCAGAGACCAGCCTTTTACTAGGCTGGACAAATGTAGCCATGCAACTCTGACTAGCTTGCCCCAATCCACAACTTCCCATAATCTCCACAGCAGATATGCTGGTTTTGCCTTTCCCCTGTGGCTGTTATGTTGTTTGAGAGAGGATGTGGGCAGGCAGGGTTGGCTGGTTGTTACTCACCTGTATATTTAACAGGAATGCTTTCTTGGCCTCCTCCAAGACTCTTTTCTTAGTGGCATGATCCATCTCAAGGGCATTCATGCGGGAACGGTAGAGCTGCTTGAACTTGGTGGCGTTGGAGACCCCATCGAAGGTGAAGAAAGCCAGCCCTTCTCCCGTGCTGGGAAGCTGGAGGGCCTTTTGGGCAATTTTCTTCAGCACCTGGCCCCCAGACAGGTCTCCCAAATACCGAGTGTAGGCATGGGCCACCAGGAGCTCTGGGTGGTTCTTGCCTACGTAGTGGAGCCTCTCAACGTATTTCTTAGTAGCCTCAGGACACGGGATCTCTTCCCTCCAGTTGCTGCCATAGAAGTACTGCAAGTCTTCCTCCAGGGCAGCTTTCCGGTGCAGCTCCGCCGGAAAATACACAGGGGCATAAACTGGGTTGTTCTTGTTACGTTCAATCTCTTCCTCCAGAGCAGAGTAGATGAAGTACAAGGATGCCGTAACCAGCTGAAAGAGAGGGAAGAAGATGAGCTACAGGTGCATCTGCCCGTCTTCAGGTTTTAGGGGCAAATCCTACTAATGCAGAAGTTACTCATGGCTACACAGCAAGTACGAGTCATGCCCATCTGTGATGTTGCAGGTTTCCCATGTGGA
Organism: Calidris pugnax; assembly: GCF_001431845.1. Classification (NCBI taxonomy): domain Eukaryota; kingdom Metazoa; phylum Chordata; class Aves; order Charadriiformes; family Scolopacidae; genus Calidris; species Calidris pugnax. Next base: position 2,360,218 of record NW_015094506.1, on the reverse strand, counting down.
AAACAGACTTGCAAGGTGCGGTGAGGCACCATTTAGCCTTTCCCCTTCTGCTTGAGGCAGCATCAGGTAAGACCTAAGCCCTTTCCCACAGATACTGATCTTACCTGCCCTTAAAAGCCACTGCCTTCACCTTCAAGTTAAAGGTCTTGCAGCTTGATGTAATGGAAACTCCATTGATGTAATGGAGCCCTATTAAATCATGCCTGGTCTATTCTCCTCATTCCCTCAGTCAATAGCGAGGGTATTCCCAAAGGTATATTTTCTGCTGCATTGTTCAAATCTGAATGCTTCAAGATGTGGCTTCCCCTTGTGGGGCCTTGTGAGATGATGACACACCCTGTTTATTTTTCAACATATTCATCATATTGGCAGCCCACCATCCTGGGAGCTGAGGCACCACCACTCGTTTCTTTCAGACTTGCGAGCGGGGTTGCCTCCTTGGTTTCCCCGAGGAGACAAGATAAAAGGGGGCTGGAAGCACAGCCTGCCTCTGAAAGATGCCTTTGTGATGAAGCGCTGCGAGGCTGTGTGTTCCCCTCTCTATTTTGAAACCATTGTTATTGTTGTTTTTCCCAGCTTACGTGATACTTTCTTCTATCTGCCAGCTTTTCCACGTGGCGTAAGACAATCTAGCTGTGTTCTTCCCTTCCCCAGGCGTGCTGTTTTCAGAGGCTGTATACATATTTACACCTACACCACCCCTTCCTTACACCGGAATCCCTCAGCAGCAGCAAAGGCTAAATACACCGGAATCCCTCAGCAGCAGCAAAGGCTTTAGCCTACATGAAGGCATTGTAGTATGGGTGAGTCAGGTTTGGGGGGGGGAGGGAAATCAGGCTGATGGCAGGAGGGAAAGCACTTTACTCTCCCACAAAGCCATCAGTTTGGCAGTTAAAGAGTTGCCGCTTCAACTTTTCCCCACTGTGCCAGCAAATAGGACTTTGATAAGCACACAGGCAGTGGCTTGGTTGTTGGAAACAAATATTCAGATTCTGGGGAATCACGTGTCAGGGCAGATATATAGGTTTGCCAAGAGAGTAAACAAAAATAGAGGTTTTTTTTAAACAATAACCTGTTATCCAGCTTACCAGAAAAGAAACAAGATACAGGAACATTGGCTAACAAATTAAGAATATATAACTTGACTGGTTGTTTTCAGAGGCAGGTTAGAGAGTTAGTGGGAAACATGGCTTTTGAAAACTGTCGTTACTTTTAAAAATTGACATCACATCTCACTCCACATCTCGTTCAGCACGTAAATACCTTCTATTTTTCTTATTTATCTATAAGGACTTTTTACGTTATTGCCCAGCCTGTCTCAAAGTTCACTGCCTGACCAGTGCCACATTACTAACAGCAGGAAGTCAGCACCTGAGATCAAATTTATGCTTGACTAAGTATCCTGAATACCACCTGTCAGAAATAAGTAGTCTTTTTCCTACTCTTGTGGATTTATTTGCCAAGGAACAATTCAACAACAAAGTAATTAAGCCCCAGGTTGGATCAGTAGCTGTTATTTGCAAGCCCATGCGTCACATCCTATAGCCTCCCAGGAATTTCTGGCCCAGGTGTGTGCTGGTTTTGCTCATGGCTTTGTTATGTGGCTCAGATCCCAGGAATCACGTATCTAGCCAGGTTAGGTGCAAACTAGTATCCGCAAATGTTTCTCTTTTATCTTAAGCAACAGGCTCCTACCTGTTAGTGGCAGACGTGGCTTGCTCAAACTCAGTCTGCTTTTGAGTTATTATTGTTCACAATCTCAGCTGTGGTATACCCCAAGTGACAACTGAAACATTGCAGAGTTCATTGCCAGAGATGATCCCACAGCCTCATTTTCTCACTATTCCATCACTGTTACTAGCTGTAGCTGCTTAGAGGGTTGTGAGCTTAGTATTCTCCAGCTTTTTGGCATTTCAGCCACTCGTGTATCTGCATAGCCATACCTCCATTAACTATCATTGCCAATAATTAACATGCAGGCATTTATGAAGAATGAAAAAAACAATTACATTAATCCCATCAACCTCTTTGTCTTTTTATTCTGTTTCAGCTTCACCTTTTTATCCTTGTTCACATTTCCCTCCTGATACGCACAGTCCTGCCCTGCCTTCTACAAGGGGAGCTGGTAGGATCTTAAGGTGCTGGAGTTTGAGGAGCGTGTTTTGCGTGGGAGGTGTTTATACCTCACAGCTGTAATGGAAGTGACCTCCCTCCTTGTGCTGTCCACATTCTTCCCCCTTTAGTCCCCATGCAGCCTGTCTGATCTGTGTATTTCCTGGCTAGGAAATTCCATCCCCAAGCAATGCTGCTACCAAGTACCTTAAACTCGTGGAGTGACACCTGCCCCCTCTGGAAATTCTTCATGAACGGCGTGTTCTCCGCCTGCTCGTGCACCTCCTTGGTAGCTTCCTTCAGCAGTTCTGACAGGTCCTTGGACATGCTGGGGAACAGCAGCAAAAACAGATGTCAGTGTTATCGCTCTCCTCTGGCAAAATGCATCTTAGATCTCTAGGAAAAAAAGGGGGAGCCTGGGACGGCAGGAAAAGGAGCAGAGCATTCCCGAGAGCCACGGATGGGAACCAGGGAGCACTAGCATCCCGAATGCTGTCCCGAGCGAGGAAGACTGACAGACTCCATCCAGAGGTGAAAGCAGGAGCATGCCGTTCCCTGCGGGGCAGAAACAGGAGCAACATGCCTAAAAGCAAGGGGAGAAACACAATACTCTTCTGGCAAAAAATTTCCCTCTCGTTCCTGTCCCGCTCTTACCTTTCGGAGCTGTGTGTCTGGGAGGTTTCCATGTTTCTCCACTGCGTTTCACTCCTCCGCTTCCCTGCTGCTTGTTCTTGCTCGTGCTTTTCCTCCTTCCCTGCTGCTCCCGGGACAGCGAAGCCTCTGAGCTGGGAAGCCCGGATCCTGCATCCAGCTTTATATTGCCAGGCCACGTGAGCAGCCAAACCGCTGACCTCAGTTGCGAGTACAAACTTCTTGCAACACAACTGCACTTCCCTTCCCAGCCTGGCTGTCACCCTCTCCTCCCCTGCAGCCCCGAGGGACCAGAAGGAAGTCACCTGATGCCTCTTGATAACTAAGCACAAACAAGAGGATGTCCAGCAACTTCTCCTTTCAGGGTGCCTGGCTCCGTAACCCTTTCAGCGCAGGGCCCGTGGCAGGGAGAGCCCGGGTGCTAGAAGAGATGCTCATTGTGCTGGGGTTGGACAAGGAGGGATGGATTTACAGAGCTGGGGCAGGGTGGGCAGCCTCTTCTTCCTACACCCCAATCTGTGTCCCAGCTGCACCCTGCCTGGGAAGCTAAAATAGCACCCGCCCTCATTGTGCTCTGACAGGATTCAGGTGTAAATGTCTTATCTCCCATGATTGTGCACATCTTCAAGGAGTCTTTTGGGTAACATGGTACTTGTGGGGCATGGGATGGAGAGCTCAGCACTGCAGGTTAGGAGCGTGCCCACTTCCCGACAGGGAGCACAGCAAGCACACTGGGGTGTGTACCAGCTGTGGGCACCCAGGTGGATGCTGTGGCACACACATCCACCAGCTCTGGTCTGCAAGCTCCAAAAGTGCCCTTGCAGAGTGCCTGGGCACTGGGGAATAAACCCTGTCACTTCGCCCAGAGCAGCACAGGTGTGCCAGCACCGATGCACAGCCAGATCCTTTCCATGCTGTCTTGCACGTGGAAAAAATACCATCTGATTTACATGGCAGCTGGCCCCTGATGTTACCACAGTTGTGCGCAGGGCAATTTAGGAGAATAGCACTCCATCTCCTAGACACCCAGAAGGCTGGGGTAGCTGGTGGACATAAAAGATGGTGTGCAAGACTTGAGGGAAACTGAGGAAGTCTGCAGAGACTTTCTAGGGCAAATAATTTCTCTGATTTGGGAAAAGAGAGTTGGACAAGGTGCCTCTGCCAGTAGCTGCCTGCTCTGCTGTTTTGTCTGGTGAAGAGGTTAATGAGGCAGCCAACAGATGAAGTGCCTTCATCTGGAAGCACTTCTTTTCCAACCGTAGCTGTGCTGGGAGTAGGACTAGCCAGGACTGACGATGCACTGGCCTGCTGTACTTAGAAAAGCACACATTTTGTGCTCAACCCGAAGAACAGGACACTTAAAGCCACCATTCCCCTGCTGCTGTGGGTGTGAGAAAGCCCAAGGCTGCTGTTGCACAGTCATTGGTAGAGAGACAAAGCTTGGGGAGGGGGGAGAGGGACTGTGGCATCTTCTGTCCCCTCCACCGAGTGCACCCTGTGGCTTTGCTGGTGGGTGCTGTTGTCCAAGTCACGCACCTCGTGTGTGTCCCTATCACTGCACCTACACCTGGCCACAGCTGGATTTGGTGCCGTAGCTTAGAAAGCTCTCCAGGAGGAAATATGCTTCCCTGCTTGTTTTTCAACTCGGGCAGACATCTGGCCTGCGGTGCAGCTCTCAGGAAGGATTACTCAGCGTTTCCACCCTGACTCAGCCAGACTTTTCCTGTCTTGCTTTTGTCTTTTAAAGCAACAGTGCACACTACCACAAGCTGTCACGTACCGCTTTCACCCCCTTGCTATGTTTTTCTATAAGGTAAAATACACATACCTCGGGATGTGTGAGTCTTTGAAGCAAGCGTGACAAAGCCCCAAACGTCCCCTGAGAGAGGGCTCCTGTGCCATGGGAGCATAGGGCTGTACGGCCAGTCCCTCCTGAAAACATTGATGCCATTTTGCCACAGGGATGGCCCCAAAATTAGCATTTCCCTCTGCCATTGTTTCTTAAAGCTCACATTTTCTGTCCTTCTCAGTGGGTCCTATTCTGACATGGGAAGCTCGAGCACAGATTGAACCTGTAGTTCTGCTGGAGGGAAGTAGGAAATAGATGAAAATATGAAAATTAATAATATGAAAAAAACTAATAATATGAAAAAAATCCAGCCCTCAAGCCCTGCCTCTCCTTTCACCTCTGTTCTGCAGCTCTGGTAATATATCCAGTTCCTCCCCAAAGACTTTCTGGTTGCTTTCAGGCCAGTGCTTTTGTCCCCTGCCTTCCTGCCATCTTCTAAGAGATGCTCTAATGGACATATCCAAAAGCTTCTCCTACTTCGTTTTTGTCCAGGGTTGTGGTAGGTGTGGATGTGAGACTGGGGGAAAGAGAGAGAGGCTGTCTAGTCATGTTGATGCCATTCCAGGTAGGATACTTCTTCCCAGGAACAGGGCTGGGCTCATAACCATGCTGCCCCAGGACATGGAGCCAATGTACCTCCTTCTGGGTCTTGGGGCTTGACTTTCTCCTGGGCTGGTCACAAGAGATAAGGTCCCTACTGCAGTTCACCTCTCTGTGAGCTTTTCCACAGGTGCAGGCAAGCAAACCATGTCACAGAATCAGTTTATGCTGATCAGGGTTACTTGGGATGGAGCAGCTGTGAGATCAGGCTCCGGAAAGGCTCCAATGCCCTGCAGCAAGATGGAAGGAGAACTGAAAGTGAGGTGTCATCATCTTTGCACTTGCTGGCCTGGAGCATTTCTGGCCCCATCCAATGCTCTGCAGCAAGGACTTGTATTGCTTCTGCTGTGCTGTTGCTGTGTGGTGCAGGGAGGTTAATGACACGGCGTGTGCCAGTGTGCTGGCAGAGATGTGTGAGGGACCATCTCTTCCTAGAAGAGAACTTGGGAAGTCGACACTTGAGAGTGATGCACGAGGAAGGAGGTGTGTGCTTTCACCAGAAGGAACAAATTGGCCCCCAAAAGCAAATCACTCTGGGCACAGTGGGCTGCTGGAAAGCAGAGGCCAGGCTGCATCCAGGTCACTAGGACATTTTTCTTGGACCTCATCGAAACGTCAGACTTGTGGTCTCCCACCGTGCCTGCCAGAAGTCCTGCCATCTCCTGCGGCTGGATGGTGCCAGAGCTACTTGCTGTGAGGGTGATGTCCATGGGCACCAGTGAAAGTGCCCAGGAGATTTCTAGCAAAGATGAATCAATTAGCCTCAGGCAAGATGTTTTTAATAGTTCCTGCTGGGCTTAAAAGCCTCCCAGAGAAAACGCTTAATCAAGAGATGGTGTGGATGAAGGGTTAACCACAACAGAAAGTTACTGAGGGGTCGGTGTTTTCATCAGGGGTAGAGAATTGGGGGATTTTGTCCTCTTTATAGACTTAACACTGTGTTCTGCTGATAGATTTGTAGTGAGAAATGCCTAGCTACAGAGGCAGTCAGAGAGTGCCAAGTCAGCTCTCCTGAACCCCTGTGGGAAGTGCTGTTCCACGCTGGGCTCTGGCTGGTGGCTCCCGGCGAGCAGCAGCTCTGCTCATCAGAGAAGGCACTACCCGGTGAAAGGCAGCCTTGGCCGGCTCGGAGGGGTTAATGGGTGGACTCCCTCAGACCATGACACAGCAAAATCCAGCCGCCTGATCTGCACCCGGAAAGCTGACTCAGTGACCAGGAATTGCTGCGTAATGGCAGGGGAAAAAAAAAAAAAAAAAGCAGAACACAATAAAGAAGTTGCGATAACTGCTTAAAATGACTTGTTGAAGAAGGGGGTTGGTGCTGGAGCACGGGGGAATATGTTACGGGTTAATTCGTGTTTATCAAAGGGAGATTGCCTGGCCCAGCCCAGCCCTGGCAGAACGGACTGTGCTCGCTGCTGTCAGCGTTGAACGGTCCAAGTCTAGATCAAAGATGCAGGTGGAGGAAGGGAGGCTGGGGGCAAAATGCACTGGAAATCACCATGGGGAGCGCAGGCGCTGCAGGGGTTCTCCAGAATGGCATTGCTGGTACCTGTAGATGGATATATGGCTGTGCCAGGCAAACCCCACACACGGGAACCCCAGAGACCAACGTGGTGGGAGAGGGAGGTGCAGGCAGATTTCTTGGGCATAAATGTACCAGCGTGACAAAAATAAGAAGCACAGATTACAGCACATATTTTTATAGATGTATAGATATATATATCTCCAGTGCATGGCTACGAGCAAGGGGAGAGTTCTGGGCTGGCTGAGAACAGAGCAAGCACCCTGCAAGGCAGGTGTCTGCTTTGTGACCAGAGACCCAGGGTCAGGCAGTGACCTGAGGTTTGAAGCAGGTCTCTGGGTTATGGGTACACTGGGTTGAAATTTTGGGGGCGAATACATAGAGCCCACCACACTTCTCAGAGTTTTGGTGCTGGTGGGGACAGACCCCGTGATCTGCTGGGGCTCTGCTTTGGGAGCAAAAGGGAGGTGCGGAAGGGAGCAGTGCGGAGTTATCAAATAAAAAACCCCATCCATACAACCATTTCAGTCTGTGCTGCCTCCTTTGTTTCCGTGCTACAACCGTGTAAAACAAAGTGTGCCCTGGCTGTGAGACAGGACAAACTGAAAATCTGGATTCGAAAATCACATTCATGCAACAAAAGGAGGACCTTTCTCAGGGGAGGGGAGGAGATGGAGCTGGAAACCAAGTTTTGCAGAGAAACTGAGACCCAACCCCAAAGTTTCCAAACAATGTCTGTGTGATTCCCTGCCCCTGGGTTATGGGAGAGACGTGTGTCCTCCCCCCTCCTCCACAGTGCCGGGCAGCCAACGGGCTGTGAGCAGCTGGGGCTGTTTCTGGAGATTTCTCCGATTGTCCCGAGATGCGGGACCGGGGCCAAGAGCAGCAGCTGCAATCTCAGGGCGGCACTCTGGGATCCGCCCCCGCAGTCCACAGCCTCACCGCTCCGCCGTGACTCAGCAAAAGAGCCCCAAACCTTGACTCAGCAAAAGAGCCCCTCTGAACCTTTACTCAGCAAATCTGGGGTGGCCCAGCCTGACCCTGACTCAGCAGGATGCCCACGCTGGCTGGGGGAAAGGGCGAGTCAGCATTAGTGGGAAGCAGGCAGCTGGGTTTTGGGCTCACGCAAGAGTGGGGAGGTCTCAGTGGGACATGTGGCAACGCTGGCAGCCCCAAAATGGTCCTCGTTTCCCAGCTGCACCAAGGGAGGATGGGAGGCAGGAAAGGTTGAAAAAGTTGGTGTCCCGGGGTGGGAAAACTGCACACCTTGCTGTCCTGGGGACACTGTGGCCATCTGCCCTGAGACCAGGACAGTTCCTGCTCCATAGGGGGGGATCAAGGCATGGGAACACTACTCTCTGGGAATGCTGGATGGGCTCCTGGCTTCGCCTGTTCTGGCAGAAAACATCAAACCCAGGAGATATGAGGTGTGGGAAGGAGTTTATTTTAGAGGCTGGCATGGGGGGCATGCCGAATTTAAGCGACTTGCTCAAGGCCATACAGGGTGTCTGTGGCGTAGGCTATGTCCCCCCCTTCCTCCTCTCTTTTTCTTCCCTCATTACAAAAGATCACTCCAGGGCAGGCAGGCAAGACTGAATTTACCTGACCGAGCTGCTCTTTGGAAGAACTTTGTTTTGAAAGTATGATGCTACTCACTAACGAGAAGGAATAAGAAAAAGTGGAATTAGCAAGGGCAGATATTTCTTCAAAAAGCCCTTCATTTAGGGGCAGGGTGGGCTCAGCATTGGAGAGCCCCATGCACTAGCGTGGCTGCTAGTGCAAAAAAGCAAGAACATCCCCCTTTTTGGGGAGATCTTCCCTATCATCCTGGGCACCAGCAAGCTGGGACTATTGGCTCTGTGTGGCAGACACCCCCTTTCACCCACGCAGTGCCTAGCACAGCAGGACCTCGGGACCATGGCTGCGGTTCCTGAGCTAAATAATCATTAACAGGAGCTCCTGGGCAGTGAAAGGTTTGAATTAAAAGTGTACAGCTGCTGGGTGCGGTCTGGCAGACACAAGAGGGACCAAAGGTGCTCGGCATGGGGTGAGCCACCCCCCTTTATCGCTCTGCCAGAACTGGTGGTTGCTGGTGTGAGTCACTGCACAAAACAAGTCCCTGCCTGAAAGCAGCGGGAACGGGCACAGGGACACTGCTGGCAGTCCGTCACCCACACCCTGGCTTTTTAAATCTTTTTTTTTTGCTATTTTGAAAATAGAAAAAGGAGCAAAGGAGCTCAGAGAAATTGGCACCTATCTCCCACTGAGACTGGCCTGGTATTTCAGGCCTTTTTTTTCTTTTTTTTTTTTGTTGGCCAAAGAGCTAAAAATACCACTGAATTGCCTCTCAGCAATTTTTCTAAACACAGATTTTCCTGCTGCTCTGTGCTCGAGAAAGAGCCTCCCCTAAAGCCGCAGGAAAGCTGTGTCCTCGCCTCACCCCACCGTAAATTCACCTTGTGCCTGATCCACGCTTTCCTGCTGAGATTGGCCGGGAAAATGCAGTGCCTGGAGACTGGCACACGCGGCTTTTCTGTGCCAGGAGGGAATTACTGATCTCCCCCAAGAAAAGCCCTGATGCAGAGCCCATCTCCCCAGGGGCTCCCAGCAAGGACCATGGTCCAGCCCCACAGGAATGCTGCTGCCATGAATTTCTCCCACCCACGGGGAGTGATCCTGTCCCCCCTCACCCATCTCCATCCCTCTGACCCCCCGGTGACCTGGTGATTCGGGAGGGGGAACCGAATCTGCCCGCTCATGCAGCCCAAACCCGCTGCGATTCCCATGCACCCTCCCACACATGGGAGATTTTGCAAGGACGGCAGCAGAGAAGGAAGAGGAAGCTTTTTCTGGTGAGCCCGTGCCTCTGAGTCTCCGTTCCCTCACTGGGGTTTTGCCGGTCACTGACAAAAAGCAATGGGAGCACTCGTTCACCCAACTCGCAGCAGAGCTGCCGGGCACCCTGAGGGATGCTTGGGGTGCCCTAAAAGACAGGAGAGAGCTGGCAAGTCAATGCTAACAAGCACCTTGGCATCACCCTGGTGCAAGAAGTCACCTCTGTCCTTGTGGTCACTGAAAGGTCTTCAGGAGAAGCAGAAAATAAACGGACTGGCTGCCAGTACAGCTCCTTGTGTTGCACCTCCTCTCCATCACCACCGGCCACCTCCATTTCCTCGCTTCCGAGCACGGGGGCTTGTCCTCTGGCGTTTTTGCACATTTTCCTATCCTCCTCCTTTTTTTTGTCTCTTTCCTCTCTTCTTGTGCTTCCATGTGCTTATGCTTCCACAGAGATAGAAGCAAGTCACTTATAGAAATATTTTCCTTCCTTGCAACCCCCCTTTCTGCTGCCCACTGGATCCCCACTGCACATCCCTTCCCAGCACTGTCTGCCCTAAGCAGTGCCCTAACACTGATCTTAAGGGAAGGGGAAGTGGCTTTATTCTCATTTTTTGAAGGAAGGGGGAATTTCGTTATGTAAAATAAGCTTTGAGGAAGCTTTGACATGGCAGAGCAACATGAAAGTCCTGTGGGATGGAGAGCAGCCTTCCCAGTAGTAGTAGCATGGGACACTTCTATGCTGAGGTGATGTGGGAAATCGGGTGGTTTAGTTAGGCACTCTTTTAAAAAAAAATAAAAATTCATATACTATTTGGAGGTTGGTAGTAGGTAAAAAGAGAAGCATGGATTTTTTTGTCTCTGCAAATGTGACGCTGGTATGCCCGGAACCACAAAACACAAACATCATGGAAATTCTCATCAGCTTGTAGCATAAATTTAATTTTTAGATACGTGGAGCAACTCTGACCCAGTACAAGGAAGTTATGCCTTTCCTCAGCTTACATAGAAACAACTGCTCTGGGTCATGCAGAATATCCATTCAGGCCAGGATCCTGTTCCCAGTGTGGTTATTCATGGATGCTCAGACACAGTGCAAGCTCCTTCCCCGCTCCCCACCCCTGAGTGCACGCTCTGGAGCAGTCACTGTGTGAGTCCACACTGGGCTAATGGTTGCAGCATAATACTTAGAATAAGGGAAAAACTTTGGTTTGTTTTGTTTCCAGTGGTTGCACAGCCAGCTAAGCAGGTCATTGCGAAGCAAGGAGGTATTGTCTGCAGTTGGTGGAGCTGGGGCAGAGTGTGTGAGGGACCACAGCCATCTGGTGGTCACAGGCGATCAGGCAGCATTATTCCTTTTTAAAATAGCAACGCCAGAAAACGCTTTTGAAAAGGGAAAGGCAATTAAAGGAATTCTTTATAGTGGTGCCATTTTATTAAAGCAGGTTTTGACCATGCAAAACATCTGGCCTCTACTTAAAGTCATCCCTTGCAGACCTGGCAGGTTTTTTTTCCCAAGTTCGTCCTCAATAGAAACCTTGCAAAATTGTTCAAGCTATTACTGGTATAATCTATAACAAGCACTAATTTGGGCATGGAAAGATTCCACGCCCTCATCCCCATTCTTAATATTTTCAGTTGCTTGAAAAAAAAGAGACGTCATCCCTGTAGGATAAGTCTCTGCGCTGGGTGGCCCACAGTGAAGAGCACCACGACCACAGCTGGTTGTGTGGTGGGGAGGGGACAGGCTCGCCTGGATGGCCATCAGCAGCACTCTGGATTTTCACCTGTTGGTCATTGCTTCAAACTGACCCTACTTGGCAGCCACCAAAAGCCCATCCCAACTGTTCGCCCCATGACAAAAATAGCGGTGGCCCAATTCCCCTGCCCTCTAGTCTTCCTTGGGGACGGTCCCCTCTTGGCTTTGCCAGCACCCGTGCTGTCTGTCTGGGGAGGAGGAAAACAAGGTCAGGGTGGAGAAGGGGTCCTTATCCTGAGGTGGTCTCAGGGCATCCCAGAGGCAGCAAGGAGGAGCTTGAGCTCCTCATGCTGAGGGTATACATTGGGGGATGGCTTAATTTCTCTTTCAGGGAAAGCCAGAGGCAGTGCTGTCGCACACCAAGGGAGCTGGAGGCACTGAGAACTGTAACCGCTCGCTGAGGCACCATCCAGCGTTCAGAACGTTACTGGTGTGAACAGGCTGGTGTCCTTCACAAATGCTGACCGAGCACCAGAAGCCCTCCCTTCCCAACAGAGCCAGGCAGCTCGAGTCCAGGCACTGGCAAGAGGGTTTAGGCATCGGGCCCCTTGCTCTGGAGACCCTTCTGGCCCCACAATTGCAAAGCCCACCAGCCTGGGCTCCATCATGCCTCTGCTCTGGGAAGTTCAGCGTTTAACCCTTTTGCCTTTCCCTCTTGTTCTCTGTTTTTCTGTTGAGACTCACAGGAGGGAACTGCAGGAGATCTCAGACCCTCCCATCGCAGCTCAGAGTCCTGTCTCATCAGAGGGACCTGCCCTCGCAGGTCTGCAGCACTGGGGGGGATGCTGCGTTGACCCTCATGGGCCCTTGACTTCAAGTATCCTCCTGCGGGCCACACTCCCAGCACAGAGCCTTTGGTGCAAGCTCTGCGTGCCCTCACTGGGTTTGGGGGAAGGTGCTCTCCAGGGAGATGAGTTTGGCTCTGGGCTTGCCACAGGGGTGACAGCAGAGGCCAGAGCCAGCACTGCAAGGGCAAATCCAGCCTCTCGCCCCGGGTTTCACTTCTAGCATCTGCTGAGCCAAGGATGCTTTGGAGAGTTAAAAAAAAAAAAAACACCAAAAAAAAACAAAAAAAGAGGGATATTTCAGAAAGCTGTGTGTGGTAAAAATGCACTTGCACTTGTGACAGAGGTGTGTGGCCCTGCTGCTCCCCTGCATTTACCTTGCACACCTTACCAAGCACCTTCATGTGCTTGCCACATGAAACCCTCACACATTTGGTAAGGCACAAACCCGCAGCTCTTAGGCTGCGCTCTTCATTTGCACCCTTTGTCCCACCCAAGCCCTTTTCAGGTGGGAAGAGTGGGGTCCTGTGGCCCAGTGAAGTCCTGCTGCTGAACTGGCTGCAGGAGGAGGAGTAGCTCAGAGATGAAGCCAAGACTTGTTTAGTTTCAGGCAACCTCCAGCAGAGCCACTTATGGACTCACCAGCAAGATGGGACAGGACAGGCAGCTCTTAGGCTGATTAGGCTGGGCTTTCTCCTCCCCACCACCTCCAGAAGATAAGATGCACACCCTGGTTTGAGGACTGCTGCTCAAAAAGGGTTATATTACATATATATAATACCACCTGGTGGAGAGCAGAGAGATTCTCCCCTGGTTCCTCCCAGAGGCATTGGGAACGCACTGGAATTGGAAATGGTGATTCATTTTTCCAAGGGACGAACTGTCCAAGGAGAGTATGTGCTGTCTGACTTGGAAAGCTGACGAAGAGCACAAAGCTTCCTCCCGACCCACAAGTGCTGGCAGAGGAGGAAACCCAGCACACTGCTTTTTCCAGCCCCGCTGCCACCAGCCACAGACCAGCTTTGCTCACAGCTCTTATCCTCAAGCCTCTGCCCCAGCTTGGTACAGCTGAGACTGCAGAGCAGGCAGGGGGAGAGGGAGGTGCTGAGGTCTGGATGACTTCAGCTAATTTAACTCCTTCCTACAAGTCGGGGGCTCAGATGACACTTTCTCAACCTGTTCAATCTCCTTTTAAGACTCCTTCCCCCAGCTCCCACTCAGCTGGACACCAGGGGATGGCATGGGGACAACTGAGGACGCCCTGTGGATACCAGAGAGCCCTTCTGTAGCAACTGCATATCTTGCATGTCTTTTAAGTGATTTATGGGCTGCAAGGTAGGTATTTGGATCTGGTCACAAGGCAGAGAGGGAAAGGTGAGGAGGTAGCTTGCCCTCTTGCTATTTTGAGATGGGCTGTAGTCACCTCCCCAGGAGACTGTGCTAAAAAGCAGCAAGCACCTGCCTTGGCTCGCAGCATCCTGACGTGCCTTGTCTCAGTGCCATGGTGCCCTCACATTTCCATGGAGAGCAAACGTGGCTGCAGGGTCGCACCCCTCTCCTCCTCCTCCGGGCCTTCCCCTCCCCACGCCAGCACTGACAGCACACACGTATCTTCAAGGGAGGCTCGAGACTTTGCTCCTTTAATGTGCAATAAAAAAAAAAGGCAACTCTCCCACGCTCAACAAGAAATCCCATGAGCAGGAGCCCCAGGCTTGGCACCCTCCTCCCCAGCTGCCTTTTTGCAATTAGGCAGCGTGTGCAGTTTGCTCAGAAGTTTTTCACCCCACGTGCAAAGGAACTTCTGGCTGCTGCAGGGCTGCTTTGCTGGGGCAAAGATGACTGATGTCTTACTTCATCTCTGTGCTCACCAGCTAAACAAGCTACCCCAGCAACAGCGTGTTCTCTCTGGTATGACAGTGTGGCGATGGAAGGGCCTTCAGCTTTAGGGAACACAGCTCTTTGCTCCCAGCACACAGAGCTACCCTGAGGAGTCTGCAGCGCTGGCCTCATCAGAGGCTTGGAGAGACGCCCCACAAAGAGGTGGAAGGCATCAGTGGAAGTGAGAGAGGGAGGTGGGACTGCATCGGGGAGAGAGGGGGAAGGTAGTATAATAATGGGAGAATTAAATTAACTGCAAAGAGTTTGCCGAAGGCACATCCTATCCCATAGCAGACAGCCCCTTCAGCCTGGGGTACCGCTCGCAGCTCAAGCCCTGTGTGCAGCCAGGGGCTTTGGTAGCTGGCTGTCCTGCAAGGGAGACATTCGGGCTGTGGGTAGGATTCTGGATAAACTGACAGGGAGGGGGAGGAAAGGAAGAGGAAGAGAAGGGGTTGTGAGTGGGAAGGTGTTGCATATCACAAGCACTTGTGCAAGAGAGACTAGAGCAACAGGGTCCCTCTACCAGTAGTGTTCCTCCTCTGCCACCTGTAATGCTTCACATCCTCATGCTTCCCAGTCTAACAGTGGCAGGCAGAGGGCTGGAGATCCATTCTAGGGACGGCGTGAGGGAAGAGGCAGGCAGGAATGATTTCAGCAGCAGACTGCAGCCTCTCCTGTTTTTTGGGCAAGATCTCTATCTACCTCACTGGAGAGGAGGATGGGAAGCTTCTTCCGCTTTGCCCACACTGTACCGAAAAAAAACAAAAGCCCACCAAACTCCCACATTCTCTAGCAGCTTTGAAAACCCCCTTCACAAGTCTATTGTGTGACATCCCTAAACACAACAAAGATTATCTAAAATCTGAAAGCAGCTTAAAAATAAAAACAACTCAAAGGGAAAACAGGAAGAGAGTGGAGGAAGGGGACAGAGTCCTTCCCCTGCTGGCCCCTGGTCGGAGGCAAGCAAAACAGCACACACAGCCTCTTGCTCCACAGCATACCAGTCCATAGCATTCACAAGGCAAACATAGCATCATCTTCCTTTGCTTGCTTCCGATGGTGGCTGGCAGCAGGAGGGGAGACGGACGTCCCTGCTGAGGAGCTGGACAAAGTGGGTAGCCGGTCTGCAACTTTTGCTCGCTCTTCCAGAAACTTGTCAAACTCTGGGGCGAGAGAGGGGCAGACAATTAGCAAGGAGGGAGGTTTGTGGAAAAGCCAAAGTGCTGCCAGAAACAGCTGGAGAAAGGGGTTGGCTGGCAAGTCTTACCTTCGCTGGTGACACCTTTTCCATCCTCTGACTCTCCCTAGGGAAGGAGGAGAGAGGCATGGTTAGAAGGAAGGTAGGCAAAGGTGTTTTCACAGATATGATTCTTTGCATGGAGAGAGACAGGACAGTGCTCCCACCACTTCTGCAGCACAGACGTGTTAGAGTGGCCCTGAGCCTCAGTTCATTAGCTGTGCCTCCCAGAAGGCCAGTTATACTGGTGTGGTATTCCAAACCCTGTGTCCTTGGATTTTCTTCCCCAGCTCCCTCCGAGAAGCCTCTGCCACACATTCAGCAGTGCTGGTGCTGTAGCACACTGCCCAAAATCCAGCCCTGCAGACAACTCTGGCAGGACTGCTGGCTCCAGGAAAGCAGCCCCTCACTTACCACATCAGTGGAGAGCCACTTCTCTATGTCTTCCATGAAATTGGCCTGGGGAACCGGCACCTACGACAGAAGGAAAGGGTGTGATGAGGCCAAGAAAAGAGAGGATGAGCCAGGAAACCCACTCTGCAAAAAGAAAGCACAACCCAAAAGCTAACCCTATTGCCCCACCGTTCAGTCAGCTCAGCCCTTCCAAGTCTAGCCAGTGCAACTGCAAAGCTCTCCCAGCTACTAATGCCACCGCTCACCTGCTTCCTCTGCCCCATCCACAGGCAGACACGCACAGTTTCCAGGATATGTACCACTAAAAGTATCTGGGGTTTGGTGGTTGCCTTTGGGGTATTAGGACTGGACCAGGCTTTCCATTTTGGTGAGGGAGTTGGCTGCTTGTGTTAGGCAGCCAGAGAACAAGAGACATGCTTTTCTCTACACCTCCTCCCTTCTACAAACCAGTGACAGTCTGATGTCAAAGTTGTGATGCTGAAGATATTGGATGTGCCAGGTTTGGCACCGCATTAAGGGGGAAAGACACCTGCCAAGAAGTGATTCCCTCATATGAACATGGAGCACAGCAGGATTTGACATCACACCAAACTACAGAAACAGACCCAGCAAAAAGGAAGTCCTCTACAATTAAAGTAAATTGTACTTCCATAAAGGATGAGGCTAGCTCAGAAGACTTCATGTCCCTGGCCAATGTAAACAGCAAGGAAACACGTTCTTAGTGGACAGTTTCCTTCAAAATTACCTCTAAGTCTGATCCAAAACCCCAGATCCTTTTCTCCAGTCACAAGCTCCTGAACAAAGGTGAACAAGAAGCAACCCTTGCTACAGGCTCTATAAGCAGAAGCATGAGAGAATATTTGTGGGAACTTACTTATTAGTCTCCTAATATGTATAGCTCCCTTGCTCTCAGGAAAACAGCAAGATCAAGAAAAAGAGCAACGCTTTCTTATCAAGGACAAGCAGATTTCCCCAAACAGGGGAGCAAGTGCAGATAGTTACCACAGGTGGCAGACGGATGAATGGGGATGGAAGAGGATGTGTGAGATTAGGGAAGTTTCGAAGCAAACTGGCATTGCCTACCCAAAGAGGAACTCTTTGGGGCAGAAGTGCACCCAAGCCAACTGGGGAAACCCAAGCATGTGGGGAAACTTCCTTTAGCAGACATCAGTCTGGGCAGTGCCCATTTCAGGAAGACAGGCTAATGAGTGTCAGACCTGGGAGTGTGTCAAAGCCTCAGTTTGTCTGAGGAGATGTAATTGCAAGAGTTCCTGCAGCCAAAAGACCAAACTCAACAGCCTGAAGAATCAAACACTTTAGCTAGAGAGGAGGCCTTGAACAGGGTAAAAGCTGGAATGTGTTTTCCTCGAAATGGGACAGCTCATGCTGAGCAGGAGAGGCTGCAGGGGGAATAAATGGCAGCAGCATTCCTGATGATGCCACCTGCCCCAGACACCCACCCCAAAACAGGCTCTAGCTCAAAAAGTGGCACATGCTTTCTTGGCCTTGGAGCTCCTAGAATTTTTTACTACAGACATGTTTACTTGAGATAGGACTGACATTCTGCCTGCTTCCTACCAACCCTGGTCTCCACTACTTGCCCAGACCAGGGTTGCTCCACTTCAGTTTACAGTCTCTGCTGATGTCTGCTGTGCATCCTCATGTGCTGTGCCAGCACCACCTCTAGTTCAGCAGCCCCAGCCTCCTTCTCCCTGCTGGTACTCCATGATCTCACCATTCCTTGCCGCATCATCCACTTAGTCAGCTGGGCTCCATCACTAGAGGCACCAGAGTCCCCCTGGTTGAGAGAAAGTCTGCACTGAAAGCTGCTATCACAGAGGGTGAGGGAGCGGGGAGGCAGTGGGTTTAGGGTGAGGGAAAGAACACACTAGTACAGGTGGCCTGCTTCTTTGATTGCAGAGAGAAGGCAACTGGACTTGGAAACCTGCTGAAGATGAATAAAACATACATTTCCAGGTGGAAATTTCCCTGCAGATATAAGGAGGCCATCCTGTTGCTGTCTGAGTCGATCCCAAACTTTCTATAGTTCCCCTATTATTCTCATTAAATAATGAGGTATAGAGCCCAGGTAGGAAATGTGATTTGGTGGAGACTGGGAGTTATCATCAGTCATGTTAAGGACTTGATTTTTTCCAAGCAGACAGCACATTTATTGTGTTGGTGAGCAAGGAGGATACTCTCATTCCTGGTGATGCACTAAAAGCTCTGTGGCCACTTACCGTTCCTGTGTTCTGCTGCCGGGCATCCAGGGCACCAGCGAGTCCTTTGGAGGCTTGGGGATCTTCGTATTTTACCCTGAAAGCATGAAGTTAGATAACACACAGGTTGATGAGATGCCTCAGAGTGAAGAGCAGGAACTCCTAAACATATATTCAGGGCTTCTGAATGCACAGCTTTTCCTCTCATCATTCTGCTCCCAAGAGCTTCTAGAAAGGTGTGCAAAACCCTTACTAAAAGTGTAGCCCACCACAAAACAGACTAATCTACTCACTGCAATATCACTGTGAGATACCACAGCACAGCCCTAGTACCTGACAGGAGGATGACAATGCATCATATGAAAACAACCACCCAACAGACTAAAATTACAGAGCTAGGTACATCAACCATGACACTCATCTGCTCTGGGGTTGACTCCAGAAGAGAGATAACTAACACAGATTGACCACAAGATTATAGCTACTTTAGAAAGGATTTGAGCCACAAGTCCCTCATATTCAACTACCTTCACAGACACAAACACAGCTCAAAACCATCTCTTTAACCAACACCACTCATGAACTGATGGTGGTGGAGACTCACTGGTCTGTGCTACAGAGGAGGTGAGACTGGATGATCAGAATAGCCTAGTGTTGCTTCAAGGTTTCCAAATGCACCATTACAGCAACCTCTTTCCACACAGGAGACGTCTCACTCATTATCTCCCTCACTCCATTTCTGTGTCCCCTCTATGCTGCTACGACACATGCTAATGCCACACGTCACCATTTGTTCCATGCAGAGTGAGGAAAACAGTCCATCCATGCTGGGAGAATGCAGCCTCTCCCAGACACTCTCCACAAGTCTCCTCTCCAGCTGCTCCCAGGCCCCTTTTCGCAGATCCAGCAGATCGTCAAGTGGAGCTGTTTTTGTTGGGGGCCAAAGGCTTGGGCCACCGGCGCTCAAACTTCTCAAAGAAGTGCTCATCAGTGAAGGGGCCGCTGTGGACAATGGCATCAAGGATGAAGTACAATGCGGCTATCATGCCACTGATGAGGAAGAATGGTAGGAAAGGCTTGAGGTGTTTCAAGCACTGCTTCACCGAGACACACATGGAGCACGGTGGGGTCAGGAACAAACCCCAGCAGCCCTGCCTGTGTCTCCTGTCAGCACGTCCTGTCCAGGAGCAGCAGGGCAATGGATCTGTAGAGACGGAGGGAGACACCGAGACCAGAGGCTGGTGAGTGAAATGGGAAGCCTGAGCCAGTGAGAGTAGAGGCTCCCTGGCAGGAGTGCAAGTGCAAGCAGATCGAGGGCAGTGAAGAATAAATAGAAGATGTCTCGTAACTTGTGCTGAGATCACAAGCCTCAGTCCATTAAGGATTGCGCCACAGCAGAGAGGATATGATTTCACGCCTGCCCAGATCTCCCTCAGCCTTCAACACGGAGCACATACCAATGGCTCAGATTTCAGACCCAGATCGGGTGCTGTCGGCACCACTGTTTTTGTCCTGGACTGCTTCTGTCCTCAGGCAGCACACCCCACAGTAAAACTGGCGGGGAAACCCATGGGCAAAACACATGAAGTTGTGTGTAGGCCATGGATTTCCCTACCACTTTTACTAGAAACAGTCTGAGGCAGAGGAATGAAAGGAGACATCTTTAGGAGACCTTAACTTGCTACTGCCCAGCTGCAGAACAAGGCACTCCAGTGGATGGAGATGAGGAGCGCAAGTCTCTGAGGGCTGGAAGCAGCCACGTGCCTGTGGGCTCTACTGCTTGGTAAGCAATGGAGAGCAGTGGGTCATTCTCACAGGCAAAACAGAGTGAAATCAGATGCAGTCTCTCGAGCCACAGGGATCTGGTCAGCACAGCTCACCAGCTCCTCCCAGAACAAGGATTCAGGAATCCACATTTTGCAGTAGAGAAGAGACCTCTTCAGTTCAGCCAGTACTATGGAGACCCAACTCTTAGTACTATACACCAGAAGGTCTCAAACACACTATGGAGGAAAAAACATCAGTCTCACTTACCAACAGGGAAGCTGAGGCACAGAGCAGTGCCCTGCCTTGCAAACCACAACTGACTGTGTACTCCCTGCGCTCCAGTTCAATGCTCTGCCATCAGGCTGCATCGATATTCAGCGATTCCCAAACTCAACATCACCCCAGTCAGGGCACATGAGTTCAGAGACAGAGAAGAAAACTTAGCCAGTCCCACTTCACACCTTCATCTCCAGACACTAAGCCTCCCCAGCACATGTGGCACCACAGTCCACTAACACAGCAGCGGGGGGACACGCACACTTAGAGACCACTTCCTTCTTCCCATGCCCAGGAAGACACTGTGAAGAGGAGATGACAGCAGCAGGAAGAATGACTGGGAGCACACAGGTCTTCCTACAACCACTGTGTGTCAGAAGAGTACACTTCTATTGCATCCTCCTGTCTCCCTGGAACTGCTGCTGGTTGGGGTCACAGCCCCGGTGTCCCTGAGCTTTCCCCCTTTGCAGAAGGGCAGGGCAGGACGGGGTGGGCTGACACACTCACTCTCTGCGCTGCTCAGCCAGTGAGCTGCCACGGGTCAGGGCAAACATGTCAAACTCTTCTTCCAGCTTGCCAGAGGTGTCGAGGGAGTGCAGTCCTGCACTTACGCTGCTCGAGCCCAGGTCTGTGGAAGAGAGAGCAGGGTGAGCAGACCGCACGGAGCAGTAAACAGAGGGCTTGGAGAGTGTTAGGTGGAAAGCCAGCATCAGAATAGGCTAAACTTCACTAGGCCTGCTCCTCTATCCTGCCCCTCAGCTGCAGCACAGTCTATGCATGTGGGCAGTGTCGTGGGTGAAGTAAGGGAAGCGGTTTCTTTGCCTGCTCAGCAGATATTTTTAGCTCAGTCTCAGGCAGCAGCAGCAGCATCAATTGACTGCACTGATGCTGAAGGCTAGATGTTCCTGACCATTTAAGACAACTCAGAAGGAATTGCTCTATAATCTGTGGAAGAGGATAACCTGTGCTTCTGGGAAAGCACCTCTGAGACAGATGAGTGGATTTTCATGACTTGGGCATCATCTGAAAAACCCTGACTTGAAAAGTATCTCAACTGGCTTGTCTGTAAAAACAGTCTTGCCAATTTTCTGTAGCTGCATCCAAGCTGTACCAAATGTGCTCAGAGTTAGAGAGAGCTTCAGGCAGTGCTATGTAGGCTGTTGGTATGTCTTGAAGAACCCTCAGGACCCCTCAGGCTTTTTGAATAAACAACCTGTCAAATCCTGGGTACCGAGCACAAAATGCTCACGGCTGCCTTTGCAGAACAGCTCAGCTGCTTTCCTTCTGCCGGACCCTAGAGATCAGCCTGACACCACACAGTGAGAGGCAACTGCACTGCTGCTGGGCATTGGCAAAGGAGCAACCTTCTCCCCTACCCTGCTGGAAGGCCCAGTCCTTAGCCACAGCCTAATGCTGAGATCCTTCAAAGTCATGTCCACCTCCTACACAATGTGAGGTGTGGATGCTGAGACATATGCTTGTGTATCTTGGGGCATATACAAGTTTCTTTGTGAGTTTATTAGTTGACAATACACCCCATTTCTCTAGGCTGCTTTATGAATGTGACTAAATAATTTTGGGAGGCAGCAATTCTAGGGCATGAATGGATTCCCAGAGCAGCACAGGGAGGGACTGAGGGGAAAACTGCAAAGCAACATACTCATTCCAGCCAGCTGAGAGGAAAGGTTGTTGGTGACTTCAGGCTGTCTCACGGCAGAAGGAGTACTGGGTCCCAGGTCGATCAAGCTGTTCTCTGCCTCATTTGGTGCCTTTGAAGTAAAAAAAAAAACAAAAAACAGAAGATGGTGAAGGCTTTCTGAAGCTCAGACACCCTGACCCTGCCATCCTCATTAACATAGCTCATTAATACTGGAGAGGGAAGCTCTTCTGTACCCATCGAAAGATAACAGCTGTGAAGCCTCTTCTTGTGAGAAGGGGGGCAGTGATCAGAGAACTGGCTGGGAATAGTGTCCCAGGGCAGAATATGCCTTGGTAGCCAGCCTCCCAGCTCAGCTGGATGTCAGTAAGTAGGGTAGGTGCTGGTTCAGAGGACAGAATAGTACTCAGAGGACAACGGGAGGCTCATATGGGAATTGGTCCTCTTGATATTCAATACCAGAAAACCCTAACTGCTGCTGGTCTGCTCTTGTTCTTTGGGTGAGGGGAAGGCTCCTAGTGGCAGGGAGGGAGAAGCTAGAAGTGGGAACTGGAGTGTTCTGAACACTAGAATGGTAGGTGCAGCTGGGCTGGGAGAGCAAAGCCCACAGCTTGTAAATGGGGCAGACCGAACCTCTCCTCAATTCAGCAGGACGCAGCAAAGTTGCTCCAAGTTACCTTAACAGGCTGTCCTGTCCGAAGACGCTCGAACCTGCAAGAAAAATGAAAGGATGGGGTTCAGTAGGGTGTGCTTATTCACCCCAAGAGATTTCTTATAAGACTTGGCACAGTCTGCCCTTTTCTACATACTAAGAAAGGGGGACCATGGCTCAGGGCGCAATTCCCCCTCAAGACCGAAGACACCACAACAAGGCCACACAGAGCTGATGTCTCCTGACAGGTGATGTGAGGAAGCTTCTTGTGATCCTCCAGAGCTACTTCTAACAAAAATGGTTCAAACCCAGCTCTCCATACAGACACAGGGACTAAATTCTCCAGAATTCATCCTAGCTTAAGAGATGGGTTTGGTGAAATGGAAGAAAAAGGGGTGCTGATCCCACCTGGGCAAGTCCTTTCTGTCCCTGTCTGCCTCAGAGCTAGAAAACCAGCTCTTTCCATGCAGTTCTCTCTTTCTTCTTCTAAGTTATGCCACAGGGACATCTTTATATTCCATCAGTAACTTACACAGTGGTTTTGAAGGGACAAGAATAAATCAGCAAAAACTGAGAACTGGCTTTGTTCTCCAAGACAGATGATACAGGCTGATACATCTTGAGCATTTTTCTCATGGGCAGATCAAAACGGCTGCATAGGAGGCCTTCAAGGGGCAGTAAACTCTTGTGGAAGATACAGATTGATACATCTTGAGCATTTTTCTCATGGGCAGATCAAAAGAGCTGCATAGAAAGCCTTCAGGGGGCAGTAAACTATTGTGGAAGAGCAGGGCAGAGAAGGGAGAAGAGAGATACCTTTCATGGCGCAGAAACACATTGTTGAGGTTGTCATTGATGAGGAGCAGTTCCTCAGTGAGTTGCTCATGGAGGACACGGGGAATCAGCTCCAGCACACGTTGCTGCATGGCTCTGCATGTGCGATTCAGCTCCTGCTCACAGCAAGGTGAAGTTACCAAAAAGGTCAACCTGAGGCTGAACACTCACAGATTTGGAAGTCTGACTGGGGCAGAAAAACCCAGAGACTACTGGGGTCTGTCTTCAAGGGTTGATGGCCAACAGATATTGGTGTGAGAGGTAAACTGAATCTGAGCTTTACAGGCAATAACTGTATGCCTCTTGTGTAAGACATCACTCAGAAAGAAAGGCTCTCGCAGACTACAAGTCCCCATGTGAGATGATTCCAGCCTCAATAGTGCAACTTCCCTTGGCCATTGAAACTCCACCTTCCCTGTGTCTCCCTTATCCCATTGCTCCGCGGTAAGTCCCACACGAAACTGTCCGATTGTTCCCCACGCCTGGCATGCATCATGCCCTAGTCCATCAAGTCATTGCTAAATTGAGCTGCATCTGCCACCCCTCCAGTGCTCCTTACTTGCAGCAGCTCCAGGTCAGAAGACTCGGCCTGGGATGGCACCAGCTCCGTCAACATCTCCGACATGACCTTTATGTTCCCATTCACCACTTCCAGCTCACTGCGCAGCTTCCCGATCTGCAAAAGGGAGGGAAGTGAAAACTGTACCTGGAAAGACTCGGGAGGTAGCTGGGGTAGCTCTGAATGGCAGTGCACCGCATGTGTGTGCACATTCACAAAGCCAAAGCGAATGGCCACGCGGGAGCTCATTTGTCACCACTCAGTTTAGCTCTAAGGAGCTCCCAGCAGAAGGAAGCTCCATTACTCACCATCAAGTTCATTTGCTGGTAACAGATGCCAGGCCCTCACCTGGGATCTTTGGCCACTAACGTAGCCTTGATTTTTAATAGCCAGTACAGGCTACTGTTATGATTCAAATCCAGCTAGCAGCTCCTGTGTGGCAGCCACTCAAATAATTCCATTTCCAAAGCAGTGTAAGAGGGGAAAATACTGAATTCCCACTCACAAGGTGAACCTTGGCTAAGTGTGCAGCTGAAGCTTTACTGCTTTGGTTTCAAAAGCTGCTAATGAGTCTCTTGAGAGCAGTCTCTACCCTCTGTTCTGCAAGGGGATGCAACCTACCGACAGCTGGAAGTTTGGTGCTGAACATGGTGTCATACAAAGTCAGGGTGAGGAAGGAGAAAAGAGGATGGGGAAACAAGTGAGAAAGCTCTGGCTTTGGAAACCACATAGCCAGACAGGGTTGATCCACATAAAGTCAGCAGGGAGGCAAGATAAACAAGGACGATAAGGAGGCATCTACTGAGCAAGGTTTTGCTGTGCTGCACTACAAAGACCTCACTCAAAACCTCTGTGTCTCGGTTCCCCGCTTCCCTATAGCCAGGAGATCCTTCCTCTACCTGCAAGCAGCTCTTAGAAAAACATCACCACTCCGTGTTTGTGGTATCCCAGCTCATCACTGTGACCACAACGGAGCTCTGAGGAGCAATCGAGGAACTATGCTTTAGAGGAACATCTCCTTGAGGACACAGTCTGGGGAAGGACCAAATCAGCAGTCCCAGAACAGTGTTTGTGAAACAGCCCCCAAATGCAGGCAGAGTCAGCAGCACCACGGGGCTTGTGTCCAACTCACCTGCTCTGGTGTGGGTGTGATGGGCGCGTCGCTGGATGTGCCTCTCCCAGTGGGCAGGGTGACAGGGTGGAGGATGGACTCCATCTGCTGAGGGGAGTTGACCGCAGATGAGTTCTGTCCAGATTGGGAGTCAGAGCTATACACAGTCTACAGAGAGAAATGGGAAAAGTGACAGAAAGGAGATGTTAGACACTCACAGCTGACAGGGCAGTACAATTAGGAGAGAAATGTTGATGGCAACTCCCCATCTGGTTTCAATAGCTCTTCCAGGAAAGTGGTTGTCCTGGAGCTTCTCCCTCCCCAAAACCCCTCTAAATGCAAGCTAGAGTTCCCGAAGTCCCCTCATAGCTCCAGAATGGCAGCTGCCCAACACCACCCTTCTCTTCAGCAACGCTCCCATACCCTCTGTGGTGTGTGGATGGGTGACAGCATGTCCAGATCAGTCATGGGGAACTCCAGGCCCTTCCGTCTCAGGTCTTCATAGACAGCAACAACACCAGTCAAGTCTGGTGAGCTGCGGAAGGCATCCGCCCAGGACTGGGGAGAAGGAGACAATACAGCCCATCACCATTTGCAGTAGTCTTTTGTACAAACACCTGAAGACAAACACTCTCTGATCTGGTGCAGATACTCACGCTTCTTGGCTCACCTGGATGAGGGTCAGCACCTTGTCATGCACTATGGCAGGTGGATTGTTCTTTGGCAGGATTGTTCTCACCAGGACACCTTCTACAAAGTCCTGGCTGGACACAAGGATATGGAAGCGATGGCCGCAGTTTTTGACGCATGTCTCCAGGACCTTCAAAGGCAATGCACCATTAGCTATAACCTCTCTGCCTGTGTATGTTCCCCTTGTTGGCTTTAGGTACCCGTGTCTTTTCAGCCAAGGACTCAGTTTTACAGCAAGATACCACAGAGCTGAGAAAAAGCCCTGACCACTCACCGTCAAAGCTAGCATAACTTCATGGAAATTCTTATTTCCTACAATTCTCTTCTTAATGGCTCGGAAGGCATCTTTGGGCCTGCAGGAGAAATCAGAACACCAAATTGCCACAGCTTGGGACTGAGAACTGTGAGCAGAGACAGGTGTATTTGCGCTGTGGGGATAGCATGGAAAAGACATGGTGACAGATCTGTGAGTAGAGATGTTTGACTTTGTTTTCATGCAACTGTGAAGCTGAAAAATAGGCTTGCTAATTCTCTGTCAACATCACTGTGGGGTAGGACAGCAGGAGTGAAACCTACATTTTTTATTCCATGTAGCACCTTCTTTTTTACATGCTGCTCTTGACATCTCCACTGTGAGAAGGAGCAGTCTCCCTTGAATTCAGTGGCAAATCCCTAGGTCCAGAGTTAACAAGTCTGGCAGATTCTGAACACCTCCGTGCAGGGAGAGGGAGACAAGGGCTCCCTCACCCACTTTGCACATGTCTGAGTGACCGTACATGAAAATACCTGAGAAGCAAACCCCAGCAGGACTCACACATTCAGAGGACTGAATAGCAGCCTGAGATTTTCCTCTCTCCTCAGTCACCAGCCTGCAGATTTTTACATTCTCAGAGGAGAGAAAGAGAACGTTATGAAGGAGGAAAAAACCAAAGTAGAAGAATTGCAAATATGCCTTTGGGAGATGGGAGGCAGCCTGGCTTGAATTGAGGTTTCTCTGGGGACCCTGAAGACCTGTTAGAATGGCTCTCAGTGCTCACAAATACTACAGGGAAGCATCTAACAGATGCTCTGACAGCTTTGCTGTGTCTCTAGGTTTCCTAGCAGAGTCTCATCTAAGGGACTGTTGGAGGCCTAGCTTATTACCTCCACCAGTGCATGCTCCCACTACAGTCTAGGGATGTAGTGTTACAGGGTGTGTTGGGACCAGCCACTGGATGTGCACCCTTGCCAGCTCCCTTACCCTTCTTCAGTCTCGTTAATGATGTCGCAGATCTCCATGTTGAGAGCCCAGTCCTCACTCCGCAGGGACCCATCGGTAGCTCTCTCTGGAAAACAGAAATCAAGACACGGCAAGGCTAAGAGTGGCCGTGGCACTCTCTGCCAGGACACCCCAGAGTCCAGCCACCTTCTCCCTGGCTTCCACCACAACATCCAAGGAGGTGAATCCAGCTGCAAAGTCCAAGACATCAAGTGCTCCCCACTAGGTGTCACCACCATAAAGCACATGGCTGATGGGCACTGGGATGTGCGGTTGCTCAACTTTGCCCACTCCACCCATGCTACCAACTCAGAAGCACACACTATGTGATCTCTGGTGTCCTGCACACAAAGGGAGGGGGCTCAGCACGACCTCAGCTCCACAGCTGGAGAAAAAGGGGGTTTAGTTGCTTTGTTGCTGCAGGGCCAGGAACCGTGAGTTTGGTCTGGTCACACTGACATGGATCTAATGTCAACGGCACCACTCTTTGTTTGCACCAAATTAAGGAGACAAAAGAATCAACCCCCTTCTTTTTACATGGACCCTACAAAAACAAACAAACAAACAAACATAAGCAGCCAAAGCAGGGCTCTCTCTTGTTTAACATTTACATCTCTCCTCTGAACTTCTGGGCTTTGGGGAGTATGGACAGAAGTGGACTGCAGGCTGAAGTTGAAGCAATATTGTTTTAGCTTTGATTGTGTCCCCTTTAATTAGGAATTCCTCAGTGAGCATTGATGTTATTCAAGGCAGAGATTTGGGAAACGAGCAGCTATTACCGAGATCACCAGTGTCTCCACCCTATAATCAGCCATGTCTCCGCCTGCAGTGCCAGATGACTGATGCCTTCAGGGACACTGCCAGTGCCTGGGGCAACAGAACCGCAGCAGTGCAGGCAGGCAGGACCCCAGCATCCTCCAGACCACTGGGAAACACAGAGATGTAGCAGATGGCAAGCAGAGGACAAGAACAATCCTTCCCAGCTCTCCCATCCTATACAACACCTGACTTTGCACTGGGCAAGAGAATTAAAACTAGCCAGACCGGTTTAGCACCTACCAGGTTCTCTTCAGGAGAGCTCAGATCCAACAAGGTACTTAAAGAAGTGTATTTTCAAAACTGCTGGCCCTTGCTGCTGTAGGTCCCCTACCCCTTTGGAGAGGCTCTTCCCCTGCAGAGCTGCTTTTTCCTGCTTTTGACCCAGCAGCCAATGATCCCTTTGTGGGAATGAAATGAAATGCCCATTCACGCAGTTATGGGTTAGGGCCATAACACAGGAAAAAGAAGATTTTTTTTTTTTTTTTTTTAGGTCAACATTTTCTTCTGGCAGACTGAGCCTGAAGTGCACTTTATTTCCCTTTAATTTAACAGCTCCAGCAGCTTTTCCAGTTAAATCGACTGTTCATTATTGAGCCCATTTATGA
This sequence comes from Calidris pugnax, assembly GCF_001431845.1. Classification (NCBI taxonomy): domain Eukaryota; kingdom Metazoa; phylum Chordata; class Aves; order Charadriiformes; family Scolopacidae; genus Calidris; species Calidris pugnax. The sequence goes on along the minus strand of NW_015094506.1, from coordinate 2,332,126 downwards.
AGGGCTGTGCAGTGCAGTTTAATGAATCCCTGGCACAAAGCTCCCTTTCAGCGTAGGGAAAGAATAGCAGCCTATTTAGGTCCTGTAGGGCTGTATGTCAAAGGCCAATCACCCAGTTTAGGGTTTGGGGCCTAAAAAAGGAAAAAAAAAATTTTTTTTTTTTTTTTTTTTTTTTTTACTCCTGCCTGGGTTAGCACACCCATCGTGTTTTGGGATGTCCTGTTTTTAAGGCCCAGGCAGAGAGCTATTCACAGCACTGTGCAACGCAGCCTCTTAGGCACGTGCCCCTCCCACAGATTACACACCACAGCATGAAGCAACCTATCCAAATCTTAACACAATCCAGCCGCCACCTCTTCTGTTGACTGCAGAATGTATTGATTACACTGTGATTATGCTGATTACGTTGTGGGCACAGCCAGATGGAAAAGAGCAATCAAGGGAAGGAGCGTGGCAGAACATTCTTGATGCTCTTCCACTTTTCTGAAGATCTGGCTACTACTGTAATATCCTGAAGGACCCTTGATTCAGATGAACTTTTGTCACTTTGAGTATTAATTTTATATAGGAATCCTCTTCTCTTGCAGATCTAAGATTCCTCAGTGAGGCACAGGAGGCAGCATTGCATTGGGCGATGCAGTGGAGAACATATTCAGGGCAGTGGGCTACAGGGGAGTGGGTCTGGTGCATCAGGGCATATACCAATGAATGGGTGAAGCTGTGGCAATGCATGGGGGAAAATGTTTTCCATCAGGGCTCCTTTGGGATCAGGACCCATCACAGCAGCAGAGCTCCAGGTTGTCTCCTGCTCAGGGACACAACACAACCAGCCGTGCCGGCAGGCAGACTGCACCTTAGGTTGTCTGATGAATTTGGCACACATGGTCACAAAGCCACCCTTCACTTGCACTGTCTTCCGTCATCCCCTGCTCATACACCTTGGTGTGAACCCCAGCCTAGCCAGAAGTTTCTCCGTACTGTTTGCTGCCACTGGCAATGAAGCACACAAATCAATCACTCACACAGGGGTTGCTCTGCTGAAAGGAAGTCCACATCGACTCTTCTCACCCCCGAAGAAAAACACCGCAGATGAAAGGAAAAAAAACCACAACTCAGGAACAGGGATGAGCCTACTGGGAAGCTCTGAGCTTCAGAAGAAACTAAGGATGAAATGAAAATTGCCTTTAACCATCAAGTCCTTGCTGTTCAAGCCTCCCCAGCCCTCCTCATCCTCATTTTCTCTGCAGTCTGCAGTGTTCACTCAGTCTGCAAACACCCTTCCCTCACTTCCCCGTGTTTGGTGGCACTCTGTAACCTGCTCCCTACCACCCCCCTTTTTTCTCCAAGCACACCAGTCCTGACAAGGTCGGGCAGCAGGTTTACTTTTCAGACAGGAATGCAAACAAACCCTACATGCTCCTTCACCTGGCTGGCCATTTATGGGAAAACGAGGCTTCCTCAGAAGCAACAGACTCTGCCCCACTGTTACCCCACAACGCTGTGGTCATCCTGCCATTGTCACCCCCATCCACACACTGGTCAACCAAGAGCTGCAGGAAAGCAGCAAACCTGCCATAAAGGCAACATGGGCTCAAAAAAAAACAAAGCTGGAAAAGCACTACTAGGGCATATGGAAAACAGGAACGTGACCATGAGGCATTTCCAAGGACAAAGTGTTGGAATTTACTCAGCACAGACTGAGGCCTGGCCTAGCTGTCCTTGGGAGAGCTGGAGCTAATGCCCTTTTAATCCTCCTCGCGTCCAAGCACGAAGGGACTCTCCAAGCCTAGTAAGATATGTTGGCGTTTTCTCTGAAATCCTGAACTTTAGCCTTTTACTAAAGCCTGCAGAAGGGAAGAAAACAAAGTCTATTCATTAGTCACATGAAGGATCAGGGTGGCTGGCCCCGTTTCACGAGCCGTAATTAGCACATGAGCTGTCTGCCCCTCGAGAAATCTGAGCCCGGGATGGCTGGGGACAGCCACGAGTCCCTAAAAACAGCGAGCACAGGAGGCAGGGCATGGCCGCCCGCCCGGGCTCATCAGGCAGCATCTGCTTCTTCGTGCTAAGGAGCTGAACCTGACCTGCCACAGGGAATTCCCCCGGGCGGAGGTTATCTGCGAGCATATGAATGCCCTCTCCCTCCGAGCCCGAAACCAACCGGCTGCTGAATGTACAGGAGGCCCTTCGTGGGGCCGCTTCAAAGCCACATTGTTTTGGCAGCCAGTCCGGCTCCCCGGGTGTGACAGTGCTGGGGTTTGTCTGATTCCACTCTGCTGCCCCACAAATTGCTCGGATGGACCCAGAACCGCTGGGGACTGACTGTGGCGTGGGTCGAACCACAGCATCAGGTCTTTCCCAGCCTGGCAACCGACCTGCTCCTGCTGATTGCAACTCGGTTACAGAAGTTATCTGGCACCATCAGATAAGAAACACCTCTGAGCTCAGCATAACTGGCAGAACAGAACTGTGCCTTGCTTTGTGCCATGAGTAGATTTCATACCTTTGCTTCTTCTCAAGTTTATTGCCCCTGCCCTTGTGGCCCACTGTGGGGCTGTCGATCCCATCCCAGGCAGCGCACCAACAGTACAGTCGACATTGCGGGGAAGTACAGGGGCTGGGGACAGAAGACACTGCACGGGTTCCTGCCCCCTCTGCTCCCTGTCACAGCTCTGAAGCACCCGTAACCAGCCAGGCACCGTTCAGAAACCCTTGGCCCGTGACGTGCTCTGCCATAGCTCATCAGAGACTGCGTGCCCTTCCTCCAAGTCAGGCCCTTAACCAGCATTTCACACAGTGCTCAGTCCCGCTGGCTCTAAATCCGCCAGCAAAGCATCAAACACCTTCTCACCCTTTTCAACAGGTCACCAGCATTTCATTGCACTGGACAGCTTTTTCACAGAGTCACAGAATGATACGGGGTTGGAAGGGACCTCTGGAGATCATCTAGTCCAACCCCTCCAAGCAGAAAGCAATGCAACAGTCCTTTCTCCCAACCTCTCTTCAATGCATCACCCCCCTGGCCCAAATCAGCACCTGGTACGAGTCTCCTTGCTAAGCCTCATGCTTTTGCTTCCCTTGAGGAAACTTCAGCAGCAGCTCAGGCAGGACTCCACCGTTCAGCTTCACTGCATTGCTCCTCCAAAGACAGAGGGGACAACTCACTTTCTGGAGAGAACAAAGGTATGGCTCCAAGTCTAATTCAAGGATGGTAGTGGACACAGACTCACACTGACATTGTGTTGTGGGTCTCTGAACTCCTCCTCCTGCTGCTGCTCCTTTCCTGTGAATCAGCTCAAAGTCCTAGGGATCAAATAACCCTTCAATTGCTGCCTTTGCCTCTTTTTCTCCAGACAGAGTGGGCACAGAAGATAAGGCAATGCCTTATTGAGAAGCACCTGGTGCTGAGAGGAGAGTGTTATTGGTAACAGCTGGTAACTGCTTCCCACCAGCTCCCAACTCACAGAGGGGAGCAGGGACACCTGCAAGGTGGCATCCAAATGGCTGTGGGGATTTTTGGGGCATACTGTGTTGTACCTGCCTCCCCTTACTCACCCACGTGCAGGGGAAATCTGCTCTTTCTTACCCGCTCCCTTTTTACAGTCTCAACTTCTCCTGGTTCTCATGCTTAACCCAACCTCCCAACCATAAAATATCCCCTTCATCTCTGTGCTACGCTGTTACTTCTTTCTCTTGCCTGCCCTCATTCACTGAAATAAACTGCCTCTGTCCCTTTCCCTCTTGCTATAATTACTAGCTATTACAGACTCCCAGGGTCAGGAGAGAGTGTTGGTGGTTTCCTTTCCATTCTCTCACCTTGAAATTAGAATTTCGATTTTGAAGTTTATCTTAGCTCCTAGATGGAGGCACAGTGGATTTCCCTTTTGGGGGGTGGAATTCAAATTACAGTGCTTCAGCACTCTTTAGAAAAATTTCCCACTGGTCAGAAGTACTGTGTTTAAAAAAAACAAACACCAAACACCACACAACAGAAACAAATAACAAAAAACCCCCAACCAAACAAGTCTGTATTTGCCTTACTTGGGAAGATACATCATGGTCCAAAAACAGAACAGAGGCAACTTTTGTGACTAAATCTCAGGACTGGGAGTAAGAAGATAGAAAACCTACTCCTCTGCAACTGACTCATTCTGTGTCAGATCACTGAGATTATCAGAGCATCAATTTCCTTGTCAGCAAAATAAATGGGATTTACTAGGTTAACATTAATGAAGGAATTTGAGAACGTCACTGCAGTGTGCCACAGAAGATTTTTTTTTTATTCCATAGCCTTCATCTAAAGCTATTTTGAGACTTTATAAGCTGTATTGAGCATACATGACTTTGCCCAAGTAATTTACAAGGACGCAGTGATAACTTTCTGCAGACAGCCCAAAGCAGCAGCGCTAGACAGGTTTGGTGATCAGGCTCATGGGTTCAACATGCAGCTGCCACAGACCTACCAAACAAGTTTGGGTAAGTCATGTTCGCGTCTCAAATTAAACAGGGAAGATAGCATTTATCCATGTCCCCAGGATGTTGATAGGCAATGTTCAAAAGGAAAAAACATTCATATTTTCAGCCACCAGTCCTTTCAAGTCCTCCACACTGAGTTCCTTTCTCATACGCTGCCATTCCTCCACCCCTTTGGACTCCCATAACCCAAATCAACCCCAGTCATTAAGATCTCTCTACTGTCACACCTCTGGTACTAACAACTCCAAACTCCTGTTTGACAGCACTCTTGAAATACTTTTTTCTTCTTTGCTATTGGTTTGTTGTTTGAAAATCCCTTTTTAAATTGAAGCAAAGCCCAGAGGGAACCCACTTACAATCTGGTTACTATACTGATCGGAAGATCCTGAGGGCAAAAAGTGATCTGTGACATCTAAAGATAACTTCAGATTGCCTCTACCCAAACACAAAAACGTATCTGATGTGCTCACTGAGGGAATCAAAGGGCATTCATTCTGGAAAGGGCAGGAAACGGCTTCTCCTGGAAAGTGTGACGGAACATGTGACATTCATCTGGGGAGACATCAGAGATCATCTGCAGGTATTTGTTACCGAAAACCTTCCTTGGTGATCCTTCGCCCACTTTGCTGTAGTGCGTCTCACCTATCTCGCCCAACACTAGAGTGGCACATGGCCCTGGCCCCAACCCACGTCACTCAGACACTGCTTTGGGCAGCCTCTGAAAAAAAGTGGTGCTTCTGAAAGCATTACCTAAAGCAGCTTGCTTGCTCCCTTCTCACCCCAGCCACAGCAGCCTATTCTCCTGTGCGAGCACGCCGAAAATGACTGAATCAGGGACCAGATGTTCACAGTGGACAAAGGTCCGTACAAGTGACAAAACACAAGACTGAGCAAGTACATAAATGGCCAGTGTGCAAGCTGGAGAGCTTAAACAGGCAACATCAATCTCCAAGCAAAACCTGAAGGCACTTTGACAATACAACACGGGGTGAATATAATCTTTATTCTAAGTCCTTTAAGAACTGCATCTCTGCTTTGAGAGCAGTGTAGCTGTTGACGGGCTTGTTCTTTCTAAGTGTAGCATCTTTTTGCTCCCCTGTCTCACACTACCTCCTTCTCCCCTGTTCATCCAGCTGACTTGAGCATGGAGACCAAGACAGACGGCTTGTCTGTGGGCCTACAAAGTCACAGAGTGGATGCTACGCTCCTGCTGTTGATTTCACTCCTGTGGCTGGTACTCAGTCCTGCGGGAAGGCCCGCGGTGCAGGGGAGGTGGGGGGGAGCCCTCTACAGGGCCGGGAGACAGCCCTGCTGGGAAGTTCAGGGTGGGCAGCCACCCCTGGGGTGCCCAGGATGCTCGTCCTTCACAGCGGGGAGCTCTGACACAACTGGGTGAGCTGGGTCGCCCCAGGGCCAGGCCGCTCGAAGCCCCTGTGCCCCAGCGGCCTCCAGCGGGGCAATGGCCGCCCCCCGCCGCCCCCTCACCTCGAGGAGAGCGCGGCCCCTTCCCGCCCAGAATGCGATAGGCTGCTCCGGCTGGAGCCCAGCCAATCAGCAGCCCCCGCTCTGCCCCCTACCCCGTCGTAGGGTCCCGCCCCTCCCACGAAGCCCTCAACGAGGTGCGGGCGGGAATGGCCCTGAGCCAATCAGGGACCTCGGCTCTGCCCGGGGGGCGTGGCTCGGACCACCGGCCTGCGGCCCCTTTAAGTGAGGAAACTTCGCCTCGCCACCTCAAGACCCCCTCGCGCCCGGATTGGCTGGGGGGGGCCGCCGACGGCACCGCCTCAGGCTGCGTATCCGCTATTGGTCGGCAGCGCCCGTCAGTCAGGGCGGAGCTCTGCCCTCATTGGCCGACGCTCTCTCTGTCCCGCCGGGGGGGCGGGGGCCGCAGCTTCCCGGAGGAAGGGGTCCGACGGGCGGGCGGACGGGCGCCCCCGGGGGGCGCCGGGTAGGGGGAGCGGGCGGACGGGTAGGCGGGCGGGCAGGGAGGGAGGTGCGCGGTGCCGCGGGTCTCACCGATGCGCTGCCCCACGGGGGAGCTGAAGGGGTTCCCGAGCAGAAAGTCCATCGCCGCCGCGCCGCGATCAGCTGACGCCGCCGCCGCTGCCGCTCACGTGACCCGCGCGCCAGGCCGGGGCGGGCCCCCGCGCGGGCCCCGCTGTGACGCCAGTGGCCGACGCCCGGGAGGGGCGCGCGGCACCGCCCGTCCCGTGCCGTGCCCGCCGCGGGGGCTGAGGCGGGCAGCCAGGCCGGGGACCCGCCAAGTGCCACCGACCAGCGCAGATCACGGCGTCACACCGCCAGGCGTGCCGTTCCCCCCGCCCGCACGGCAGCGCCGGTTGTGCGCGGGCGGTCCCTCCCGTCGGGGCGGCGGAGCGGGTGAGCGGCGGCGCAGGGGAGGGCGGTGCTGGCCCGCAAACCCAGGCGCGTTTTAACGAGTGCAGGGTTGGACGCGTTTTGCCGAGAAACACCAAACCCCGGCAGTAACGGGTGCTGCGGAAAGCACAGCGCGCGCCGGGAATGAAGGACAATACTCCAAATGTTTAAAAAAAAAATAAATGAAGATTATATTGTAAGTACAGTACAAAAAACGGTTTTTTCATGTCACTGTCATCTGGATCAAACACCACGGAAATAACAAAAATACAAAAACTGCTAAGACTTGCCAAAGTTTTCCCTCTAGTACCAAATACCACAAGATACAGATTATACAAAGTATACAAATTTTTAAATAAAAATACAATACACCAGGGTTGCGTGTGTTTGTTAAACTCTTCAAGAGTTCTCCATTGTACGGAGCACGAAGCTAAAGCTGATCCCCTTCTTGTTCCCTGGAGAGCGGACCTTCCCCTTCACCAGGACGCTCCCGACTGCAAAGGGCTGGAAAGAGCCAGTGATTTTGTGCCGCTCCCAACAGCAGGTGCTTTAGTCTGGGCCAGGATTCCACGTGGGCCCGGACTGTCGCCCTCCTTGGCCCTTCCCAATTCCAGGCTCACTGGGATTTGCCACATATTGTTAAAACACGTATGCTCTGGGCTGAGGCTGGAGTTGAGGACTTGCACGGTGGTCTGAGAACCTTCTGCCTCCTGCACTGACTGAGAAAACCAAACGATGCACCGAGAAAAGCTCTGGAAGAGACAGACTACCTTGTAGAGGCACAGCGAGGGAATGCACGGCAAAGAGGAACGGGGAGAAAAACCCTCCTGCTGCACACCCGAGGATTTAATTTAAATGTGAGGGGCACCTCACTTGCAACCGTCCTCAAAACCAGAAGCTAGACGTCAGACTGGAAGTATAAAAGTGCTCTTCTGCTATTTTAAAACTTTTATGTTATAAGGCTGGAAAGGCTAGAGTCAAATTATATTCCAGTTGTTCTACCTGCCTTCACAAGGAAGCCTGTTTCTACAAACACTTAAAATCTTCCTGGTGTTTCCCCATAACAATGCCAATGCTTACTACTGCACATATAGCTGATGCCTGCAGGAAGTGGGGTGAGGCAAACTTGATTCATATTTTCCACACACTGTTGGTGGAGGGAGAGATTTTCGCTTTTAAATTATGTATATATATATATACACACACAGAAATATACAGGATAAATTAAAATCCATTACAGATACTGGTAAAAGTTAAATACATATGATATGAACACCACATACACATACATACAGACACACAAAAGCCTATATGAGAATCAAGTGCTCTCCTGCGGCTCCTCTTTCAGAGGAGCTGAAAACCAAACACCAAGTATGTGGCTGGAAGGAAAGGGAATCGGTCCCACCAATCCACGTGTGCCTTACTCACCCCTAACTGCTTCCAACTGGTCATTAGTCACAGCCTCACAGCAGCACCATGGCTCTTTCAATACTGCTGGTGAAAAGCATGGGGGATGAGCGATCTCAGAAACCAAAGTTGGCTGTTCACAAAATTGGTGCAAGATGGGCAGAAGCAATCCCAGTTTTTCCTATCTGCTTCCATGCTCCTCTCCATCAAAGCAGCCCGACCCTGCTCTGCAAAATTCAGCAGCTTGATTCTCTCAAGTCAATGCAGTTGGTTGATATATCATGCTAATGACAACTTAGGTGCAAGTCCATAAGAAAAGATTAAATTCATTGTCATCTCCTATGTTACTTCAAATGCCAACTACCAGACCAGCCAGCTGATGCTGACAACTTTCAATTACACTGACTGAAGAGGGGCGGATTAGGGTTGGAAGAAGTGACCAAGAGGCAAAGAGCTCTGTAACTTTGAGCAGCTATCCAGCTACCCCCTCAAGCAGTACATTTTAAACCAAAAAAAGAGTTACATACTGGGCTGGTGAAGAGTTCAATTCTATTCCTTGGTCCAAAATATATTATCAACTCTACCTATACACGCTCATAGAGTATCAGAACACTTTAGATTGGAAGGGGTATCAGGAGGTCATTTGGTCCATCCTCCTGCTTAAAGCAAGTTGAACTAGAGCAGGCTGCTCATTCCATTTTTGAGTATCACCAAGGATGGAGAGACAACAACCTCTCTGGCCACCTCTTTCAATGACCCCTCTCATGGTGGTATTTTTTTTCTTTATGTCAGGAAATCCATTCTCTGGCTGCTTCCCCCACTAAAGGATCGGAATTTAAGGCGAGAATCTCAAAAGCTTTCTGAATTCTTCATACAAAATACTTTCAGATTGGAGGACATTTCACGCACCAACACAAAAGGGTTTTCTCAGCTTAACTTCACAACTTTTCATAAAATAGAAGTCAAATAGTTACAATCCTATGTATATACTATACAGATATAAAACTTTAAAACCCTACACACGGAGCCCTTTGGGAGTGCCGGTGTAGTGCGTATGTACACAAGTCAGTTACGCAGAGGCTGAGTACATCCCAGGATCCTTTCCCATCAAAGTCCAGGCATGATGTAGGCGATGTTGTCTAGTGTGTTTGACTGGGAAAAGAAATTCAGTATTTTTTAGTGTCAGGTAATGACTCAAAATCCTTAAAAAATGACACAGACGAGGGCACTAAGCGTGTTCACTTGTCTTACAAGTTATCATACGATAAGACAACCAAGTCTGCCTAGTCACCCCCACCATTGCTAGGCTTATTTTCACTTTTTTGGAAATGTAAGTGAACTAAACATAAAGGTAGCCTCAGTACTTGTAAGCACCTGGAAACAATGAAAATGCTTGAAGCTTTCCTCAAGTGACCTTCTCCTTACAAACCCCGTACTCTACCTCTGAATTTGAAACAAGTCACATTGACCATATCACATCAACCACAGGAAAGAGTAGTGATCAAGGACTTGAGCAAATTGATCAAAGTTGTAGCATATAAAAAATATATTAGTTGACTTTACACTCACAAGTCCTTGATGAAATTCTGTAGTGTAAAAATAAAGAGAAAACCCCTTAAACACATCCACTAATAGGGAGTCAGATGGGAAAAAGAAGTGCCCTCCAGTTTTCCTTGCAAAATGTAACAGAATTCTGAGAGTAAGAGTCCTTCTTGTGCACATCAGAAAATAAGACTCAGCAGCATATTATCTGTATGTTCTTCAAATACAGTATTCCAGTAAGCTTAAGCCTGTGGCTGGATGGCTGAAAGCCTTAGGAAAACCACCTTTTAATTGCTGAAGCCGGAGGAGCTGCAGCTGCAGAAGTGGGGATTTTAGAATGTAACAATGCCACCTACTGACTGAAAAGATAAATTGCATTCTACATGCAACATGACCACTGAAAATTTTATCCGTATCTTAAAACACCACTGTCATTATGTAACTGATGGAAAAAATCAGAACAATTTATTTTTTATCAAGCCTGAACACTAGTTTTCAGAAGTGAAGGGTAAGTGCCTTAATCCACCTAAGGCTCCACTGCCCCTTATAACAATAAGTTGATCAAGTTTCCCACGTACATACCATTAGTCATGTGGTGTCACTGCTCTGAATGCACTTGGCAAGCCAGAAGGAAAAAAAGCATAGGATGTTTTTCCATGGTTTAGAATGGGAACACCCCGCTGACTCAGCTTTTGTGCAGGCAACCACTTTGTGGGAGCTCATAGCTGTGACTTTTTTGTTGTTGTTGTTGTTAATAGTCCGTTCTCAGAATGAATCAGTGTTTGGGCTGCCCCATTATAACATGACATTTTTGTTGTTCTCTCTGCCAGATTTGGTTTACATATCTTAATTTTTGTGGACTATATATTTATTTTTCATTTCTGCTCCTGTCTGTTGCTTTATTCATGTCTCCTGTTGGAGGTATAACTCCTGATATCTTTTACACTGCTGTCATCTTAATCTATGTCCACATCATGCTACCTGGATGCCACAAGCTGTTGCTAAATCAATTTTAAGTATAGTTTAAAGTGGGAAAGAACCTGTAGTTATGCAGTTCCTGAAAACAGAGACTATTTTTCTTTCATTGAAGAAGGTTACAGCCACATGTAGAAGGCCCTACTCAATCACATTAGGAATCCTGAGACACATGTTACTTTTTATGCTACTAAAGGAAAAACAGATTGTGTGATATAGGGCAGCTAGAAGGTGCTTTTATTTTTAGGGAAAATTAGAACTTTCAGAAATACAGGTTATGTGTATAGGCACTTCTGTTTGATTCAGATTGATTCAGTCACTAAAACAGGACCTACACACACTGCGATCAGTGCTATAAATACTAGTTCAGTTGCCAATGGAAGAAAAAAGTTGTACAATATTGTATAACACTAACATCTGAATGAATTTCAAGAAATATGCCTCCTTAAAAGCCTATGACCAAGACAATTTTCATATTGCACTGGAATTACAATCACATCATCAGACTGATTCATCAAAAAATTCTTGCTGGACTCTACTGAAATTAACAGTGCTAGAATGAAAATAACCACAAGGAACTCACCAAAACGTGTTTAGGGCAGCCATTCAACTCAGGTAACTGCGTGGTCAGACATGCTAACGGGCCCAAAGCACAGATGATTGAATCTAGAAGTACTGACAGACTTCCTGAAACAGCCACCATTCCCTGGAAGTGAGGAAAGAAAAAATCGGATAGGGATGAGTGGTGGAAATAATGGTTCTTTCACAACTGTATTGATTCTCATGCAGATACAGTATTTTCACTCTTGAGCTCTTCTAGTCCATTTTCATTGTTACACAGTAACAAAACTATGCCATGTGCTTCACAGAGAGACTTGCTGACTCAACAAATATAAGAATTCAGTAGGCAACATACTAGTGTAGGAAAAAAGTAGGGAACCACAGAAAAGGTCAAAAAGTTGCCAGTTGCATAAAACACTTAATTCCACAATTTTTTTGTAACGTACTTTCTTTGGCATTTTGCACCATCTATTTTGTTAACTGCAAGAGTCCTAAAGACAATAGTTGTTTTATTACTGAAGTCTAAAGAAATGCTCAGTCTGTAACAAATTTTTAGACATTGATATACTTTCAGGAAATGGAATTTGTTTGTGTGCATTTCTGTAAAGGGGGAGATTTTACTCCAGTTGTTCTTCTGAAGAATGACCTCAATTGGTCATGCCAGAAACAAAATTCAAGAACATTTATTTTACTGCTGATAAAACAAGCAAGTGTAGTGGGATGAGATGACCACGCTAGCCATAAAATTCAATGATACTATTTGAGCCAAATATGTGTTCTCCTTACAGGCTAAGCTGAGTTCTGAAATTGCATGTCTGTGTGTGCATGCATAGAATCACTATCATTTAACACTAGGAAACCCTTAAAATATGACATCTTCTAGCTTACCAGGTAACTTGAAACAATAGTAGCCCCTATCAAAAGCACTGGCAACACGACACTGCTAGAAAACACTGGGACAGGCAAAAACCACCTTGGTAAAGGCTTGATGATTTTCTACGAAGGCTTGAGACAGTAACAGAAACTGAATCAGAGACTGGCAAAGATAGCAAGGAAGTACCAGATCTAAGGTATATATATAGTAAGACTTACAGTATGTAACATATAGTAAGAAAAGAGTTTGCTGAACTAAGAATCGCCTTCAAGAACCTAGAGTTTCTTTGAAGCCTACTGTTTTTACTGAGAGACTAGGCTTTTTATTTCACTGAAACAAACCCCAATGCATCAAAGAAACAAAACAGGCCATCTCTAATTTCTCTTCCTAACAGAAAAGCATTGGTTAAACTTTTTAGTAAAATAAAATAATAGTCCCCCCCAATCCCGTGTGTAGATTGCATGACATCACTGTGACATCACCAGTTACAGACTCACCTCTGTTTCCTGCAGTCTGTGTCCAATGAGGCTCAGAGATTCACCCAGTAACTGTAAATGTGCAGCTACATCGATAGGTTCTGTCTCGGGGGCTTTGGCTGGTGAGGAAGACACCACCACAGTGCTGGTGGGGGATTTCTTATGAGGGGAAATCACTCCTGTTGGAGAAGCTGGAAACGCATACATTAAAATTCCATATTCTCTTTTTTCATTCTTTTACTTACAAGCTTATTTACTTAGTAAAGTTCGTATCTCAAAGGCATGAGATGCTTAAATAGTTCTGTGGACCTGGTCCTGTGGTCCTTGGAGTCAAAACTTTCCTTCTACATGCCCAAAGCATCTACCTCAGCTGAATGCAATTTGGGAGATTTGGTTTGAGAGATTTGATAAACAGAGATGCCAAGCCAAAACTAGCCCTTTTTCCTCTAGCAGCAGACTAATCCCACTAGAACTTCCCTGCTGCCTCTTCTTCTTTTACATTTCAATCCCTTAGCTGCTAATACCAATACTTTTTGGAATCTAATACCTTTTTGAAAAAATCTGATGTCATTCTTGCTCTCACAGAAAAATTGTTTTTGAGTAATATGATTTAAATTTCCAGCCTTGTGAGAAAGGTGTGAAGCAGGAAAGGACCCTTGTTCTTTATTCCACAGGCAATGCTACCTTTTCCTGTCCAAGAAAAAGACCAGGGCAAACAAAGTGCAACAATTACCTTTTATTTTTGGTGCACCATCTGAAGATGATGCCTTTCTCTTCACAGTGGTGGCCTCTGCTTTATTCTGCTTGTGTTGGAGATACTGAGCTTTCTGTTTCCAGATCTACAGTTACCATGGTATGAAAAGAGAGATTCATAACATTAGGTAATTCTGTTACCTGATGCCAGGACCTGGAGGCAGAATGATATTATGCAGCTAACTGCTGAAGCAATACCATGAGAAGAAAATGGATGCTTTTATGATGGCAAGGGCAAGGTTTCTGTACTTTCCGCCTTTACATACTTTGGGGGCATAGGTAGCATTTTTCAAGGTAGGGTGGCAATCCTGCCAGCACATTCTGACCTAAGCACTGGGTTTATAGAAATAATTTTACAAAAGCATCTCACACACACTCACCAGTTTATCCTTCTCAGGTAGCTGCTTCCACACTTCTGCCAGTTTTTTACTTAGCTCTCCAAAATCTGGCAGAAGGAAAGAAGAAAAATGTTTAAAACAAATGAAATCATAAAATCAAGCAGAGAACATGGGAAATTTACTGCCCTATGCATACACATTTAGGAAGCAACCCATTCCACAACTGGAACTCTCCACACTGTCCTGAAAATGATTGCCAGCATGCATTCCCATTACTGTTTAAAATGAAAAAAAGCCGATCCTGGAAATTTAGTCACACATGTACATACAGGAAAGTGACACAATAAAGGTAACTAAGTAAAGAAAGAAAGAGCTAACAATTTCTTTATCCAGATTCACAGCTTGTTTAAAATATAATTAAATTAAATAATGGAATACACTGCTGTCCCCTTTGCAACCTCTTACAAATAAAATTGGCACTTTCTTTGCATTCTGTTGGTATGAAACAGAAACGGTATGTTCTGCTAATTAATCCAACTAGTGTATTATCAAGAGAAGAGAAGGACAGACTATTCTCTCACCTATTCCAGGGTGCTCAGACACAATAGTTGTACGATATTCCTTACAGAACACTTGATAGGCAGACATGTTTTTCTTCTTTGGCTAGGCAGAAGAAGAAAAGAAAACAAAGATTTTTAATTATGATAAGACCTACTTGAATGTAATACGAATTTGACATTTATTGAAGATGTGGTGCTTAGATCAGGAACCTAAAACCCCAGTGTTTTACATGTTCTGGCTGAACTTAGTGTCTGTGAAAGCACATGAACCAGCCAGAACCAGTCTTAGTATAAGGCTTATCTTGCAACAACACTATCAATACATTTAATTCATTCAACCTAAATCCAGGATCAACATGCAACTCTGTTAATATATTTCAGTTTTAAAACTTAAAATAATCAAAAAATATCTATCATGCCATTGGCAGTACCTATTATAGATCTGTCAAAACAATTTAGTCCTCATCATAATGTTTTGTTCTGTTCCCTGCATCCTTACAAAACACTTCAAATTGGCAGGAAAATAGACAGTATAAGTACATTGACAGCAGAGGCACAGGCAGTTGCCGAGCTACGATCAGAGAAAACTTACTCAATAACAGCTTACCAAATTTGGGCTACATCTGCCCATTTCCTGACACAGAGACATTCTGGTTTATCTGAACATACAGAAATTGCTTTTCCCCACTTATATACTTACACAGCTACAGTTATTTCACCTGTAAACTCATTCATATGCTAGTAACAATTTCTCCTACTCATGGTTATATACACCAACCACGGAAAACTGAATTTATGAATACAGGACAAAAATGGGAATGTGGTAGTCTATAAGAATTAGAATTCCATTTGAAATGAGCAAATCACTTCACTTTTCAGGTGAGAGCTTGACTGCTTTTTACCGGAGCTGGAATGATGGGCTAAGTCACTAGTCCAAAAGTCTGCCTGGCCATAGCTAGAACTGGTTACCTTAGAAAATGATGCAGTTGTGCTTGGTACATAACCTGTACCAAGCAATTTAAGTATAATCTTTTCAAAGAACCTCTATCAGTTAAAGATTGCCTGTGCCACAAAACCAGAATGATATATATTCCTTTTGCTACAAACAGAAATCACAGTGGCTGACACATTTTCCAAACATGCTTCAGTGAAGCCATCGATCCTGGTATTAAGTTATCTTTCTGTTTCAATTTAACATGCCTTAGCAATGGAGTGCCTAATTGACCATTACCCATCACCCAATTTCTATTTTCCCACCAATTTTTCCTTACTTTTTCTCTTTCTCTTTCCTTTTCTCTTTCCTTTTCCTTTTCTCTTTCCTTTTCTCTTTCTCTTTCCTTTTCCTTTTCTCTTTCCTTTTCCTTTTCTTTTTCTCTTTCTTTTTCCTTTTCCTTTTCTCTTTCCTTTTCCTTTTCCTTTTCTCTTTCTCTTTCCTTTTCCTTTTCTCTTTCTCTTTCCTTTTCTCTTTCCTTTTCCTTTTCTCTTTCCTTTTCCCATTTCTCAGCTTTGTCCTTCTCCTTGTCTTCCTTTTTCCTCCTCTTCTCACTTTGACCATCTGAGTGAAAAACAGCAGGAGGAGCTGGAGGAAGGACATAGGCAGTACTGGGAGGAGGTGGTGGTGACACTGTTACTTCTGCTGTCACAGGAGTGTGCCCAGAACTCTTTTTAGACTTAGAGTGCTTCTTCTCTCTGTGTTTCTCCTTGTCTTTTTTTTTCTTACTTTTTTTGGACTTCTTTTTCTTCTTGATTTCCCGGTAGGAGTCATCTATCACTAGCTCTCCAGCCTCCAACTCCCCACCAGAAGAGGAACCTGATTCTGGCGGTGCCTCCGCACCTGAAATCTCATACTCGCTCCCATGGCCCTCTGAAAAGAGGGAGGTGTCAGCACCAAAACTTTCAGAAGGCGGATGTGAGTCTGGAGGTTGTTTGTGCTTCTTCCGGGATGACTTCAGGAAGCTCTGCAGATCATGACCCAGCAGGAATGAGCCTTGCTCATCTCGAGCTGATTTCTTTGAAGATTTCTTTGCAGCTGCTGGTGCTGAAGAGTAGGAGAAAGAATCATCCTCTGCTGCACTACTTTTCTCTTTCGGTGAAAGTATGAGCTTCATCTTCAAGCCATCAGGTTCACGAAGAGTAAGCGTCTCTGTGTTCACGTAGAGAGGTTTCATTTTTTTAGATTTGTGGAAGCTGCCATCATCCACCGAGTGCTCCCCACTGCTCAGCTTCTTCTTGTGGTGCTCCTTTTTGCTTTCGGAATGGCCAGAGGAAGAATGAGATGATTTTTCAGACATCTTCTTTGAAGACTTTGAGCTTGTGGCCAAAGGTGAGGTGATAGCCTTGAGTAAATCCATGGTTGTATCAGCTGAGGATGGGCTAGAAACTGCTTTTTTCTTCTTCTTTGATGGTAGATCCAAAGGCGAAACACCTGAAAAAGACCAAGAGAAATATACATCAAGGTGATTTCCTTAAAGTTGGAATTACACTAGCCCAAAGAAGCAAAGTGGGAATCCCGTAAGACATGGGATTACAGATTTACAACCTGCATTAAAGAGAAGATCTCTGAAGCTTGTAGCCAGCTCAGCACAGCCTTACTGACATCATTCAGGAGCTGCAACGCCTGAGCTGGTCAAATCATTTAAGGCAAGAAAACAGAGTAGGAAAGCTCTTGAAGTTTTGTCAAACTCTGAATTCTACTGTGAAATAACATATTTTGATGAAAATGTAACTTACTGAGCCTGAAATTACATCTCAAGTGGAAGTTTTTTGTGACATTTTTAGCCAAGGTGAGACCAATGAACTGAAAATACAAGCTTTTTCATTCTGAAAAGAGATTTTATGAAATTTCAGCTTGGCTTTCTCTTTCATTGGGCCAGAAATAAATCTTAAAGCGGTTAAGCTTTTATGAACAGAACTGTCATTTTCTGGCCAGTTTACTAATTGTGAGAATAATGTTTCAATATTTAAGCGGAACCCAAAAGCATTTATTTTTCACCTTGATGCACTCCATTTCTATAAATTCAGAGAAATAATTGCTATCTGCAAGTAAAATTACAGTTTGTAATGTAATAGGGAAAAAAGAAATGCAAATGCCAAAAGGGAAGGCATGGATTAGAAAACTACAACTTGTCAATGACGAGGGGGTGGAAGATCTCTCCCCTCAGCAATGGCAACTTGTTAAACTGGACTCTGAAAATATCAGTCTCTGGCCTTCTGCTGCCTGGTGCTGATCAGTGTCAGGTTTCTGATTACTTGTCCAAAGACAGGTTGACGTCTCTCCCCCCATAAAGTGCTAACCACAAAGCTTGATGACACTGGTTTAACAGTATCCTTTCATCAAAGTCATGATCTGTTAGCCCCTTCCCCTGCTTGATTACTATCTTACCTCTGTAGCAGAACTCATCGGAGGAGTGCTTTCTCTTCTTTTTGTGAGGTTCTGTCCCCGGAAGAAGCTCACTGTCCTGGAATAAGAAGAAAAAAGTTGCTAACAAACAAGAGGGGAATAATACAAGATTCGCATAAACTACTGATATAGATAGTAATCTGTAGGAGATATCAAGAGTTATTTGTACTACTGTAACATCAAGGAACTCTAGGTATGAACCAGGATCATTATTTTAAGTGCTAAAACAAGCAAAGGGAACATAATCTGTCCCCAAAAGCCCCTAGTGTAGGTTTAAGGTAGGAGACAAAAAGTGTGGTACAGATAGGTGGGATAACACAAAAGATGGTATTAGTCAGGACTGATTTCCACACATCAGGCACCTAACTGTCATCAAGCTTTCTGTAGGGATTGCAGCACAACAAGGCTGTAAGAAAATTGAAAGACAGACCTCTACAGGGAGCTCCCCCCAAGTGAGAGGAGCAACACACAAGAAAACTTGAAAAAGCACATTTGAAAGCGTTAAGAAATGGGCAATGAAAGCCGGCACTTGGAGATCAGCTGATGAGTTGGTAAAAGACAAACATCTACCTCTTAATAAAGCTAAGAAATAACTAAGCATGCATAGGCTGTCAAGCCTTGAAAATGAAGGTGAGCAGTTCATGTTTAATGTGCTGAAAAAGATAAAAGAAGTGAAAGAAGGTACAGAGAGGTGACAATTCAAATGACGGGCCAAAAAAATTGTCCTTAATATGTTATGTCACCTAATTATTATTTGTCTCTTGGCCAATTTATGGTCTGAAAATGAAGCTCCTCTACAGAATTCCATCTGCATGGCAGAAGAAAATTTTCACTTTAAACTAGAACTTCTTTTCCATATTAAAAAAAAATAAATAATCACAGGATAGTCAGCTTTGAGCTAACAGCAGAAATTTTAGCTCAAAGAGGAAAGTTCTGAAGAAACTTAAGTTGCCACTATGTGATTTCAGAGTTAAGGCCCCAAAGAGGTGAATAGGGTAAGTTCATACCTCTCAAGAGCTATCGTTTCAGGCTGTCTGCAGAATCAGGAAGACAACAGTGCGTCAGTTAACATGATATTCATCCTTTGTTGGCTATTTATACAACCATAAATTCTAAAAAATATTTTCTTTTTCTTTGTGTATGTGTGTAAAAAGTAATTCATGCTATCTTATGACTTGCAAGGTTCTACATCAAGTCTACGGCAGCATCCTACTACCCTATTTTCTGAGGCCAGAAAAATCAGAATCAGTTCTAACCGGGACTGACTCCCTCCTTTCCCCCAGGAAAGTTACTGTACAGTACAGAATACAATCAGTGGCTCTTGCTGTCTTCTATATGCATTTCTATATAAAAAAAAAGAACAACAAACCCATCCATCCTATTCAATCACTAGCTTTACACATATCCTTACATCTTCAACCTTTTCTCTGAGGGCTTCCTGACCTGAGTTGCTACCTCGTCTTCCTCTTGCAGCAGATCCTTGTAAGAGCGCTTTTTCTCTCGCTGTATCCTGCCAGTTGCCAGCCCCACGTCATCAACACTTCGGTCACTCTCTAGGAACTCTAAGATTTACATGAAATGGGAAAAAGGAAGACATGAAATACCCCACTGAGAAATGACAGACATGTAGACTATGCACAAAATAAGATAACAGCAGACGTGTGCACAGAGTGATACACAAAACCCAACAAGCACAAGGGCATAAAAGATAACAATCTGTACTGTCTGACCACGGGGAAGGGGCTCAGTTCTCTAACACTGTAACATAATCACTTAAGATTTCATTTCTAACCCTTGTATATTTATTTCTTCCTAAACACAACCGGACCTAGAAATGTTACCGTGACTAAACATAACTTCATCCCTGGTCTCCCATTCCATTGGCCTGGCAGGGAGAAGAAAGGCTGCAGTGGCAGTGTTTCCAATCAAGATTCTTACATTAGGAAATACCACCCATTTCTCTCAAGTTCTAATCCCAGTACTTTACACCTGGAAGTCAAGGGCTTGGGATCCTCCAGCAACTTGGCCAGGTTAAATTTAAGGGCTCCACAGCACCCTAGCTTCCCTTCCCACTCTGACTGCATGGCCTGGCAAGGGCTGCAGAGGGTACTCTTTTCTTTTTTTTTGTTTGGCAACTCCCTCTGAGATTATGAAGCAGTCATACCTTCTTTCTTCTTGGAGTCATCATAAGCCATGGTGGTCCTGCAGGAGCCTGAGAATGTGTTGCCACGTCTGGGCTCTTTCCCCCGTTCCCATCTACAGGAAAAGGTCTGAGAAACAGAGAATGAAAATAACCCTCCCATAAAGAAGAACCATGATGCAAAATGGGAAACTTCCTCTCAACTAAGTGAAGATTCTCTGGAGGACATTGGGAAAGGAAAGGACTCTACCTTCTGGTCGGTTCATGCTCATTCTTCAGGCTTCACAGAATATTTTTTTTTACATTAAAATGGAAGTTGTTCCATTATTTTAATGATTTAAAAGACCATCTTTTCCTTGTAAAATCTCAAAATTGCTGAAGCAATTTATTTACAAAAATAGAAAAGAGTGAGAAGACAGCTAGGTTTGATTTTCATGACACACAAAACTGCACCCAAACTCGTGTCAAAGCCACTTTTTGTCAGGAGCCACCGTAGCAAAGAGTGGGATGTTTAAAAAGAGACTTCAAACCCTTGAATCTCAGATGAAGTGAAAGAAAAGAAGGAACCAGGCAGAAATAATTGTACTACAAAAGAATATAATTTCAAATCTTTTTAAAAACTAAAGGATCACACATTTTGTAGTGAAGGTGTGCAACCTTCTGATGTGTTTCTCAACACTACCACTGCAGCCATTCTGAATGCCAGCCTGGGAGAGAGAACAGAAGCAAGCACTCCTTTTCACTAGACCTGCTGCAGCCCCCCAACTCTTGCCAGCCCTCAGGTTTCAGGCCTCCTCTGAGTCGTTCTGTTCCACAGTTGCTGGCATATAGCAGGACTGTGCCCTTACGGAATAGCTGCACTCTGGTTCTCTCAGATTAAACAGCTTTTGTTCTTCAGTCAGCAACCAGCTTAACATGAAAAGATCGATCTACTGCTCATAACCCATGAAACCAAATGTACCTTAGTGATTTTGTGTGTTTGTATGTGCA
Source organism: Calidris pugnax (assembly GCF_001431845.1). NCBI lineage: Eukaryota > Metazoa > Chordata > Aves > Charadriiformes > Scolopacidae > Calidris > Calidris pugnax. The sequence continues at coordinate 2,311,258 of NW_015094506.1, read as the reverse complement.
CACGTGTAAGCATTCAACCACAAAGACCATGCAGCTTGTTCACTGTAACCATCACAGTCATCTTGCCACTCTGAAGTTACATTTGAATACCTCGAGAGCAGGGAGCTTGTGCTTGTACATCCTTTCACATACCCCAATTTTATTAATAATTGGCTGATGCTGAGAATGTGCAACATATTCATCCTATAGTGGTTACTTAAGAGAAATAACAAAGTCTCAACTAAGTCAAGCTTGCAGGTACATAGATGTTTCTGTTTAAATTAACAGGAATCCATGTTATTACTTTCAGTTTTGGGAAACCACCACAAAATGTTTTAAGTTGGTATTCTGACCACTATACATGGTTAGTAGCAAGCACATGAATTTGTAGGCAAAATCTGTGTATACATACAGGAGCACTGCATATGCATACACACTAGAGCACTGCACTTTGCAATAAAAAAAGAGCATCTTGCCACTTGTGGGCTGAATCTTGAACCAGATCCTGTCAACATTTCATAATATTCAGTTGTCAGATGGACTTCAGTGGAAACACACATGATATTAAAGCACTGTGCTCAAGAGAAAAAGGGCCTAATCGATACACTGCTTAGCAAAACGAAGCTTTAGACAGTCATTGATGAACAGACAACCTGGAGAAACTAAGATTTCTTTATAGCTACATGAATGACTTTTAGTGTCTTTTTAAATTTTATGTACTTGGCAGATACATAGGTTGGTAGATAATGCCCAAAGGGGCTTACAACCTAGACCTCTAATCCTGCAAACACAAAACATATTCTTAAGTAGTCTCATCCTACAAATCCTAATTAGGCTCCCCTGCTTCAAATTCTTCGGTTTCAGCAGTGATCACACAGGTTCAGTGAGGAGCTCTCTCTTCACACTCCCGTCCTGTAACGCACACACTTGGTCCTTGCCGGACCAAGCCCGACCGCTGCTCTTCCGCGGCTCCCCCGGCCTCCACGGGGACCCCCGCACTCCCCGGTCCCTCACGGGAGGCTGCACACCCCACAGCCCACGGTAGATGAAAGCAGAGAGACGGGCTCCCTCGTCTCATTTCCAGCGACCTGGGGGGGGCCGAGCGGGCCCCACCGGTAATTCCAGCGCGGCGGAGGGGACAAAACGGCAGCAGCGACCCCTCCGCTGACCCAGGGCCGTCCCGCGCCCCCAGTGCACCCCGCGGCCCAGCCTCGCGCATGCGCACCGGCACCCTCAGGGCCCGGGTCCCGCCGCCGCCCGCCGTCCCCGTTTAAAGCGGGCTCGGCCGCCCCGCTCCCGCCCGCGCGCCCTCTCACCCGAGCGGGCTCCGGCCTCACTCCAAACCCGCGGCTCCGCCCCTCCTGCAGGCCTGAGCGTGCCCCGGCGGCGGGGCCACCCAGTGGCGACAGGGCCCCGCCGGTGCCGAGCAGCAGAGCGGGGAGGCGCTGCGGCCGCCTCACTCTGCCCCGCCGCTTCCCGCCGCGCCGTCGCCGCCCGCGGCCGCCATCTTGGAGAGGGAGACAAGGGACACCCGCCCGGGGCCGCGGCCAGGGGCAGCCAGTCGAGCGCCGAGCACGTCCAACATGTCATCCGCAGGGCAGGGGAGGAGGCGGGGGGAGGGATTGCCGAGCGCATCGATGGCCGGGGCGGGCGGGAGGCGCCGTTACCCGGGGACTGAGCGGGGCCGACACCCCGCACCTGGCGGCACGGCCTTGGGGCGCAGCCGCCACGCATTTAGCCATCCCCGCGACCGCCCGCCGCTCCTATCGCGGGTGGGGTGTCGGAATACCACCGGGTGCTCTGGGGCCTGCCCAGCGGCTCGACCCCGGGGCCTGTCTCTGGTCCTGCCCCTCCTCTTGCCCGCCCGCTGCAAGCGCCCGGGCCCAGGGCTGGGCCCAGCGAGGGGGCACAACGCGCTGCTGCTCGCACTGGGGTCTGGGCCGCCCACCGAGCCCCCGGGCACCCCAGCGTGGTTCCCGGTGCTGTGTGCCCCCTCAGAGGTGTGGGAGGCACGAGTGGGCTGCAGGCAGTGAGCCTGTGCTCGGCCCTGATTCTGCCCCCCCGGCACCTGGCATAGAGCCTGTGCCCACCTTCCCCCTGTCTTCAGCACAACCTCTGCTTTGTGCCTGTGTGTGCCGGGGTGTCACAGTGCAGGTTCCCGTCTCTCATCCCTTTCTTTAAGAGAGCAGTCTCTGAGGTGGCTGGGCATGCAGCCGTGGGTTAATTGTTGGCTGCTTGTGCCCGCCATTATGGGTCAACGGGAAAGGGTGAAACCCTGTTATTAAGCAGTTACAGAGCCAGCAGTTTAATGAGATTAGTGGTGCATGCACATGAACAGGCAGATCTCCTGTAAGACTATCTGATTGCCCGAGGAATTGAGCGGATGCACTGCACGCCCGTGGAAAGTCAGGACCAGCCAGAGCCAACATAAGCATGTGTGTGCAGCACTCCTGGGGCTACTGCCTGTGGAGGCATCATGCAACCCTCACACCCTTTTCGATCAACTGTCTGAAGGTGGCAGGCAAGAGAAAGGCAAATTTCCCCCAGCATCTTCTAAAGGGCTCATTCATTTCTGCAAAGGATTCAAGACAGGTAAAAAAGCTCAAGAAACAGTCTGGTCAGAAAGCACAAGTCTTTTTCCCACCAGGTTAGCCTTTCTTCACTCTGACCACTCAGGATGTCCCTGTTCAACAAACCTCATTTAACTCTTACCTTAAATCCCATCATCTCCACTGATGAACGAGTCTTCTTTTTATTTAGATGCCGGCAGACACATGACTCTTTGTCAGAGGCTGCTCACAGTCACATGCTGCCTGCAGACTACAAATCCCAGCCATGCCTGAGGTTAAACCTGATCCATCACAGACATGCTGGTTCCCCAGCACTTACAGATCCGCCCTCTGGTCCTGCTGATATTTTTGTGTCCTAACAAGTACATAATGATGGCAATAATTATTTGCAATACATTATGACCTAGTGGAATTAGAAGAGGATAGAGGTTTATGCTGTGTGAAAGTATAGTTTGATCCAAAGTGAGGGCTACAGCCTCTATGCACAGATCAATGTCTGCAAGTGCAGCAGCTGTAACACATCAGAGTAAAAACCCACCAGCCCTTAGGCTGAGCACAAGGACTGTGAAGATGTTCTCACACCTGTACACATGTGTCTCTGCTGCTGGTGAAACTGTCTCTAAAATCATTCCTTGCCCTCCAACCCATAACCCAGGGAGGAGTTACTCATGTGGACAAGTGCCTCTGCAAATTTATGACCAGGACCTTGCCAGAGTTGCATATACCGAGATCTGCTCTTTACCTCCAATTATTGATGGATTTTCTAGAGATCCCACTGATGGATCTGTTCCCCATTTAGCAATGCACAGTACAACAAAAACACAGCTGCTGTCAGCAGGATTTTACAGTCTTCAGCTTTCTTGCTCATATTGTGGACTGTACAGAAACATCAGTTAACTCCTGGACCACTTGGCCTACAGGTCAGGTGGAGGCAGAATGTGAGCAAGTCAGAATAAGCCGTTAGCATGGTTGGGAGAGGCTAGGTGCAGCCTGAAGGAACAGGGATATAGATTGCTTTGAAAATTGAAAGCCTAAATTAGCCTGGTATTTGATGATGGTAAGTAAGCACTTGATAGCTAGTAAATGTATAGGGATGGTATGTTTAATATTCTGCACCCTAGAATGAGAAAGGATCCTAGCTCCCCTGCAGTTTAATGTTTTTAGTGCTGGATGCTTTATAGGTATTACATTGTGTCAGTGATTGGGTGTGGAGGCGAGAAAATGAATTTGCAGGTGAATTTGCAAAAATGAGCATATAGCAGGATACTTGCACATAAAGCCACCAAAGCACCGATCATTCAGACTTCCCCTGGTGAGATCTATCCATGCTCCTTTCCTCCCACAGAACAATCATAATAATAATAATAGTAATTTTAATAGTAACAACAACATGTAATCCCTCCTACTGCACTTTTCATCAGTGCAGAATGCTCAGAAAAACTCATTTCTATCATTCCCGTTCTTCAGAGCTAATAAAGGGAACCAGCCAGCACAAACCACTGGCATTTATTGGGTGCTTTCAAGCAGCTTAGCCTTTCCCTTTTCCAGAAAATCCAGGGATCTCTTTAGAGTGTACACCTAGATTATACAGGTCAGGTGGGGAAAATGTCAGCAGGCTGATAGCAAATTTAAGAGAGTCACAGCCCCTTCAAATCCTTAACACCTGACAGAATTGTTTCTTTGTACTCTTGAATATAAGAAGTCGTAGTGGGAGAATCAGAAAATCAAACAATCCCCATAGTTTTTAAGACCTGAAGTGCAGCTTCGGTCGGGCTCAGACTATTCTGAGAATGTTGCTTAGTCCTTTTGTTCAGAGCTTCTTGCATTCTTTTGCCTACGTGCCAGGGAGAGAAGCTGCAAAAGGGTACATGCTATGTTCCTCCTTCTTGGCAGTGAGATATATATTGTAAGAAACGCTCTTGCTAGTGCTGGATGTTTTAGGATGTATTTATACTTTCTTATGCTTAATGAAAAATCGTGTGCTAAGGGAATACCATCCATGAAGCCACCCAATATGGTCTTGTTTTCCCCACATTATATCCACCATCTATCCTTGCCTGCCTATTTTCTCCCTTCTGCACTAAGGTGCAAGTTTCTAGATTTAATAGCTCTCTTTTTGTTTCATTGTTCTTTGGTACCTTTTTACTTGTTATATTGTTATTTTAGTTCCCTGGGGTCTTAAGTGCAATAAGAGGAATGAATAGTAACATCAGCACAAGACCAGCACTCAGAGCTGTATGAACAATTATCAATTCTCGCTATCATAGTTTGCAATTCACAAATCTCTTTTCACTCTTGCCCCATTTTCCCATAATTTTATCCTAGATTCCAGTATGATTTGGCATTACTTGGAATGGGATCTGGATGAAAACCTCTGATCCCCACCTATCAATGAGACGTTTGCTTTGTTTTGCACAAACAGTGCTACTCTTCTCTGCGCACACTACAACACTTGTATGTTACTAGATACCAAGCTGCCCTTAAAAAGGAAGCACAGTATGTTACATTTGGGCAAGTTGCATGAAAAATAAATGTATTTTGAAAGTCTTGTGGCTATGAATATGGAGGAAGTAACTACAATGTTATAGTGGACTTTAGAAACTTCCATGCCAATTACCTCAGGCACAGAATTTCCAGAATCTTATTTATAAATGAAGCTAGTGAGTCCTGCTTGAATACAAGGACTTGCTTCCTTAGATAAGCAAAACTTCAAAAGATTTGTTATGTGCATTGTTTCAGTCCTGGGGATTTACTTAAATTACTTCCCATTTGTCTTCAGTTTTTTTGCAGGATGCAGTCGTTTTCTTGGCTCTTCATCTGGGAATACAGCCATTAATGAAGCCACAAGGGTGTGTGCGTTCATTTGTATTGTCAGTACAACAGCCTGAATGTTCCCCAGAGCCACAGCGTCCATCACGGTGGGAACACACCTTCTCCCCCTGCTCCTAGCGCTGCACCCTCTGCATTTGCATGCTGAGAGAGGTAAGGTGAGGTGGAAGGACAATGTCCTGGTGGGGAAACAGCACCGTGTGTCACAGCAGGATTCATGGGGTCTGGAGAGGAAGACCATGCTCCTGGATGTGGTTAGGCAAAGGGAAAGGGATGGTACCAGGGCGATATGCATAGAGAAAGGGCTAAATGCAGACAGTCAGTCAGCATTGCATTTGCCTCTCTTCACTGATTTTGATCTCCTCTTCCTCACAGGGAGGTGGAATTGGTTTAATCTGAGGTTCACAGAGCCATACAAGGCTTATGCCACTGCTTTCAGTGCTCAGCTGTCCCTCCACGCCTGTTCCCTGAGGACCTTGCTGGTCTCTGCTGGCCATAATTCTTCACAACCCTGGTCCCATAAAATATCAGGCATTCAGACCTATCTGTATTCTTGTTTTATATTTTCCTTTTTTTCCTAGGATGTGGTAATTTATTTCATTCCCTTCTCTCATACCTTGACTCTCTCCAGTACAGCCCTCTTCTGTACAGACCAGACTGACCTTCTCCTCTCTGTTTAAACAGCGGCATGATGCTTCACCTGTACAAAAAAGTCTGTAACTGTGAGCTGCTTCATTTCTGTAGTTTTGTGTTTATGACAGAACCACTGCTTCAGCATCTGTTCTGTATTGGGTAACAGAAATTATTATATTGCTAAAATTTCTCTTTAAATAGTGTAGAGGGGTCATGGCTGTTCCTGTGGATCAAGCCTGCGTATTGCTTCTGCTTCTGGCTACAGATGTCGTAGCTGGGGATCAGAACTTTTGAGAAGAGCAGAAGACTTCACTGTTCCCTAAACAGCTGCAAAGTGGCAGTGGGGTTTGCAGAGGCTGGCAACAGGATAGTGCTGCCTGCAAAACTCTTGGGGTGCCAGCTGGGCTAATGCCAGCCTCATGACTATCATGTGCTGCAAAAATATGGGCAAGAGGTGACACGTGGAAAGGGCTCCAGACTCCCAAAGTTTGGAGGCATGGCAAAGGCAATAGGAAGATGCACTGGTCTTAGGATCAGGTGAGGAATGAAAAAACATGTCCTGTACACCTACATGCATTGCGGAGAGGTGTGTGCTGGGGGAAATTAGTGTTGCAGGACGTTTAATATGTTGCAGCCATTTACACAGCAGGTAATTTGCAATGCTTTCAGGGACTAGAGAGATGATCTGGGTCATCAAGTGCTGTTCCCTGCTATTGCAGGCCCGCTGTCATTCAATCCCTATTGTAAACTGATTGATCTTTGTCTTTAAAGCAATCAAATCTTATCCCCCCCACAACCTTACTGGGAGGCTGTTCTAGAATCTCCTTCATCTGATGGTTAGAAACCATCTCCTGATTACCAGCCTAAATGTATTCATAGTTAGTTTGCATCCATTTGTTCCTGTGCCAACATTTTCCTTTAGCTAATGTAATTATTGTCTCTTGTTGCTGTTTTTGCTCTTATATATTTATATAGAGCTGTCATACCTCCTCTCAGTTCTCATTTTGCTAGGCTAAACAAGGCATGCTTTCCTACTTCCCTCCTAGATAGTGGCCTCCTGCTTCCCCTCCCCATGCCAGCAGCCTTGCTCTGCATTTGTTCACATTGAATTCTTCCCTGAAGCTGGGTGACCAGCTATGGACACAGTTTGCTCAGAGGTCTCACCAAGGTCTTATACAGTAACTTTAACACTTCCCTCTTTCTAGAGGAAATACTTTGTTGTTGTTGTTCGTTGTTTGTTTTTGTGAGGATAGAAGAGTTGAATATTTTCTTAAAATCTTTGGATACAACTTTCTGATAAGATGTTGAAGAACAGCAAAAGTCAGTCTGCATTACCATTTCCCCTATAGTCATAGGGGGATATGGCAAACAAGGAACATATACTGCTCATTCCTGGCCTTTTGGGGACCAGGACAGAGCCTGCTCAGCTCTAGGTTTACTCTGTGACTGCAACACATGTAATGTGGAGAAGGGACTATTGTTTCGGGTAGGTAGCACTCTGTGATATCACTATGCAGAGTGGACCACCACCATCGTGCTGGAGGCTTTGAGATGCTCATCGTATGAGGCCTGGAGCTGACCTTTGTCTTGCTTTGTTTCTCTAAAATGCCCTAGCTACTGCACGGTTGTACCATCTTTCTTCTTTCTCTCTTTATCTCCCTGCACCACATTTTTTTTCCTGATAGTCAAGTTGCCAGTGAATGCTGAAGATGCAGCTATGACCCTTTTTCTGCTTAAATACAGATACTCCTTTTACCACTCTCCATAAACTGGTCAGCTGCCTGCTTGACCCACGTCTCTCTGAGATGATACTGCATTTATATTTAGATGGGTACTAGTTTTAACTGTCTTAAATAAAAATCTAAATCTGAAAATAAGGACCTGTGACGGTGTGATATGGTACAAGAGAACTATCTACCTGGAAAACTGCAGTCTGGGCCGTGAAAAGATGGGCTGGGAAAGATGTAGGATTGGAAGTCCTCTATAAAATTAATTTTAACTGTACTTTGCATCAAGCAGAGAAAGAAATCATAAAGCTGAGCTTACTTTTTTGTGTGTGTGAAGACTGTATTGGTCTGAGCATAAGTAAAAAGATGAGGTAAACTTGAAATGAGAACATTTTCTGTGCAATCTGCATCAGAAACCTACATAAGAAGTTGAGGTGCTTCAAGATGAATCAGAGTAGAAAATCCTTCAGCTCATAGCTCACTGCAACCATGCAACAATATTTTGAAATTTCTTCTTTTCTTCCTTTAATTGCTGTCCAGATGGAAGTTAAGGGTTTTTAACACTGTCTAGGGATGCTGAAGGTGTGACAGTCTGAGAAGCAGTTTTGACCAGCCCGCCAGTGATCCTCAAACCATTGCCATGTGCCTGGGCTGTGTACTGATCAGTTGTGTGCTATATAAGGGAGGATAAATTCTTCTCCCCAGAAATGCTGGTCTCAAATAAGACACAGAGGTCTGTGTGCTCCACCTTTATTTTGGTAAGAAACCTGGGGAAGAATTTGATGTTTTGTAGCTAAGATTTTGGAGACTGGGGGAGTCCCAAACAAGAAAAAAAGCTGTTGTTCGTTTCTATGAAAGATGCAACACTTTGTGTACTTACATAGAGAGAAGTAGAGAGATTGTATCAGTGTACATCAAAGTCATAACTCATTTCTCTTTTTAACAGTACCGGCCTGGTAAGGCTATTGAGTATCGGTGCTGCACTTGGAGCACAGAAAGAATGGGATGTTTTATGGTCCTAAATTCAATTCACGGTTAAATGTCTCAGGTAATGGAAGCTTTTACCACATCACTTGAGAGACCATTGTATTGTCTGCTAGATTTCATAAGCAAGGAGTTTTCTTTTTTATTTAGTTCAGCTGCTTGCTTTTTCTGAAGAAATAAATGACCAAATAAAAAGCAAATCTGAAAGCCTCCCCCACTGAGTCTATTTCAGTTGTTGCTGTTTTCTTCACATTTTCCTCCTTGAAATGCATTAGTTTCCAGTTGAAGGAACCTGAAGAAAAGATGATTATTACCAAGAAATTTGCAAATTAGCACAGCTCAAAACACCCCCACAGCAGTGTTCTAGTAAAATGAGTGAGGCTGGGCTAAAACCTCTATATATTTATTTGGATTGTTCTATATTTGGATTTAGCAATCCTATTACTGAGCTGAAATTTAGGACTCTTTAGATACATCTGTCCTGGAAATAGCACTGGTAAATTATAAGATCTGATAGGTGGGAAGATGAGGACAGCATCTAAGATCAAACAAGGAGAAAAACAACAGACATTCTTCCTTTTCTATTAAGTGCGTTTGCATATTTTCAGCACATTCAGCAAATGAATAGTTTCTGTGGATGGACAAAATTAGTGGTTAAAGAGAAGCAAAATGTACCAAGTATGGGATGTGGGATATTGCAGTGCTATTATACAAATCGATGCTAGTCCTTCATCAGGAGCTTTCAGTTTAATTTAGATCACCTCCAAAGGAGGAGGAGAGGGCGGTTGAGTCAGACCACCAGGGTGGAAAAACTCCTATATAAAGAAAGATTGAAACATTAGCAAAGAGACGAAGAAGAGAAGGGATGGGAAACGTACACCATATAAGGTACAGTGTCGGGGAAGATGTGACCATTAATCGCTGTTTTTATGAAACAAAAGGAAAGGAGAGTTTAATGGAGAGGAAAAAGACTGGTAAAAGGAAGCTTTCTTCCATATGACAAAAGGAGGCAGTGGAAATCCCTCTTTTGTATTTCTTGTAGCCCAGGAGCACAGCTTTAAACAAGGGTCGAAATTTCTGTGTTAATGCTAGCGTAATTACTGTAGTTGCAAATGCATTTTTATTTAAACACTGCCATTCTGGAAAGCAGAGCCTTGCCATGTTCCAGAACAGAAGTCAGATTTGGATTCTGAGAACTTGTCAAGAAATGCTCCTGGGAGACAAATGATCACATAAATGTCAACTGCAGCATTTCTTAAATGTTCCTGCTTCAGTCATTGCCAGCAATAGTGTCTCAGCAATATCTTTTGGGCTGAACATGGATCCACACACAACATTATGTTCATTATGTTCTGAAGACATCCAGCACTGAATTTTTCACCATATTCCTCTCTTTACCACAGCTAAGTTCACAGTTTATGTATGTATTATCTTGTGCTGCTAAGCTAGTGCTACCTGCCAAGATTTACAGCCCTCTCTTAAGCTCAAATGGCTACACAAATCACCAGATGGCAGCAGAGTCATTTCTGGTCTCTTGTTACCCTGAACTCCTGGTCACAGCTGCGTGCTCTGGGGTGCTCCTTGTAGCCAGAGTTCCCCACTTTGCAGGGAATGCAAAGGCAACTATCCCTATTGAGAAAGTACTTGCTTCTTCCTCAGCAAGAGGTTTAAGTTCTCCATTTGTTTCTCCACAAAGGCTGGGCTTTAAGGGATGATTCTCTATGGTTTCTACAGATTCCTTGTTTTTCTCCAGAATTGCTGCGGTTTGTATGTTGAAGACACTGGTAATGCTAATGGCTGCGTTGTTATGGTATGTCATATGCTGCCAAAGTAACTAACTCACCTTTGGCTAAGAGCAGAGGCTGTCTCTGGAACCAGCAGAGGATGACCCCAAGGTTCAAGGAAGAAACTGGCTAATAGGAATCTTGTTAATAGTGCTATTTGCTGTTGTTCCATCGTTGTGGTTGGTTTTGCTCAATAAAATGCTAAAAGCAAAATGCTAAGGGAAGAGAAATACCCCGAAGGATTGCAAAATTCAGAATAATCTTGGTCTGCAAAGCCTCAACTTTCCCAATTGTAACATTTCCCGTAAAAAGGAATAATTCCCAGGCAGTTTCCCAGCTACACTGGGGCTCTGTAGCAACCTAATGGATGGGTGCACAGACAGGAAAGCAGCTGGGCCGGCAGTCTCAGTGTTGTTTTGCCTGCTTTCCCAGGAAACCTAACCAAACTTGAGCAGTCTCCAGGAACCATTCAGATATCAGTGCCAAAACCAGGAGAAAGTTTCCTCTGGTGGTCAGGATCTGGTCTCTGTGCGTCCAATGGCTCCTTCTCTGCCTGCTTCAATTACAAGCTGAGCTCCAGGGCAGGGAGAAGAGGGAAAGGTTATTGTGATTCTTTTGACATGCTTCTTTTAACAGGAAAAAAAAAACCCACCAAAATAACCCTCCATTTTATTCCTCCAAGAAGAGTTCCTTTCAATGGTGTTTTAGGTCTTGAAATGTCTTTTCTGCTGGAAAGGACATGGCACTTGTTACAGATTTCAAAACCACCTCTACCAAACTCTTGCAAAATCAAAAAATGCTGCTGTGCTCAGCAAAAGGCAGATGGAGGCTTCTAAACTCAGGGTGGTCAAACACATTCCTGGATAGAGACTATTCCAAGGTGACCTCCTATGTAACCTGGGAAATTACTGATTTTTAATTCTTTTTATTGATACCGGAGTTGGGTGCATCTGGAAACTTTCTCATGATTAAGGGCTTAATTCTTATTCCCACAAGTGTCCTTATTATAATCTGGTGGTGGAAGAAATCTCCCAAATTCCACCCATTTTTAAAGCCTTCTGTACATGGCCAGAATTGTGGAAAGGTAGTAAGCTGAAAAAGAGACCATTTTATGTATCTGCACACCCAGACACTCACACATTCAGGGCTGCAAACTTTAATTTCCTCATTCTCCCTCCTACTTAACTTTCTCCATGCTGTCCTCCAGCAGGGGTTGGAAGTTTGAAATGGATTTAAAGCAAAAATACACTCTCTCTTTTATTATGAGTATATTTCAAGGGGAAAATGAATTGTACTTTGATTGGACTGAACGCATTCAATTGCAGCAACTTTTACTATTTTGAAACAAAGTTTTGTTATTCAAACAAAAGGCTAAGTGTTACCCGCTATGCCGACTCTAAGCATTTTCCTATAGCTCATTTTTAAAATAGCCTTTAGGATTTACTTGACTAAATCAAACCTCAGGAAGAAGAAGCTTGCAGGGGGAAATTCACTGCATTAGAGGTGATAAAATGAGAAATGAGAGAGGCGAACATCAGTGCAAACTCATCAGCATCAGAATAAACTCAGAAATAGACATTCTACATTTCCATAATGCTGTCAGCTGCCACTACAGAGACAGGGATCTATTACCTCTGTTTATACTGCTGCTAACTTAATTTATAGCAATTTATTCTATAAAAGTAGACAGTAACTTGACTGGCTGGGAAAAAAAAAATCCCCTTTGTGCTGAAAATAAAAATGATAATGCATATAATAGATTTCTGAAAGTAATTTGAATGGCCAGTTAAAATGCAAGGTGAGTTAGACATATTTTTAGTAAATCTCAGCACGCATTATCTACTTTCATATGCACATTTGTAGATGGATCGATAAAGGGCAGCCATGGGACATTTACTTAGAAAGATTGGATGGGCCCAGGTTAGCTCCCCACTCGCAGGCTTCTTTATTTTGCTGGGGTTGCATGGGAATAGGAAGTGAGAGCAGAAGTAGGTAGCAGCAGTAGCCCCCCCTGACTGAAATCAGGTGCCTTTTCATGATCAGCATTGTGGGAAAAGAACCTGATACAGCTTTGCCCCAGAAAATGAGCAGTTCATGCCGTATCTGTCCAGATGGTGGAGAAGATAAGAAACAGCAAGCTTTCCACAGTTTTCAGTCTAAGGCGGTGTCCATGAGATATTTTGCAGGCAGATATTAGTGAGTTCTGCTTTTGCTCCAAACTAGCTGGCACAAGCCCCACGCTGGAGCTTGTGTTAATGCCCATTCCTCTGCATCACGTCTTATCTTGGACACAGCCCTGTCTCACCACCACTGCTCTGTCATGGGTCTGGAGCTGATTGCATCCAGAACAAGATTGCATTGGTTTGTAAGATACCACGAAGACCTATCTAGAGAAGTTGGATGCCAGCCCTTTGGGTGTGATTGAATCCCAGCTTGTTAAAGCCCATGGCCTGTTCTGCTCTCAGGCAGTGGTCCTCAGTCTCTTCATTCCCTGAGGAGGAGTCTGGACCTTCTCCATAGTAAACAAACCTCTTGGTGAGAAGCTTGCTCTTCTTAAGTACCTTTCAGGCCCCCTTAGAAGTGGTTCATGAGCCTCTAGGGGTCCATAAGCCAGAGGCAGAAATGCATGGCTCTGGAAAGTCTAAGGGATATAATCATCAGCCTACAGGTAAACATGTGCTTAAATGCTTTGCTGATCAGAGACTGACTGCTGAACTGGGACCTTGGGAGCTGCCTTGTGACCAGTTATTCCCTTTATGACAAGAAGTTGATCTTCAAATCGAGGTGGAACATTTTCCTGTTGCAACATAACCTGGTTTTGCAGGGGAAAGCAAAGGGAGGACAGGACTGGCAATAGTTTGTGGCAATTTCTGCTCAGGTTAAAAATAGCTGGGAGCAGAGCAAAATTAGGAGTACTGTCACTGCTGTGCAGATACCACCAGGTTTGAATAAAACAGGTAGCTGAGAACTAAACTGCGTGGACGGAGCCATAGAAGGAGAAATGTAATGCAGAAACAGCAAGGTCTGGCATATCTGATAATGACTCTGGGTGGAGAGAGGCATAAGCAATTTGCATGATACCTGTCTGCCAGCCTTCTGGTTCCAGAGAGTGCTGGTCCATAGGAATCCCACATCTCATGACAATGCCATGAGCAAAAAGAAGTCCCTAATCGGATTTTGCATCACACTGATCCCTGGGGATGCTACTGGCTCAGTACAATCCCCATTGTTTCCAGGGTCAACAAGTGAGGTTGCCCTCACATGGACCATTGCTTGAGAACTGTGGGGGCTCCCATGACAGCCCACATTTCTCACCCCAGCTTTGTCCATGCCTCTCATCACTTGGAAGCCTCCAATACACTTCACCTCCAGCAGCTGCAGGTTGGCACCACATCCTCACCTCCCATGGCTGTGAAAATTGCTGGGGACGATGCTGCTGTGCAGGACTAGCTTATGGGAGGACTGGCAGCACCCTTGGCTCCACAAACAGCCTCTACTACATGGCAACTCACCTGGCATTCACAGAGCATTCACGTGAGTCCCATCTGAAGGCTCACAATGTGGATGGTGGGAAAGGGCAATCCTGAGGGTTAACTCGCAGGCTGTTATCTCCAAGATGCATCCCCAGCTTCGCCTGTGTTAGTGCCTCAGGATCAAACCGGTGGCTGAACTACTTTGTTGATGCCTGCGCTGCTTCAGATGTGAGCGTAGTAAAAATCTTTATTGATAAAACAAAGCTGGACTGTGCTCAAAAGCCAAACTAATTCTTGCTTCAGGCCCTGGACCCTTTAATTTGCTGCTGCTGGAGGCTTATCCAGCTGCTAGCCACAAACTCTTCCTGCTGTGGGAATATGCTGTATTATGTTCCTGTTCTACCCAAAGGGAAAAGAGGAGACAAGGGAAATGGTGAATTTAGAAGGACTTTTGATTTCATATTTCAAAGCTTTACAAAAGACACAGGCAGGGGTCTGTATAGACTCCTTATTCTAACTGAGATCTCAGATTAAGATAAACAAGCTGTTGATTCATCTGCACAGGTTTTCGTTTGTGCAAACCAGCAGGGCATTGATTTATAATAGGTGAGAGTCTAGGACAGAGTCTGGTAGCCCACATCATGAGTAAGCATACAAAAGGCTTTATAAGAGCGCAGAAGAATACTGTTAGTTTTTAGCTGCTTAAATACCACCCATTTCAATGGGTGTCAGAGGATTAATAATTCTGAGGATCTGCCATCTTGCACATCATTTAAAACCTCCCAATGGGGTAAGAGAGCACAGACAAATTTTCTGAGGTTCTGTGCACCTCAGCACCTGTGACAGTCTTTCCAAATTCACAGAGTCAGGCAGAGAACACAGGCATCTGCAAGAGCGTTGCGGGAAGGAAGTGAAATCTTGTTTTGCATAGTAAGAGATGACAGGTCTAAGCTACAGTGCCTTATGAAACGGGACACTAGGCTGGCTCTGGGCAGCAAAACCCAAGATTAGACAGGGGCTGAGAGAATGTTGAAATGTGAAGGAACAATATGTGTGGCAAGTTGAAGCCTTCTCAGTGTACAGTATTACTAAAAGGAAAAAAATCATTTGCTATGATTTCAAACCTAATGGCTGCTCCTTAAGGGCCTCAGTATAACAGTTTATTATCAATGTGAAAGCAAGAGCTTGCTAGGAAACATGGTTAAATACAGTTTTGAACTCAAAAGGCTTTGATCATAGGGCTGATTTGTGTCCACTTCAAACCCAACTTACTTAATGTACAGAACAATAGGTAATGACAGCATTTTTGACAGTAATCGTGTATAAAGCTGAATTGTACATTGTTTGAGCACCCATTGGAGAGCTAGAAATTAAGTCAATTAGCAGTGCAATGTAATGCATTCCAATGTGACACATACCGCACCAGTCAGCCACGCTGCAGGTTACAGACAACATCGCACATTGCATTCAAATGGCTGCATTGTCAGGTCTGTGGAACTCCACGAGGTTTGCCTTGAAGTGCTGTTCTGCTCTGAAAAGCAGGCTCTAAAAAGCTCACTCAGTGGCTCCATGTTTATTGCATTGCTCTAGTTCTTATGAGATCGCACTACTTAAAAGAAGATGCTTTCTTCCTTCTATTTGCCAGCTCAAGATGGGATCAGAGAAGAAAGATGGGTTGTTCTTCCATGTCAGCTCAAAGAGGATCAGTGATACATGAATGATTGCATCCCATTATGTTTTCCACTATGCTTGGGCAGCCCTTATTGTCTCACCCAGTAACACTGCTGCTGAAACATTCATCACAGTATTTTCTTTTAATAGAAGTCAGCTTTGCCTTTCCTGACTGGTGTCATTTAGATTGAGACAATTAGTCCTGGACTGGCTGCAGTGCTGTAAGCTGCATTTCAAGGTAAGGCAGCTCGCAGATCAGTTGGTCAGCTAAGAAGCTGTGGTATGGCCTCCTTCCTTTGATGTCTATTCTCAAAGGTCTGCCCAGTCTCAGGCTCCTGGGGCTGAGTGAAAAGACACCATCAGACACTAAAGGGTGCACAGCTGCTCGTGCTTGCATGAATCAAAATCTCTTTCTAACAGATGAGAGGGGATCCAAACGAAGCGAGACATGGGGTATTAAACACATCTGTCAGAAACGACGGTGAGAAAAGCTGAGTACAGCTTCACTGCAGTGCAATGTGATGCTCGCCCCTTTTCAGTAGCTGCCAACTGGGCCTTCTGGGTCTTATTTAGTTTTCCTAGGTAGGTGCCTCCTACCCTTCCTCCTTCTCCTTTCTTTCTCCTTCTTTTATGCAGTTTTTCCTGAGATTTGGACCCTGTGCTCAAAAGAGACGTCTCCAGGAGGCATGGAACAGGAAGGAACTGGGCAGGAGGAAAAGCACACAGCATGGCTGTCCTTTTGGTTTGTGATTTTTGTGGGGTGCTAAGTTCCACCTCAAGATTTTATGGTTGGGATGTCCTCAGCTGTTTCTTCTTTATGGATCCTCTCATCTCTGTGAGAGCTGAGCTCATTCTTGAAAGCCGTTTTTCAGCTGTGCTGTTCAAGAGTCTCTACTACTCAGACAGCTTTTGTTCACTGACTTATTTGGACATAACAGTCTCTGGCCCTTTGTCCAACCTCGCTGGTATCACAATCAGCCTGTTCAGAAGTCACTCGTGTGAAGTGAAGGGACTGGAACTTGATGGTTTTATTAGCCTTTTTTATTAGCCTTGTTTCCATGGGAAAGCAAGGTAACAAGTGCAGATCCAGAGTTTTCCACCAACTAAGGAAATGTAATACTGATGCATCGCATCTGATTTCTCCTGATGTGCTCGTGGGTCTCTTGATCTTTTCTGTAGACAGTCTGCTAGGAAATGCTGGTGGTAAGCATTTTCCCGAGTGGTCTTCCCAGCATGCTTGATTGTTTTCTTCCTAATGCTCCTTGCAGTGAGGCCATGCAGTGGGGTGGGTATACGCTATCTTACCAGAAACAATTACATTCCCTGCTTTAACAGTGAGCTCAGCCCTCACTTCCAAAGCTGGAGGATGGGTTTCTCTTAGCTGTAGCTGCACAGCTCTCACTGACTTAAAGATCAGACAGGTACATGGTAGGAAACACCCAGCCGCCTTCAGGGTTCCCACACATATCAGCATGGGGAGAGAATCTTTCTTGCTTTCTTGTGAGAATGAACTGCTCAAATCCGTCCATAACCTCTAAGAGAGAGGTATTAACTCAGAAATAAACACTGCCCTCAGATACAAGCTGCTTATCTGGGTGCGGAGCTGGGGCTTTGTACAGGAACCCCTTAGGAGGCACTCCATCACATGCTTCCCCTCCAAAGCAAGCAGTCAAGTGGTGAACCCTCCAGCAAGAGACAGTGATACAGTTCAAACTAACCTACTTACCCACCCTAGCAGCCTTAAACAGGTTCCTCTGGCTGTTGACACTGCCCTGACACAGGGAATCACTGCCTTTGCTGTATTGCCTCACATCTACAGCCGTGATGGTCAAGCTGGTTTCAAGGACTGCTGCCTTTGCCAAAAACCCCAGCTATGTGTGCTTGAGTTTTGGTGGTGATGCTCCCCTGCTTTTGTGCTGGCTGTGCAGTCTGTAAATGGCCCTTGGTGATCTCCATTGCTGCCTTTGGGCCTTGACAAGGTCTCATCCTTGTGAGTGGCAGTGGATTAGCGGATTAGTAGTAACCTAGTAAGAGGGAAGTCATCTGTGAGACAGTAGTCACAAAAAAAATAATCATCCGTTCCCTTAAGGGCTATTTAGGGGAAGGTGGGAGCAAAGGGTAGTTTCCTTCTTTTACATAGTTACAAGAGAAACAGAAAATACAGAGCCTCTGCTCTGCATAAGCAGCCAGAGGGGCAAGTGGAGATCCTAGAGGTAGAAGTGGCTTTCTCCTTCCCCATTCCCTGTTAATGGGAGAAAAGATGGAGGGAGGTCAGTGGCCAGAGAAGAACGCTGCTGATGGCCTGAGAGGAGGTGAAAATCTGCTGGGAGAGTATAAGAGATGCGGGAGTAAAGAAGTGAATAGTCGATGATGAGTGGAACTAATGAGGCCTGGTTTCAATACATTTTGGTCTCATGGTTGATTGTCAGTCTGATTGAAACTTTTCCTGTGGTTGGGACATTTATAAGACTTCTCATTTATGTGGTTGTCTTGAGTCTAATAAGCTGTGAGTTCATCCTGCAGAATTTCCATCATTTTGGAACACAGGCACTCTGTCCTCTACTTGGACATCCTCCTTTTTTTTATGAAAAGCTTTCACTTATGCCTGTCATGCCAGTGAAATTCAGCTAAAATTGTATAGTGATATCAAGGGAGTGAAGGAAGGAAAGGCAGACAACCCAACAGACAGACATGTGGATTAACACATCTGCACAAAGAGCATAGTTGTGTGAATCTCATTCCCTTAGAAAATCTGGATCAAAATGTCTGATTTTTCAGCAAGTGGAAGCTGGACTAAAACACCCTGGGAGCCCTCGGGAAGTGAAGGACCGTGCAAATGGGATGCTCAGTTTTTATTGCCCAACTTCCATCATTGTTCTAGAAAAGGACAAATGCCACACATGATGCCTGAAATCTCCTGCCAGCATCTACCTCCAGCTTCTCCCCTGCAATTATCTTTTAAATGAAAGAAAATTGTTTTCTGCTCTCAATCTCTCGCTGCTGCTTTCTTCTTCATCCTCTCTTTTTTTCATAAACATCATGAAATCATCACTCGAAAAGAGGGAGAGATTAATTAAGAAGCTTGTATTCCAGTTTGAGGCTTTCACTGATAATCAGAAACTGCTTGAGTTGCGCTTTCAGGGGTTTGTAATATGAACAGAATCTCTGGATAGGGAGACAGGCTGTAATTAATTTCTCTCTCCAGGACAATTACAGATATAAATAGTAAAACAAAGACAGGCAAATATCAGCAGAGGTGCCCACGTTGCATGTACTCCATCGTAATGTTGCTCAATAGCAGATTATTTTCTACTCAAGGTCAGTGGTTCACAGCATGAAAAGGATATGGCACTGGATTTTCAGGTCACTCTTCCTGGTCTTTGGTAGCACAACACCTGATAACCATTGCTTTCAGCCGCTTTTCCAAGTTTCAGGCATAGCAAAGAAACTTTCTCTTCTCATCCCATCCCTGCACTATCAGAGACCTGTCCTGTAAAGGGCTGGCAGCAGAAACTAGTTAAGCTGGGGTGGCTGGGGTAGTCTGAGTGTTACTGCAGTAGTACAGTGGGAAGCAGGAAGCCTTAGCAAGGAGGGGAAAGGGAAGGCTTGGCAGAAGCCTCTAGCTGCTTTTCAGCATCTCAGGTTTCATGGAAAAAAATAAGCACCTTGCTGCCAGGGCCCTGCAGCAAATTTCAAAAGAAAGAGCAAGTCTAATGTTGCAGCACTGATCAAGTTTGCAGACAGCCTGCAAAAGCAGTCATGATATATGAATGACACCGATTTGTTTTCGTGCCTACTGGAGATGCCAGTAGGTTCATCTCCACAGCCAGAGCTGACACTTTCAGTGTCTTCAACATGAACTGTTTAGTTGCTGAATGAAGATGGAGAGAAGGGAGAAGAAGGGAGAAGGCTGGGCTTTCAAAGCTCCCTGTGTTCTTCTCAGACAGACCAGTGTCCTGGGCAATGCTTCGGGTACATGCTGTAAGACAGCATGGGGTAGGGGTGGGGGCAGAACATGTCCTTGCTTTCATGGCCCATGAGGATGAGGAGAGGTAATGTTCTGGAGATGTGGCTCTTTCATATGCCCCTCGGTCCAAAGCTAAGGGAAAGCCAGTGAGGTAACAGCCAGCTTTTTCCTAGAGCTCTTCATTAGCAGCCATCAATGTTTGTTCAAAGCAGAACAACAGCATAATTGACTATTTTATAGAGAGGCACAATGAGGCATGAGAATACACAGAGCAATGCAATTACAATCTCTGCTCACAGAAGATACTGTGTCCCAAAAACTACAAAACCCCAAAACTACAACTTTCTTTAAGGGCAAATAAGCTCAAAAGAGCTAGACTGTGAGCAGTTTCCAAAGCAAGTTGATGCCACAGCAATGAAAACTGCTCCCATTGTTCTCTCCAGGCTTGTCAGCAGCAATATCAGATTCCAGCTCTGCATGTATGTTAGTAGTAGGAATGAGGGGATAACTCACTTTGAAAGCTTTCTTCTGGGGTTTATGTAGACATTCTATCAACTTGTTCTCTCACTGACAATCTGCCTAAAATAAAGGACTTTGCTTTGAAATCAGGCAGTCCAGTACCTGCTTTTAAATAAGCAGAAAGGAAGCAATAGTCAGGGACTGGCAGAGTAATGCAGCAGGCTGCCTTCCAGAGAAGGACAGGAAGGACTGAGCCGATGATGGGTCAGAAATTGTTGTTTGTCAGGTGAAGAAAAATGTAGGAGATATCGAAAGGTCCAGAGAAGGTCAATGAAGATAGAAGTGTCATTGAATTTATAGATGATGAGAGATCGCATGGAGTTTTTAGCCAGAAATGATGACTAGTTAGAGGGAGACTTGTCTGAGACATTCACAATGATTAAAGATGGAAAGTGAAATTGATTGCTCCTTCCTTTCTTTCCTTTCTTTTTTTTTTAAAACTCTGTCCTGCAACATGGGAACAAGGGGTCACTCACTGAAATTAAAGGGCAGCAGCTTTGGAGATGATAAAAAGAAATCTTTTTTCTTTTAAAAATGCTGCATGTAGTTTATCTGTGGAATTTATTGTCCCTTTCCCTGAGGTCGTGGAGGGAAAGGCTGTGGCTGGATTTTAAAGAAGCCAGACTAATTTGACAACCCTTTGCAACATTTGTGGCTACTTGACGCAAGGCAAAAAGGGCAGGTATTGAATCTTAGGGGCAAAGCCTCAAAAATCCTGCTCCTGAGGCAGGATGGACGTGTCTTTTTCAGAGCATGGCAGGCAGCTGGAGTGAATTTAAACATGGTCACCCCTGTACACCGCTCTTCTGCAAGGGGTTTCAGCCTCACTGTGAAGGTATTTGAAGGGAACATAAGCCTCAACTCAGCTTCTCTCATTCCTGGGATGGGATCTTAACAAAAACTCACCATGGCTGCCCTAAGCCCTGAACTGGTTCACCCTCTTCCTCAGGGTTGTCGGCTCCAGCAGAGGGGTGAGGAGGGTGGCAATGCACAGCCCTTCTTTAACCTGATATAATTGCACTAGGCAGAGCTTATTTGTCAGAGTCCACAGTTATCTTGGGTGCTATTATTTATCCAGTGACTCTTTCTCTTGCAGCAGGGACAGGGTGTTCCAACAATACTAGGGACACCAGCGCTCAGTTCCACCACCACCAACCTTGAGCTGCAGGACACTGCTGGAGCAAACGATGGCTGCAGAGGCAGTGGAAGGGCGTTTCTGCAGCCAAGGAGTCTGTCAGGGTGGAAGGGTGGGTGCAGGATGGGAAACACCAGAAGACATGGGTGGGAGGGATGTTAATGATGTACGTGCTGGTTTGTGAAGTGCTTGTGGGAAGCAAACGTTACTGTCAGACTGACAAGATGAGCTCTCTGTCAAAGAAATAAATACATGCCAAGCCCAGCACATGGCTCTTGAGTGCTTTTCAGATCTGAGTTCAGAGCTGAAGCATGAATTCAGCTCTCACATTTATCTTGGCCTTGTCTTCTTCTTAAGCAAGGTAGCAACCATCATGTTTTGTTCTTTGGAAAGAGATAGTTTCATTATTCATTGGCCATGAAACTACATCTGCTTGGGAAAATAGTGAACAAGGGACAGGGAAAGCTGCAAATCTGCTGTGATGTGAGTCCCAGGGCAATTCTGCCAAAGACGAAGAACTTGCCATTTTGACAGCTGGGCCCTAAAGATAAAATTACAGCCTTCTAATGTGCCACAGGTACCTCATGCAGAGTAAAATATGGGATGGGTTTTTACTTTTGGGGACTAGGATTCAGTTTTGTTTGCGTTTCTGGCTTCAAAGGAAGATGGTGTTGGAACTTGTAGGGTTGTTTGAAACAGAGCTTGTCCTCTGGAAAAATATGGATTAAAGAAGTTTATTAGCGCTGGAGTCTTCACTGGTCACATCAGCGGTCACACCCCTGTGTCCTGGAGAGCCATCAGCCATTTCCAGTGTTAAGGGATACACAGGGTTACGGGGTTCTTAATGATCTTTCCCAGTATTTTCTGAAGTAGGTGTTATGTGTCAGTGCCCCTCACATTTCTTTTCATGACAATGGTCTTCTGGCTAGTTTCGGTGGATTTGTTTTTGTTTTTGTTTTGTTGGGTTTTGTTTTGTTTTGTTTTGTTTTCCAAACAGCAATGACTAATAGCTAAGTTTCTTAATTGCTCTGCTCTGCCACTGGACATAAGTTTTCCCACTTCACCAGTCAGAAATCGTGGGAAAATGTCATCCTATTGACAATACTGTCAGCTCACTAAATGTTGCATGATGCCCTCCCAGTGACCTCTTTGGCCAGGCAAAACTGTTATCTGTCTGGTTTCCTGCAGAGTTTTGGGTAAAATCCCCATTCAATTGCACACTCTTCACATACTGACCATATCAGTGTAGCTTCCTGGTTAGTGCCATTTAAATGTATATTCTTTTCCCTGTCACCTCATCCTTCACCTGGATTGTGCATGGCCAGCTGGAGAGGACTTTAACTAGTGGTGGACTGTTCCTCAAACTGACATAGCTGGACAGACTTCTCGTGCATGGTGCCCTCCACTGAGATTGCTATTGATTAGGTGAAGCTCTTTTCCATTTGGTCTAAAAAAATGCACATACACACAGAGGAAGGATTATTAATAATGCAACAGTGACTGTGATGAACCATGATAGGTGGTGA
This sequence comes from Calidris pugnax, assembly GCF_001431845.1. Taxonomy (NCBI): domain Eukaryota; kingdom Metazoa; phylum Chordata; class Aves; order Charadriiformes; family Scolopacidae; genus Calidris; species Calidris pugnax. The sequence continues at coordinate 2,288,461 of NW_015094506.1, read as the reverse complement.
CAGAAACTGGGAGATGAATACATTCAGATCAGCATGCTTGGCAGGTATATGAAATATTATTGTGTTAGAGATGGGACCTTTAGCACTATAACACCAATACCCCAGGCGAGAGATCCAGCACTGATGCTGTCAGTCAAATTTGATTTTCTCCAGGTTCCTCTCACCCATCACTATGGTGTAGGAGCACCTTTTATCAAGCAATATCACTGGTGTCTGTCACAGGTGGTTCTTTCCTCTTTTCTCCTTTTCTGGCTCCAGGAGAAAGGGAGCAAAATTAAAACAGGAAAATAAAGAGAAGGAGAGTGGGAGCTGTGGGACAAAAGGACTGCACAACACTGCAGGCCATTTAAGAGCTCTAGCCAACCCCCAGTGCTAAAGTAATTAGTAGATGCAAAAGGCAAGGAGAAAGATATACTCGACTGCAGAGGGTCACCCTCATGTGTGCAAGCACAATGACTTTTTGAGAACGTGAGGAGAAAATGGGAGTTTTCCAAACAGTCCATTCATCAGGCTTATGCCTTTCTTGATCCTATAGTCAGGAAGGGATGAAAATATTTCTAAATTTAAAGCCTTCACAGTCTGAGGGCATACTTTATCTCATGGAAAAGCAAAATGTCCCGTGATCTTTTACACTTGTCTTCTCCTCTGATCCTTCTTCCTGGGAACATTTCCCCTTTTTCAGCCTGAAGAAATCAAGGCTGAAAAGAGCCGTGTGTTTTGACAGGTCCCTTGGCAGTCTGCGAATGTCAAACTCTTGAATGAAGGTCACACCAAATGATTTGTGGATCGTCCATATGCAGTTAAACATGTTTGCACAAAATGCTCATCAATTCTGAATAATGAGTGCAGGTGCTAAAATCTTGATATGTATGCAGGCATTTCATGATCAGAAGTAAGAGATTAGAATTTGCCAGCTTAAGTTCTTCCTGACAGAATAATCAGCATGCTCTGCTGTTCCCTGTGGTTGCACCCTCCGTTCTGTGCCTGAATTACAGATACAGGAGATGCTCAGTGCAGTCAGCCCTCTCTATCTGGACATTTTAACAAGCCAGCTTTCTCATTCTGCCAAGCAAGAAATCTCAGAAGCAGACTCACTGCCAGATAGGTTGGGTTTGGGGAATTAAGAATAACCAAAACACTCTCATGGCTTGCATTCAGAGGAGACTGGAGTCTCCTCTGAATGGGTGGATATTCAGAGTGAATATCCAAAAATAATGATGAATATTGATGATGAAAATCAGTGAGCTTTTATGAAACAAGACTGTTGGAATTGTAGTCATGCTGGTCAGCCCTTGGGTCTTTGTTTGCTACACCCAGGTCTATTCTGAAAAGAGATGACTTGGTCCAGGCTGGCTTTCTGTGACCCAGTGAGCTATACTAGTTCAAATACCCAAAGGCTGCATCCAGATGTGTGAGAAGGAGAGGAACTAGTGACCTGGGTGAGGCTGGCACTTATGCTCGTCACAGGCTGGGCTACATGAAGACAGACACTGCAAAAACCCCTGCAATCCAAGAGTATCTGTATTTGGGATCTGTGCTTTGTGGACTCTTTAGTCATGGAAAGAAACACTAACATCTCATGTATGAGTAGTTTGGACACTGTGGCCAAGAGCCAGGCAGGACTGGTGACTGGGAATTTCCCTTTCCTCCAAGGGATCACGTTCTTCAGGAATACTTCTGACCACTTAATACTACACATGGTATAGATGTGTCCAGTTTTTCTGGTCCTACAAAATCATGTCAACATCCTTCTCTGGCTAAGAGTCAGCAGACAATACATACTTCCTAGAGCCAAGCCTGAAAGAAATGCTAGGAAAGCTTTACAGGCAGGGATTGACAAAGCCTGGTCAGGACTCCTATTTCTCCTTGACAGGAGGGCCTAGTCTAACTCAGACATGAGGATGGGGCTACGGTGGTTTAATCCACTTCCTATCACAGCTGGGGGTATGGATTACCTGCAGTTCCTGTACTGGCATGCCCCGATGTGGGATAGATCCTAGATTTGGGCTGCACTTGAATTGCCCGGGAGTCTTGTTTCAAGAACCACAGGCTGGTTGCTCCTAATTAAAGGTCAGAGTCAGTAAAATACAGATATGGAGATACACATCTTTGCTCTAACTACTCTAGCAGTGGTACCAGTGCTGGTCAGTAACTATACAACAATTTAGAGTAGCTGCATTTCTGATGGACAGGATGAGAATCCCTGAGAGGGCAGCATCTGTTCCCTGGATTGAATATCCTTTGCGGTCTTTAGGGTTGTTGACTTGGCATATTATCAGGGTCCTATATGCAAATGTAATTATACATATGAAAAACCCCCGAGAAAAATTCAAATAATTCTTAAATTGGCACAAAAACTATACTGCTATTGACTTTGAGGTGGTCAGCCTGCTGGCCATTGCATTTCAATTACCTTTATGTTCATTTGGTGCCACTGAAGTGAAGTAATTTTCACTGATTAATGCCAAGGACCAACAGATATGTTCTTCCCTTTTGTTTTCTCCTTTTCAGATTTGAATTTAGTGCTGGTGAGCAGTGCCAAAATGACAGCTCTGCAGCCTGCAGCGTTTTATTTAGCCAGGGAACTAGTTTAGCACAGTACGAGCAAGGGATGCCTTGCTCAGGAATGGATGCACTGAGGAAGGAATCAGGCAGCTGCACCCTCCTCCTTTTAGAGGTGTGGTGCATTGTCCCAGTGCTGGGGATGGAGTGGTAACTCTGTGAATTTTCACAGCCCTATCTCAGCTACATGAGGCACATTTTGACTTTGCTGCTGTAAGGCATAATTTTTGGACTAGAAGAAGTAGGTGGAAGGGGATCCTACACTTGTGCAGTGCTCAGACACTGTTGTCTTGTGCCTGCTAGTGGTAATGGGGTGTGTATACAGTGTGCAACCAAGCAATGTACAGGATTCAGGGTCTTCAGGGAATGCCAAATGGTCAAAAGGAATGAACTCCCAATGCTTTTGTACAACAGGCCTTCCCATCGCCATGAAGCTGCTCAACAGTTACCCCAGTCACCAAGTGTGTCACAAACAGCCTCGCTGCCTCCATCTCACTCCCTTCTCCTCACCCTGCCACCTCTCCACCTGGAGCCTTAAGAAGAAAGAGGAGAAAGGCGGATATTTATGAGCACATCAGAGAGATAAAAGAGAAACAAGTAGCAAGCATGCCAGAAAGCCATTAGAAGGCATGCTTTTCTTGTGACATTTTGTTATCATAATTATTATTTCAAATGCCTTTGGAGTATAATCAACAGATGTCTTCCCATGAATGTGCTTAGCAAAAAATGTCTCAAATGCATGTGAGAATCCATTTATTGCTTCTGAGTTGCAGGAAGTTGAAATTACTGCTTAAATAACCTCTCAGTTCAAGTGAGGGTAAATCAATGCTGACCGCAGAGAACAAACAGTGCAGATTTTACTCTTGTGACCCAAAGCTGCACACCATCACAATTAATCTGATCTTGTCCAATGAAAATGGAGGTGAATTATCTGTCTTTTTCTAGCTGGTGTTCCTATGATGTGGACAAGATCTGCATTATTACAGTAGTCTAAGGGTTGGTTTTTTTTCTTGTTGGTTGCTTGTTTGTACATTTAAAAGGGAATAGGAAAAAACCATGATGCTATCCTGTTTAATGTGATTGTGGATATTGTCTCTTCCTTAAGGTTTCCTCCAATGAGTCATTTAAGATCTTACTAAGCATCTGCTTTATCTGTTAAATATCTCACCTGATTATGGACTGAATATTACTTTCAGCTTTGCCCGGTCCATCTTCCTAAGTCTGAGCGGTTATGTGGTGGTAAATGAGGTAAAACCCTTGTCTTCTCAGTTTTCAGTGTGGTATATTCAACATGTGTGAGGAGCTGGTTTTCCCACCTACTGCTTTGGCTTGCTCTAACCCTGACAGAAGCAGTGCAAATATAACATTGCTTGTATTACAGCTTTATGGCCAACAGAGTGCTGGTGTCTATTCAGATTCATTTTGATAGAAAGTGGCAGAAATTTGTCTGGGATGTTGCATTTTCTGGGAACCACTTTTCTACAGTCATGTTCATCTCAGATTTGCCATCTCATGCTCTTTGAGGTCTCTGGATTTTACTGACTTTTTGAACTGCTTGTCCGGCCACGCAGCTTGGAAAATATTTAGCCACAAATTTCACTGTTAAGGCTGGAACGGTCAAGAAAGGCTTTTCCCCTTTTCTGAAAATATAATGATCAATAGTAGGTTATAGCATTCTTGAGTGTGGGACCTTCTCCTTGGTTATTTTGCCAGTTTGACTCCTACAGCAGGTCCAGAAGGACAATGAAGAGCACAATATAGAGATGAAGACTTCGTGTAGACAAGAGGCCTACATGTTCCAGGGATATTTCAGCACCCTGAGGCTGTCTGTGAACAAATCTAGCTTCCAGCTGTTTGCTCTAGCTTCATAAAGTTTCCAGACCTTCATAAGATCCTTCAAAATGCTAAAGAGTCCTTGAAGTTGTAAATGGCATGATGAGCTGAGAAAGCTCATCATCTTCCAGACAAGGATCTTTTCTAGAAGAGGCATTTAAATCCTACTGCATATTGGTGCAATAAGTGGAGGGTGAAATTTATGGTCTGTCATGTGCATGAGTGAGATTAGTGGATCTTAATGGTCTCTTCTCTGGCTTTAAATTCAATTTTCCTTTTATTTTTCATGAAAGTTGGGTTGGAATAATTTTAGTGCTCACCTACGCAAGGGGTTGAAAATGTGGGTTAAGTTCAGAGGGAGAGGGTCTTGGGAAAAGCCCTGGAAAAGCTGTTAAATCAGCAAAAAGTTCCTCAATGAAATGTAGATATTTGGACTTTACTTGTTTGTGACCAAAGAAGGGGTCACAGAGTGGTTTTCTAGTGCTTGTGCTCTGGAATGGAGTGTCTTGGTTACTACTGCTCTGACAGCAGAGCTACAGGCAGAGGAAGGTTTACAGAATAGAGAGAACTTTCAACCACCTCCAATTTAATTTAAAGAAAAAAATTAGTCTCCGTGGTTACCATCTACATCCTTAGACCCCCCCATGAATCTTGAATTAATAAAACCTGTCTCCAGGCTGTTGGATGATCTTAATTAAACTAAATTAATTATTTATTCAAATAAAATAAGACATGCCAAGACTCTCCAGGGAGGCTGTGAGGATAATAATGCCTCTTATTAGAAAAACTTGTCAATATCTCACACAAACTGGGGCCATTTTATTTGTATGGGATCCTCTTTTCTTAAACTCTCCAGGACTCAAAATACTGAATTTTCATTTGTGTATGGTAGGGGTCCTCCACTCCTCTCTTACTATCACCCTCTTGCTGTTCTGTGTTGTGGAACTGCAGACATCTCTTTTCCTAAGAAGCTTCTGGCAGTCTTCAGCTGAACTTTTAAGATCATTTATACAAACTAGAAACTAGCAATGCCAAGAAGATATTTCTTTTCCATGACACATCGTGAGTGATTCTTGCATGAAATTGCCAAGCACTTGACAAAGTCATAATCACTAACTAATGATCCATAATGCAATTGCTGTAATTAGTAGCATTATTGATATTACCTTACTAGAGTAATTGGACTCACTTAACCTTTGTTTGTAGCAAGAGAAATTGCGATATTGATGCTGACAAGGACTGGCATCAAGTGGACAATAAACAGTCTGTACAGTAGTTATTTGGTAATGTGCCTGCAGCTTGGTCTCTGCTACTCCCCACAGCCATGTGGTTGGTTTAGAGCTGCAAGAGTTTGGAGCAGTGGGGAGTCCTTTTTCCACTCAAGTCTGCTCAGACCTGTCAAGGTTATGCCTTGACTGAAAGGTTAAGTGTGCTCCCGTGACCTGTGCATTAAGCCCAAAGTATCCATATCTTTGTAGGAAGAATCAGATGGAGGTGCCTACTGGTGGGCAGAGCTGGAGTGTGCTTGGCAGGTGAGCAAAGCAATGCATCCCCACAGTGGCCTAGAGGTACATCTTCAGGGGATGATGGAGTAGTCCCCGTGCTGTCCCATCTTGGGGACTCTGCAAAAAGCTGGGGAGCCCTGTGGTGAGGCGTGCTTGTTTTTTCCCCTAGCAAGGAACTGGATTGAGCGCAACCACCCGTCAGATGGCAACAGCTCTAGCTGCTAAGAGCCTGGGCTGGATTCAGCATGTTGTCATGGAGGAAAAGGCTGGCTCAGATTCCAATGTGAAACCAGCAGCCAGAAAGAGAGATTTGCTCAGACAGGTCTCCTTCAGTGAGGGGGTGAAATGACAGTGTACTGGGTGATGGCTGTGTGGCATGAAGTGCAAACTACCTTAGGCTGAAGTCCTGTAGTAAAGCCTTGGGGAAATCAACATAATTCTCTTTTTAATGGCTACAACATATTATATTGTCCTCCCCAATTTGTTTTGATAGGAAATACACACCAGACGTTGATCTGCACACAGGCTGTGTGCCTGAGGCCAGTGCCTCGCCTATCATCTCTGAAGGCTGGTGATGAGGATGAACACCACCTCTGTTCCCACTGCCCATCACAGGCATGCTGGCTAATCCTGATGTTCCTCTTGGCTGCACATTTAATGGCTTAATTTATACTACTACTACTAATAATAATATATTGAGTAAGAAACTGTATCTGCATGGAGCTCTTACCCTGGTGGAGCCCCATTTTGAAGGGTGCAGTGGGGACAAAGGGCAGAAGTGTTGAGAGGGGTCACTGTGGAGAGGTCCCTTTCACCTTAGCAAAGCCATCCTTTCCACCAGCTCACCCCAAGGCATAGGAAGGAGCTTCCCTGGATACATGGCTGCATCCAGCCTCACAGAGCCTCAGCAGTGCTGGGTAAGGGCCAGCCTGATGTCTCTGTCTTCGTTGTTGGGCCAGCTACCTTGGTGCCATTCCAAAGTTATCTCCTAATTAACCTTGACACGTGCCTTAGCTTTCCAAATGCCTGCTGGACCTCTGAAAAATTAAATTTTTTCTTTGATGAGGCGCATTCAGATGAGTCTCAGCTTATTGGGTCCAACAAACAATCTCGGTCCCTTAAGAGTACAGGTGGATGCTTAACTGCACTTGTCCTCTTCATCACGGGGAAAACCTGCTACATGCTAAAAAAATTAATTTGCTGATCTTTATAAAATCTATTTGTAAAAAAATCTACAAAGGGGAAATTAGATAGAAAACTGACTCCAGACACCACTTAGTAAGAATTATTTCATGCCAGTATGTGTTAAATTCAATATCTATTCCATTCATGCAGTGTAGCTTATTAAAATGAACAGCATCTCAAATATGCATTTCTGCATTCAGTTACCTCAGCCTATTCTTGATGGATCTATTACTGCTGAAGGATACAAATTTCTGCCGACTACAGGAGAGTTCATAGCCATTTGGTGGTGGAAAAAAAAAAGGGGAAAGTTGAAGGCTTAAAGTGCCTCAGCCTAAAAATAGCAGTGAGAACTAACCAGCAGGAGACCCACATCAGAGCAATATATAGGTTGTCTGTGGCCTTTCTTGTGACAGAGCCTGACTGCCACATCACTGCTAACAGATGGTTTATTGTGAGCATGTTCCACCGGTAGGGAGGTGTTTTTCCAGGACTGCCTTGTGATGCTCTCACCAGCCTAAAAAACCATCCCAAATCACAAGGGTTTGGTTTTGTTTGAGCCAACAGATGAGAAACCTGACCACAGCTTTGTTGCCACCAGCCCAACTCTGCCCTTGGGACCCCACCATCAGTGGGTGCCTCTTTGCCCCCACCCCTGACCACATCTCTGGCCAGGTCTGCTCCCTGCCCTCCCAAAATGAAGCTACCCCGCCTTTGCACCCCTCCAGCCCGACCTCTGTGTTCCCAGACAGCTCTGCACCCAGCTTTTTGTCTCTCATACTGTCCGGCTACTTCAAACGTCTCTGTCCCAGGGACTAAATCAAATGTGTAATGGACTACCAAGGGGAAGCCGTCATAAAAATTGCAGCAGTAAACATAGTCCAGAGAGTCCAAGAAAGTGAATGAAGAATAACTATATGTGTTGGCTGATTTAAATGGACCATCTTGGCTTCTCTGTCTGCACACATTTTCACTCTTCTAAATTTCTTGCCTCCACCACCTCTGATGTTTTGCTATATTTAGTTTGATAACTAACTGTGTTTCCAGTAACCTTGCAATGCATTTTGAGCTAAATGAATGTGGAAGATCAGACCAGAAATAGCATGATGTTATTTTGTGTTACATGTAGGCTAATTTTTCCACTGTGTTCCCTACGGGGATGAAAAAGCTTAAGCCACATATGTGCTTGGTTGTTTTGGAGTGCCATCCAATTGCTAATTACATGTGTAAGGTAAGTACACCATTAGCTTTAAAAACAGGGCAAAGATGAGGCTGATGGAGGCAGAGACTTGCTAAAAAAGTCAGAAGAGAGTCCACGGCTGAGTGGAGGTTGAAACCACGGATGCTGACGTGTGTTAAATCTGGTAAATCAAAGCGCTCTTTAGTACTGTAGGCTGCACTGACTTACATGATTAGAGATTTTGCATCCCTCCCTTTCTGGTGCATGCTGAACCCCTGACTTTAGAAAATCAAGTGCATCTCCATGGGTAATAAAAACAAATGTACTCCAAACCATTAGCCATCATTGCAAAAGTAGGGCAGGGGCTGTGTGCTGTTTACAGCTGGGCTGCGACACCTGACATCTGTTACACTGGACAGCAACAGCCAGAGATGTGCTATGTGCTGGAGCACATCTTTGCAGAACAACTCACTGAGACAACTGAAGTTTTAGCCCCGTAAATTAGGGCTTCCACAAAACGCTGGGTAAGGATATAAATCAGTGGGTCAGTCCAGCACCAGAGACGTGTTTAAAAGGAATCCATTTTTACCAGGGTTAAATCTTCTCAATCAGAGGCCTCCGTTTGGAGCCTGGCTTTGTCATACAAGACTAATTGACAAACCTCTGTGATATAATGTTATCCCTGTCACCCCACTGAAACGCAATAGTAATGCTGGCTTCTATAAATCAACCTGATCTCAAAAAGTAGAGTTAAATGAGCATCACATTATAAACCACAAAGCACATTCATCACTCTGCTACAAACCATAAATATGACAAGTACATCCATCAATTCAGCACCTTTCTTTCAGGTCTGCATACACGGACGTTACTAATGTCACTTAATGGCTCTCCCTTCCTAAATACACTGTAGAGTCTGGTATTTCATTTACTATGGTTACCAGAAGTGGAGCTCAGCCACCTATAGCCGTGTTCCAGTGCAGAGAGATCCTGCAAGGCAAAAATCTACATCTTTGGAGGGTGCACCTAGAGTAACCCCCTTGGAAAGGGTTACTCTCATGCTGCTCCGTTGGTAGTGCTTCAACGGTAGGAACTGTGGCAGCTGCAGGGTCTCTGTCTAGTATAGCCATTGAGCTACACAAACTAGAAAATAGTCTAGCTAAAAAGGGATAAACAGATTTAAAGATAAGTTTTCAATGATTTGCTGTCAGATGCTAAAGATTTATTGAGTGGCTACTCTGTGTCTTTTACAATACCATGCTTTCATTATCAGCCCTGTGGATGGGCTAGAGAACTACTAAATCCGCAGATGAGGGTAAGCTGGAATGGGCTCTACACACCTCTGGAAGGCAGGATTTGAAATGGTTAATGGCAAAAGTGGCCTTGGAAAATAGTATATGATTCAGGAAGGACACCACCAGTTGGAAGATTGCCTGGTCCTTTTTTCGACATAGTATCACCACACTTCAAGAGAGGTCTGAGCCAACTGGTGACAGGTAGAGAGCAGAGAGGGTTGAAAACATGATGGGTGAGAAAAGAGCAAAAGAACTGGGTTTAACCAAGAGAAGAGGCGACTGAAGGCAGACATGACAATGATCTCTAAACACAAAAAGCCACAGTGAGGAGAACAGGAATACATTTTCTTTTTCCTGCTTGCTGTGGTGAGAGAAAAACAAAATGGCCTTACATTGTAGAAAGAGAGATTTAGGTTTGCCATTTGGATAAAACCTCTGATAATAATGGCAGATAAATCAGTGGAGTAGATTGCCTGGGAAGGCAGTGATGCCTCCATCGTGGGAGTCTTGGAAGAGCTGACTAGACAAACAGTAGATAGTGCCTTGAGGAAATAAGGTGGACAAGGTGTTATTTGAACCCTTCTGGCCCTGTTTTCTATAATTCTGTGTTTGGCTAGTATCAGGGCTGTTAGTCCTGTTAGTCCTGCAGGACATAACAATCCATGCTCTGCCCTTCCATTTTTCCATGCACAGTTAGATTTTGGAGGAAGAAAACTGGCAGTTTCCCACTTGCATCTTTCCTACATCCTGCTGAAAAACAGGTCAAGGTGAATCATTGCATCTTCCCTCATTTCTCTTGATCCTTTGGGGTGAACAGCAGTGGAGCCCAGCCCAGCCCTGCTGCACTGAGTGGAGCAGATGGGCTTCAGAAGCAGCACACGTGCAAACCCTCGTGGAGGCACTGCCCCCAGAGCACTGTGCGTGCCCAGAAACAGCTTTTAAAAGTCAAATTCCAGGCACCACATTTAGATAGAGCAGCTGACAACATATAGACTGGCTGTAAAATATCCCTCCTGAATTGCAGTAAAACTAACAAATGCTATGCTAAGTCCAGTGGACAAGGATCCTGCCATGGCTAGCGCTCTGTGGGAAGGAGGTGGTGATTTGGGATGGGTGGAAGGCCCACTAGAAGAGGTTTAGGGGGAAAATTTCAGGATTGCATGTCTCACACTTGCTACCTGTGGTTGTCAGGTTCTGTGGGGTGATGCTGTGGGGCTGATGATGTTCCTCCAGATCATCAGGGCTGAGACCCTATGATACTGGTGCTGATCCCCATCTCCCTGCAGCCAATGGAACATTTCAGTGTCTCTTTTTTCACCTCACCCATAAAATACATTTTTTAGTCTCAGGATATGTGTCAGCCTGAAAAAAAGACCCAAAGAAAAAGCAGTAGCTTTCCCTTGCCACCCATAACAAGCCATGGCCATAAGTAGATATCTGGGGAAGAATAATAATAGGGCAAGCATATGTGCTGCTTCTTCTAATAAATTTGCCCTGTTAAATAATTTAGGTCAAGTTAATACACAGAATCAGAGAAACTGAATTAAGTGAGTGCTCAGAAAGCTGTAGGTTTATTCTGTTTCGTTCAGCAGTGCGTCTGAAGCCAGGTAAATTTGTTAGGGCAAATCACAGGTGGTGGTGCTTATCGAGGTGGTGGGCAGTGCTGCAGAAAAGGAGCTGGTGGTCACCTGAATTGGAGCTGACTCCAGGGACAGGCAGGACCTCACTGCTGACCTGTTAGGTCTTTTAGGTCACAGGCTGGATTTGTATGGGTCTGGAGTCTGTGAAAAATGTGCTATTTGTATTTTTCTTGACCTGGTTGCTTGCTCATATGTTGTCTCTTTAGCCTCCCATAAGACTACTATGAAAGTACTTCTGGTGCATGTGTTTCACTTGCCTGTGTGCAGCTTTAAAGCAGGCCAGCTCATGTGTGGATTCTAGACCAGTAAGAGCTTCAAGGATAGTGGACCTGCCTAGTAAGAAAGATCTCTGTCCCTCTATAAACCAACACATGCCAAAGATACACTCAGCATGTTAAGCCAAACACCCTGAACACTGAAAATACAAGAACTAAAGATCTCACTCCAAGCTTAATCCTGACCCTTTGTGCCAGTTCATTACAGTGCATTCATTAATTACATGATCACATGCTATTTTTTCCAGATGCTCTCTTGCATCTTTTCTCATGACTAAGTTTAGTAACCAGCCGCTAGCAAGTTCTGCAGAGGAAAACACAGATGGGAAAGGTTCATGTTCAACTGGTTTTATTAGGCCAAATCTGAGCAGATGCAACTGGGCAAAGCAAATGCTGCCACTTGAACACCCCTCCTGCAAGATTTCCAGTCTGTGATGTACAGTAAAGAGATGTAAAAGCTCCTACAAGCCCCACAGAGGCTTTTTAGCAATGGAAAGAGATGGGAAATTTAAATAAGGAGGTTGTGAGGAGACATAGATGAAATAGTTACATGGATTTGGGGAATGAAAAAGGAGTGTCGTGCAGCTGCTCTTCTTTCCTATGACCAAGAGTAGCATGTTGCATCAGACAGCACTTAAAGAGGAAGAAAGAGACTAGATCCTTCCCAGAGGTGTAACACTTTGTATCGGGCTCAAGCTGAAAACCTTGGCTCAAAACAAAGCTGAAAGTGAGAGAATTTAACTACTAGAGCCAAACTTTATGGCTAGCACACAGCTTTTGGGTAAATAATGATAGCAAAGCATATTCTTTTCCTTTTAAATAAGGTCCAAATAATTATGGAGGTCTGTCTTTGAGAAAAATTGGCCAAGCTTAGCATATCTTAATTAGCTTCCATCTTCCCAAAGGGAAAAATTGAATGAGGTGGTATACTCCTTAATTCAACTTGCCAGAAAGGACCATATTTGAATGCCTGACCTGTTACAGATATGTCAAATTTTAACATAAATCAGCCTGGCTTAACACATCTTGACAGAATATAATAACCTGGTGCGGCATGTTAAGAAAAGAAGTACTTCATCCTTTTGGACTGGGCTTTAGATCAAATGATATCGTGAGAAATACTGGGAGAAAAAAAAAAAGAAAGCCTTACAAGTGGATTGTAGGAATGAGATGTATTAGATCAGCTAATTGTCAGGTGGTGTTATCTGGCGGTCCAAGTCGTCAATGACATTGTGTTTTTCAGTAGTGGTAAAACTCCTGTCAGTCTTCAGTCTTTGCTGTTCTTGAAGTGTCAGAGGTTAGGATGCTTGAATAATTAAACTAGACAAAATCTAGCAGCTTTCAAAACTCCACGCAGCTAATCCTTGTCTTTTGTTGGTGCAATAGGTATTTCATGGTGACCATAAAACTATCAAGTTTTTGGATGGCCACAAATTTGTGGAATTAATAGTCATGCCAGAGGTCTCACCTGGTTTCAGCCATCTAAAGGTTGTGCATGTGATGAGTATTTGGTGGTTGATGTGGATCAGGTTGGCAGTCTCAGTTCAAGCCACAATGGTGGCCGTGTGTCCACAGCAGACCAATGCAGGTTTGGAGGGGCACTGGATTTGGGATGTCCTGTATCAAGGTTTTGGTTGCAGACCTTCCTGAGCTGGCAGTGAGCATGCTTGGAAGCTACCTGTGCTGCTTTCGCTGCCTGCAAACCCTGCATCTCTCCTGTACTTCTCATAGTGGACTGTGGCCAGATGGGGGCAAAAAGATCCAGTCTCACTGCTAGAAACAGTGCCAGGGGCTGCTCGGGGGTCAGGGGCAGGCATTGTGGCAAGGATCCCTTGGACACTGTTTTCCTTGTGTCTCTTTTTAAGGACTCAGCAGAGGGATTGAGTTCTCGAAGTGACGCCAAAGAGGCACAGTCCTGCAGCCTCAGCTTGCCTGGGAATATTTTTAGTTGCGTTGTACCCTGGAGTGTTTCATGAGGGAAATAACAACATGATTACCTTGGCCTTCTATGGCCCAAATCTGAGAGGTGCTTGGAGATGTTCACAATTTCACTCTCATCATGATGCCATGAAATCGGGGGCTGTTGCCATCCCCAGTTGATAACTGGGGGAACCTAGGGAGAAAGCAAGTCAGGTGGCACGGTCAAGGGTCCCTGGGAAGCCAGTAGTGGGATTTGGAGTTGAGGAGACCATCTTCACACCCCATGCAATACAGATAAAAGCCTGTTAGTCATTAACTGGAGCTTATTGCAGCCGATGGCACCACTCCATCTTCTTTGCTGGGAGCCTGCTGCAAAGCCTAGCGGTGCCGTTGGAAAGGCTCCTACTCGCACGGCGGGCTTTTGGCCAGTTCTCTGTGCTCAGCCGCCAAACGTTAGTTTGCAAATGCAGTTTACAATTTCCTTTCTCTTCACTTACCCCCGTCAAGGGCTCGGCTGAATACAGCAATAAGGAAGCAAGGAGGGTCAAGTTTATAAATGACTGTGGGAAGTTTGGTTTCCATGGCTGCCAGCAATTACTGTGCAGACTCAGATGAGTGGAGATTACAGCCCAGGGCTGCTATTTTGTGCGCTGGCAAGACACAATAACAAATGACAAACTTAATTCACTGCTGCAGCAGGGAGGAGGCATCTCACTCTGTGAACCTGGGGCTTATCTTACAGGAGAAACAGCACTAAGTGGATTTCTCCTTTTTCTGGCTGTGCTGATGCCAGCTAATGCATATTCTTCAGTCACTAGCATCATCTCACCTAGGAGATCTTAAGTCTATTAGTCACCTACCCTTTCTATTTCTGGACCTGAGAAATGTTAAGCAAATAAGAAATTCCAACCCCCAGAGTGGGATTAGAGGTCATCCTTATTTTAAACTTTTTTTTCCCAAAGGATCTGATGAGCTCTTTGCTAATTGAAATACCAAATAAATAGTTGCTCAGCTAAGATGCAGGGTGGCAGCTCGCATTCCACAAGGGCTGGGACCTCACCTCTCTCCAGAATATTTCCACACACTGTCTAGCATCAATGCAGGTGCCAGGGCCGTTATTTATAAGACTACAAGTCCACACTATGCAGCTATTTATTACTATTAGCAATCTATTAATAATGTACAGCCATCTGTATTAGCTCAGCTTGGTATCATGGCTTATACCACAGTAAAGGGTGTGTACCTAGGCATTGCATGGTGCCTGTTAGTATTCCTAGCAAAAAGGTTTTGTGAGAGCATCTGCAGCTATCCTGAGCCCTTCCTGATGCCTCTGAGGCAAAAGAAGTCATCTGGGGCAAAAGAGATTTTGCAGTCTGCTCAGTGCTGAACAGACACATTAATAAAATATATAACTATATAGTGAGTTGGCACCGAGGCAGCACTTTCCAACTGTTATCTTAGTTGTTCTTACAATGTCCTGATGCAGTGAACAAGTAAATGTTCCTTTCCAAAAGACATGGGAGACAAATAGTGGGACCAGAGTCATGTATCAAGGACCAGCTTCAGAGGCAGGTATCACTCAGCAAGCAGCTGCTCCACTGAAATCAATTGAACTTCTGTTATTGATGCCTTTCTCTCTGTTGAATGCCAAAAGATGGTGGTTAGATCACCCTCACAGTAAACTGAGCAGTTTGGCTCTTGGAGTTGTGCCTTCCAAGGTACATTTGCAAAATCCGGGACTGTTCTCCCAGATCTTCTGTGGAGCATCTCCAACTCATCAAACTGTTGCTTGAGCTGAGTAGTCTGAGTTCCTGGTGTGGTTACACCAGTTTCAAAGAAAGGTAGAATTATCTCCATACTGCCTTCAGAGGTGGCCCTGATCAGGTGTTTTATCAGATATTTTGGTGACTGTATCACAATGGATATTTGTGTTTGACTAATTTGGGTCCATAACTCATTTTTGAAGGTATTTCTTCCTGTTCCCCATCCTGTAGGTACCACCTATGTTTTCTTTTCCTGAATATGTTTACTTCACATATGACCGAACTGAAATACTTATTGTTCTGCCATACTTGTTTCTGTCAGGTTCACCAAGAAGTTACAAAGTTGTCCATTTCAGTGATCTCTCCTTGCAGCTTTCCACCCTTCCAACTTTAGTATGACAGATTTTAGTAACAAATTTTAGTAGATCACATGTATGAATGCAAAATACCATCATGCATCCACCAAACCTTTTGGAACCCAACCCATAAAGCACCTGCAGGATGACAGCTCTCTGTGTTCAGTCATGTTTTCTGCATCATCAGTGACTTTAATCCATTTACTACATACTCTGTTGGCTTTGTATTGTTCTAGGATTTAAATCCAGCTGGTGTGTGGTCCCAAGTTGAATGCTTTGGAAAATCTTAGTGTTTTTTTTATCAACGCTATTGACTTCATCAAATAAACTTGTAATCAAGGCAAAGAAAGATATTAAGTTCATTTGACAGGGTCTGTTTTCCATAAACCCCTGCTGATGGGCATGAATTATATTCCCCCTATTAGCTGCTCCATTATTTTACCTGGGATCGATGTCAGCCTGACAGGCCTATAATTACCTGGGTCGTCTCCTTTACCCTTTTAAAATATTAGCTCAACACAAGCTTTCTGTCAGTCCTGTGGAAGTTCCCTGCTGCTCCATGAGTTATGGAAAATTAACCTTCATGGTACAGAGACCTGTAGCCAAAGCAGCACTGGGAAGGACAAGGCTGTCTTCTCTCACTCCCTGTCACCTGCCATGCTCAGAAGGTGTCCCTCAGCCTCCCTGTATCATTACACATAGTCAGGAAAGCTGGACTTTGGCCACTTGCCTTGTTTCCATGAGAACAGGTCTCCCCTTCCTCCCAGCACTACTACATGTTGCCTTTCTGCTCCATACTGTAGTCCTGGCTTCCACAGTGTGGGCTTTGGAGACCAGAGCTGGGGTCTCTGGCAGAGCCATGACCCTTGCAGAGTACATCCCCTCTGGGGGTGGGAGAAGCTAAGAGATTCCCCATTGCAGTGTCTGGGCTGCTGGAGCACAGGACTGCTGGGACCCAAGAGGTGATGGTGTGTCTGGCAGCTCTGCGTCCTGCCTAGAGACCAACCCTGAACAAGGGGTTCCCCTTTTGATGCTGAGGCTCCCTGTGGGCAAAGTGGGGGTGACTGTTTCTTGGCAGGGAGATTTGTGAGCTGTAAATGAGAGAAGGTAAATGTTTATTAATATGTTCTTTGTCTTATTTTTAATTTCCTGGCTCCTCCTGCTTCTTTTCCTCTACCTTCTTTACAATCTTTTCTCTGCTTTTGCCTGCTTCTTAACCCTTGTCTTTGTCTGGGCTTCTGCTGCTGTAATCATACCCAGACAGGGTCTGACTGAAACAAATGAATATGCATGTAGGCACAAGAATCCATAGCATATTGGACCACAAAATGAATGTTGTGGCTTTCATGCTCTGGAGCTGTTCTCATATGTGTAGGCTGTGATTTTAACCGATGTCAACATCCCCTGGGTGAGAACAGACATCTTTTAATATATAACAACAAATTGGCATGAATAGCTGTAACTTCTGTAAGGAGGCAAGCAGACATGTACAGGAAAGAATTCATAATCAATAATATCAATAACAACACAGAACAAATACGCAGGGTCCTGCTCTTCCCATTCCTGTAAGCACAAATAAAAGTCAGCACATACACACAGAACATGAAGGTACCGAAAAGGACTGCCCATGTTAAGCCAAGTTAGAAGTAACCCATAGTTTAATAGCTAATTCTTTTTTAGGTATGTATTTCAACATCTCCTTTTGATCTACGCTTTTGAGTGCATTGCACCATCTCAGCCCAAAGCCAAGAAATTTTTATCGCAAGGTTTTCCATGGACCTCTTGTACTGAGCTCCTTTGACTTTTTCTTTGGCCTTCTGAGAAAAAAGGGACCTGGTCTTTGGAGAAAAAACCTTGAGGGTTACTGGTCTTTGCTTCCAAAAGTGGTCTGAGTTAGGCCGTGAGAAAGGATAAAAAAAAGTTATAGACCAAGAAATTAGGAAGGAAATATGTCAATGTAGAATTTTCCCTCATGGGCTGTTGACAAGGGACACAGCCAGTGAAGCAGCAGGGAGTGATCATCCTGTCGGGTCAATGAGATGGAAGAGACACAGAGAACTCGCTTGAATTTATGAGGGTCCATGCAAGATGCTAAGCACGGCGTACATTTGGATATTAGTTTGCAGGCAAGTGGCATTTCTCTTCCCAACACAGGGCCCATAGAATAGTAATAAGGGAATGTTAAGGACTGGAATCAGCTCAGGGTTATTTTATTAGTGTATGTGGTTATCAGGCAAAGCCTAGCACTGGGGATCCTGTTACACACCACTGCTTCCGAGTCATTACTCCAAGCTTATGAGAGGAGCACATTTCCCTCCTGGGGGACTCCAGATAATTGTTGATTTGGAGAGTGAAGATGAATGGCAATGCTGAACCACACACACACACTCACACAAAATGTCAGACTTCACTCCCTGTGTTTTAACGTAGATGTTTCAAGAAGAGGCTGAGTCATTGATTTCCCTCTCTGGGATGAACCCTAAAGAATAGGTAGGTACTGACACACAATTTGTTTCTCTGTCTTTCTGATAGCAAATAAATGAAGCGGCACTGAGAGTAGCACTGAAGCCACTCATCGACCATAAAGCACCCACCCTAGCATACAGCGCAGAGCATTGGGATAATGACGAAGTGCACCCCGGGGAAGATGATATTGTAGCATTAACTCTTGCTTGCCTGCAGGAAAACAAGCCTGATCCGAAACTGGAGTTGTTTCATAACTTAACTCCCAGCCTGAGCTGAGGTCTCTGATATCTGCTGGAGACACTGGAAGGCAGCAAAGTCCTAAGACCTGACAGAGCTGTCCTTGCTAGCAACGCTTAGAGAGGAAGGAGCCACATTTAAAGCTCAAGCAGAAAAATCATCAAGCTTATCTGTAGTGTGGAGCAGACTCCAGGAAAAGCTTCCGTAGGTGCAGAGCTGGAATGAAAAGGCTAAAATCCTTCATCCATGCAGACTCCAGGGGCACAGACAGGTGAGCTCATGTAGCTCAGTGGCTTTATGGAGGTCATCTGTGACAAGAAGTTTTATTTCCCTTCTGGATTGATCCAGGAACACCTGAGCTCAGTCAATTACAGCAGCCCAGCCAATGAGTGGTAATTCCATTTCTGGTGTACGCTCTGCCACAGACGTACTGCAGATATACTGCTCATCCCAGTACTGCTTTAAAGCAGAGGCAATCAGGCCGTGCAAAAGAAAGAAGGGAACAAGAAGTGTTTGTTGGTGCCCACGATCCCTGCAGGTGGTGGAGTGCTTACTCATCAGTGGTTTTTCACTGAGAGAAGGATCAGCTTCTGCCTTTTCAGATTAGATGAGTACTGCCAGACCTGTCTCAGTCCAAAGAAAATTATCTGATTTTAAGAAATTTGGAGAAGTAAGCTATTTCCTCCAATGACATTGCTCTATTTGCCATATTTAGCACCCACTTATGAGCATCAAAGCAGCAATGGTCTTTTTCTGTCACTAGCACATCCCAGCGTGTCCAGGGACTACTTTGTCCCTCAATGAAAGCGAAGTCAGCTCTAAGTACACCCCAGGCAGGCCCCAGGAAACTCACATGTTGCCAAGGCTACGCAGCTACTGGTGTCCGAAATAGCCTAGGTCTGTCTGCCGGGCAGTGGTGTCTGCAGCACAAACATCTCCAGAAAGGGCTCATATTGCCCACAACAATTTTGTGACAGGGACTCCTGAAGGTCAGGGTTAACTCCTGTTGGAGCAATATTCACATACGTTGCAGTATCTGCAGGCATGACTGTGCATGACCATAATTGTATGGGTGGTTCTTGTAAAATGCACAGACAAGGGCCAGTTCTCCCTTTCTTAGGTCCAGCATAGGATATTTAACACCTGCAGAGCGTGTTGAAAACATGAAGTCCAGCAGGATACTCACTTCTACCACCATGTCTGGCAATGTAGCTCCACGTGCTGAGGTGTGCAGATCCCTGGCAGGTCCTGCTGCCCCACCATGGGAGAGCAGGATTCCTGCTGGTCCACCACAGCTGCTGCCTCTTTAGTGGCCTGGTGATGACAGAGCAAGGAAGGAGGAAGAATTTCTCACTGCCCTAGTGTAAACAGCAAAGAAAAAATGAAAAACTGTGAAAAAATTCCTTTGACAGCTTGTCTTTAATTACAGAGAATCAGCCCTGTGTATTGACCCGAGCAGAGTGGCCCCTCCAGGGTACCAATGGCTCTTGCTCTCTGTGCTATTTGTCTGGGGGCTGGATGGGATGCCAGTAAGTCACCAGGAAATATCATGTTCTTAAGGACCCAGAGGTGCCTCAATTTCCATAATAATACTGTTTTCTTCTCTTAATTATTGATAGTCTTCCTAGATGAATATAGTCTTTAAAAATGCATTAAGCAGAACTGTTCTGCCCTGAAAGAAAGAATAATAGTAAAGCTTTGTCTTATAACTGCCTGGAGGCTTTACCCCACAGCAAGATATTTGAAGGAGAAAGAATAACCTAACAAAGAAGGTATTGGATAGAGACTTCAGGAGCCTTGCTTCTGTTCTTGACTGTGCCATCGGTGTCCACTGTCACCTCTACTCCCTTGCTGACTAACTGTGGTGCAGAACAAGATGTGCTTTCTTTTGAAGCTTTAATTTTCTTGCTTCTTATTCTGTAGAGGTGACAGTAGTCCAGGGGCTTGGTGACACATGGGGGAATTTAACTGCTGTTGAAATACATATAGTGATGTAGGGAGAACGGATGCTGATTAGGAGAGGGTCTGGGAAACAGGTGTAACTGCACTGTGTGGGGTTTCTGACTATTTTTCAGGTGATGCTGTCTGTCACCATGCTGTAAGGCAGTGTCCCAACGCTGTCATAAAAATCAAACCCTAGCTCTAAAAGTAAAAATCAATGTCTCTGAGGTCAGCTCTGGTCTCAGGCCTACACAGGTATGCCCCTAGAGAGAGAGAGCTTGACAACAACCTTCTCCCTCACTATCCCTTACAGGGCTTGTAACGCTAAGGTCCAGGTGAGGTATCAGAGAGCAAGCACAATGATTATCCTTAAGGGAATTCTCTGCTGGTATAAATAATAATCCAAACCAATAACATGGCAGTTAGCTCACAGAGTCCCCCCAGAATATTATCTGCATGGTTCAGGTAGGGAAAGCGAGGCAAAGAGCTTAAGCAGTTCATCCCAGAAGGCAGACGGGCCCGGAGCGCCAGCTCTTCGGCAGCATAGTCTGTCCCCTTAAGAAAAACAAAATCCCCTGCTAGGATTGTTTAAACTTACTTTGCAAAACTCATCTATTCCAAATGACTACCCAAAGTAATCATTTACATGCAACCAAGTATGGTCTCAGAAGTAATTTACTACTGATTACTTTTATAATGTGCATGCTAGTCGTATGCAGCTGCGCAGCATTACATGATAATCAGCCCTAGACTTTGGAGAGGAGCACTACCTGGCCCAGAACAATCCAGATCCCCCTCAGCAAGTCAGAAATAATCCGAGTATTCCCTAAGTTTATAATTTTTTCTCTGCAGAAAGTTATGATCCCCTGTTACACGCAAGGGCATCCATTATCCCAGCCTGCTTGGAGCAGGCCACTAGGTGGAAGTGTTGGCTGAGCAAGCCCAGCAGATGACAAGCTAAGTAAGAGAGGTGAAAAGTCCTGGGTTCCTGGCTTGCTCTGGCTTTAGGAACATCTGTGCTAGCAGCCTGGGCTCAGGCTCGGTCTGTTCGTGGAAGGCGCCGTTGGCGAAGGTGCTCTGTCATTTTGCTGGTGCATTGTTTTACGGCTTGCTGTTGATTAAAATAAATAGAGAAATTGTAACTTCAACTGAGGTGGGTAAACAACTCATTGAGGCAGCCCCATAATAAGGAAGCCGATTCCAAGAAATGCTGGCAACCGCAGAGTTCCTGCTGAGCTCAGCAGTTCTGAAAAATATGGCCGTTCATTCAAATGCCTTAAAAAATATAAAAACCAGCCCAATGCCGCTGACTTTAAGGACCAGTCTGTGACAATCCTGGCCTGCCATGTTGTCCTGGTACCTCCTTTATGCCTAGTTTTGCTGCAAGTCAAAAATTCTGGGGAAAATGAGCTTTTCTCTGATGATCAGACAGTTTTGGCTGGAGAAGAGCTGGCGTAGCGATTGGCAGAGCTTCAGAGGTGTGGTGGCTCCCTAACCCCCCAGCCTTGCTGAGATGAAGGGAGTGACCTGGGGGGGACACACATTGCCTTCAGTGGTGGGAGGAAGACTGATGACAACACGGAGGCTTAGCACCACGACTGCAGCCTGCCCATCTTCTGTGAGTGATGGGGGTTTGTTGCAAGCACAGATGGGGACTCACAGGCAATGGGGCAGCTTGGCTGCTCCCCCCTCAGAGACCGGGGGGTGCTGGTAAGTCTGCATCCTGTGAGGATTTCTTCCTCCAGGATGACTCTGGGGATGACTGAGGCTTCTGGTTTCTCTTTACATGTGAAGGAAAGGGGCAGCAGGAGTTCCTTCGCTGCCAGAGAGGGCAGGTTTACCAGTGGAGGGAGGTGTTCCTGCGTGGGAAGCTGCTGCTTTACTTCTGTATTTACTCTCCCAACAGTTCCCACTTAATTATAAGCGCTCCAGCAACAAGAAATGCTTCGGTGGGCAGGCTTGCTCATTAGCTGCCTTACATAGCGGGGTTCTCTGGGCTGCTGCGGTGGCTGCGTGGCACTCGCCATACCCACTGCTTCTCTTTACTGCCTTTTCAGTTTGCCTGAGCGTGATGAGCTTGTACCTAAAGGGGGCATAAGAGAATCTCAAAAGGAAGGGGGATTGATTTGGAGAAGGTGGCGCACATCAGCGTACACAGGTATGGGTACTGCAGTGTGACAGCTCTGTAAATCCCCCTGTGCAACCCGGCTAAGGTGGAGGACTGGACCCTGAGGGTTAAACAACTTCTTTCTGGCAAGAGCACCTTATTGCACGCTTGAGAGAAGATGGGGAAGATGAAAATAAGTGAATGCCTTTTAATAGCACCCTTCTTGGAGCTGTAAGGAAAAATTGTGAGTTAAGGGGACAAACTATGCAGATTCAATCACATAAACCTTAGAAGTACTCATGCAAGTAGGAACTTATCAGGATCCCCCGTGGCAGACTGGGACAACCCCACTGCTTTTATTTCTTTAAGGGTTGTTGTCTTTTGGATAGCTTTTTCAAGAGAGCCTTTCAGGGGACTGGCTGGTGCTGTCACTGCAATGTCCCAGCCTCCCAGGCACTGAAGCTAAGCCAGGAGGTCAGGGCAGCTGGTTTTAGGAGACAGCAGCCTCCAGGCTTCTTCTCAGAGAAGACGGGCTGTGTCATTTCATACAACAGAGAGGTGATGGGTTGGGATGCAGTTAGCCAGCTAATGGTGGCATGGCCATGTAGCGTTTTGGATTAATGCTTTTTTTTTTCTGCATGCTCCTGTAAATCAAAGCTGTGCAACCTTAGGTTAGTCTCATCATTGTACACATTAGGAGACACTCATTATTACATATTAATATACCCTTTCCCAAAAGTTTGTTTTCCCTGTGCCCTTTACATTTTTATAGCATGGTCCTTGGTGGATCTTATAACACATTCATTACTTCTTATAGTCCACAGATAGCAGCCAAAGGGAAATTGCTGGAGAGAACACTAAATAAATGCCTCTCTCTCCACACTGTCTTCTGTGCTTCTCCATAGACCATCTGTAGAAACAGACCTGTCAGGTACCAGACCTATGACTTTTCTTGCATGTTTCAAGATGTTGCTCCTGAGGCCGTGATGGTGTGTTTGTGATGGCAGAGCAAAGTATCTCTGGTTTTTCCCACTCTGTATGTCTCAGAGTATGTAGAAAGAAGGTTGCTGGTGCGCCAGAATTGGTGGTCTGCAATACAACCTTAATGTTCGGTTTATTTTACATGGTGCTGTAGTCGCTGAAAAAGTGATAGCTGCTACCAGCAGAGCAGAAACTCCCATAGGAGGGGAATAGCTTCAGAGCACAACAACAGATCATCAGGTATCAGACCTCCTGTCTTTCCTTTACTCTATTGAGAAGTGCTCTTTCTTACAAATATGCCCCAGTGTGAGCAGAGCTAGTGAAACTTTTGCGGAGCTGAGAGCATGTATCTCTGAGTCTGGCCACCCAAACTAGGTTTGTGATACCCCAGACCTCTGCAGAGAAAATGAAATCCCATCTACTGCAAGCATCAGGTTAGGTACTGAGATTATTTATTCACATAATATCTTTGGAGCTGTGGAAATCTTGAAAGGTGGAAGATACAGAGGCTAAGGCATCCCAACGCTGGACATACTAAATAATACAACAGACCATTATGGTAGGAAAAAGGTCTTGCTCCTGTAGCGGCTTCACCTGAGCCTCATCACTGAGGGCCTTGTGAGTATAACTACGGTCCAAGAGGAGGGCAAGGCTCCTTCCAAAGGTGCAAAGGTAGCCCAGCCAAAGAGCTAGCACTGATTTATTCCAGCTGAAGATCCACCCCAAATGCATGTGTTTCGTGTGCTTTTTCTGCTCCCCAAAAGCGAACTCCCTTGTTTTCTGAAACAGCAAGATTAATACTTAGCACTTGCTAACCACTTTACATGTTCAGTGTGCTATACAAATATTAACTAATGAATCTCATCATGACATAATTAAATCTTATTTTACAGTGATTGAATGTTATCTTCACTTTGTACAATATTGTAATTACAAAGATAGGAAAAAAAAAAGCCAAATAAATTAAATGATAGATCTAAGAATGAAAACGATTGACAGTTTTATGGTTTCATTTTTTCCCCTTCCTTATATCCAAGATGACTGGAGAATCCAGTAGTTTTCTGAATACCAGGACTTGTGAACAAATTAGTTCAGAAGATTAGCAGATCCAAAACCTTGCAATGGTTATTTTTTTGAGGGTCTTTTCAATGGTGGCCATTTTCCATGTGCCTGAGACATAAACGCCAGTCTGAGCCCCGTCCAGCCTGGATCTCCCACTGATTTCTGAGGAAGCCAAAGCTAAATGCAGACCGCAAAGGGTACTCCTTCCCCTGATTCTGTCCCTTGGGGATAAGGGTTTGCTGAGTAACACCAAGGAGAGCACAGATCCATCCCGCCATCTCCTTGGCTCCCTCTTCCCGTTTCTATGTGTCGGAGACCACTGCCCTCCCTTCAGGAGCCACCATGGGTTACATGCCTCCTCAAGACCTGGCCCTGTAACTACCACACTCCTTAGCCTGATAACAGCCATGGAAAGCTGAATGCTGGAGGTTTGATTAGGGAAGCATGGAGCAGGGCACCCAGCCACCCGAGGTGCTGTGTGTGGGGTGGCCTGGTGGCAACCCCTTGCAGCACCCACCCGCACGAGGTGGCTGAAGCGGTGTGTGTTTGCAGACGCCCTCCCGTCTGCTGCTCCCCAGTCTGGGGTGATGAGCAAGCTGTGAGAGAGGGAGCGAAGGCGATGCCTGAAAGGGAAGGAGGAAGGTCTGTTACTGCAACACAGGATCACTCTCCTACAGCCTCCTCCTTGTTTCGTGCTGTCGTAAAGAGAACAACATTTGACTCCGAGGTTATTTGTACAAAACTGCTTTCTGAAGGGAATGCCTTCCTCCCTTATCTCTCCTCCCTTGTTTGTCAGGGATAAAGCTCTTCTGAAGCTCCCCTTAGGACACAAGGATTGCTCTGTTGCACAGAGCAGGTGGGGCCAAATTCCTGTTGCCGGGGCAGGATATTTGCTCTGAGGTGCCCTGCTTTTGAAATATGGGGATGGGCTGCAAACTTATTTCACCAGGGCAGCAAAACTGGGGGCTCCTCACAAATAAAACAATCTCACAAGGCCACTGGGGCCAGGCTCTGTGCAAGACACTAGAAAGGGAGTATCTGGCTCCAGACCACCATCTGGATAGCCAGAAAGCTGGTCTGCCGTGCTCCAAATATCTAGCGCTCCCAGGAGAGTCAAGGGTTTCTGGGATGCTGATGGGTGGTGTGACTTCCACTTGGCAGAGCCTTTAGTGACCTGTGACTCTGTGTTGGCAGCTATTTTGTGGTGGTCAAAAAGGTACAGCAGCAAATCAGGTACAGGTTAGGCAATGTGAGCCACAAAGTTGAAAGAAGGACACAGGTGCTTGTAGAAGGGCAACAGGACAAATTCAGTCCATCAGGAATGTTGTTCAAGGAAAAGTTCCAGGATGGAAAGTAAAGAGGATGCTGAGGGTGATTAAACAGAAACAGAAGCAACAAAGTGGTGAGGAACTGACCCAAAAATTTGCTCATACAAAACCCAGTCTAAGATTTTACCGAGAAACAGGTGACAAGTAGCAAGGAGGGGAAGCAGGCAGACAGGCCCTGGATGGCTTTCTGCTGCATGGGGGCCCAGCTTTCTTCTGCAGGGTGTGCAGATGGCTCTGTGGTGAGCACAGTCAGCCTTGGTCCCTGGGGTGCCCCAGGCATGGCCGGGGCAGGCAGCAGGAGACAGTGTCTGGTGGATCTGGTGCAAAAAGGGAAGAGGCCTAGCTGCATCCCAGAGTCACCTCTGGAGAAAGAGAGTCTAAATCGCTCAATAATGAGCTTATGGCAGTGCAGCTTCCCTGCTACTAGAAGCACACCAAGCCCCATTCAGGGCTTGGGTATCCCCATGTGCCTTAGGTTTGGTCAGATTTCCTGCTGGGCTAATGAAGGCACAGTGGCAATGCTCCTGGGAGGTGTAGACAGGTGTGAAGGTGCTGTCCAAGATGCTGAATCAAAATTTCTCTCCCTCTGTCTAGGAATGAAGTCCATGAAACACTCATCATTATAGTAGCATGCCTACTCTGCAGTGGCTTAGCTCTGGCACAGCTTTTGTTATCCCTGGTAGTTGGTGTGGTTTTTTTTTGTTTGTTTGTGGTTTTGTTTTGTTGTTTTTTTAATTTTCATGTAACCATTAATATCTGAGTTTTACCTGAGTTGGCTTTTGTGTGACCAGTTAGCCAAATGCAAGCCTCGCACAACTCCTGGAGTGCTGGAGTTGCTCCTGTTTGTTGCTTTGTAGGAAGGGATGTAGTTACCAAAGACAGTGGGTGCCCCTCACCAAAGGACCACTCCGTAGCAAAGGTGGCAGCAGAGAGGAAACCGGCCGTGGCTGCCAGGGAGAGCAGCTGCAGTCTGTGCCCTGTGAGTTCAGGCGGATTCTTACCCTGGCTTTTTGAAACAGGTTACATGCATAAATAATAAAATATCTTGCTCTGGGCAAGTGACTGGTGAGCTGTTCCATCAGGCAAAGTGTGGGCACTCCCGAGAATACAGCAATCCTGAACAAATCTGGCTGGTTACATAGGAGAGATTAAAAGCCTGGGCCACACTCAGATTCACCCAGACCTCTCCTGAAAGGATGATAGCTGGAGAATTGGATGAAGAGCAAAGTGCTGCTCTTCTCCAGAGAGCTGGTGCTGGCTAGTAATCTGCTAGACCAGCTTCTGTGGGGCTCTCCTCTCCTCTCCTCTCCTCTCCTCTCATTTCTCAGGTTTCGATTTCTAAAGGACTGGCTTCCAGTTGGCAAAGGCAGCTTTAAGCAACTTTGGTTTCATTCATGGTTTCCCAGGAGGGCTAAATGGATTGTGTGATGCCACCACAGTTGCCAGCTACATGGTTGCCCTCTCTCCTTTCTGCAGGGGTTGCCTTTGCCCCCCGAATTTTCTTCTTTTAGTCTGGGTCCGTGATGGGAGCATGCTACTGGTGTAAGAGGACTGTCTGGTGGGACTGTCACCATGACCCACTGTGGTATTGCTCTGCATGCTTCCCTGGTAGAGGCCAGCAGGCAGCTTTTAGGCAAGGTCCAGCAGGCCAGGAGGCAACTAAAACTGTGAGGTCTCTTTCTGCCAGTTTTTAAGCCCCACTGGACCACAGTGCTCTAACTGGGAAAGCTTCTTGCTCTTTTGGAGGAGGCTGCCAGTGCTGCTCTGAGGGCTGTTCCTGAAGCATGCAGGCCTGGCTCGGGTTGCCATATTATTGCTGGGATGTGCTTCTGCCCCTGCCCTCTCAGACACATCAGACATTGTCCTTGGCAGGCAGTGAGCCTCCCATGGACCGGTGGACAGCCCAGGCACCATTGCAAACTCCATGGCAGAGAATGTTCCACAGGAGGGGTACATTTGGCATGTTTAGTGCCACTTCGAACACCTTTTTCATAGCCTGTAAGCCCAGTTATGAAAGCTACTGGCCACATTGTTCACTTGAACTGTTCAACTGGGACCCAGCTGGGAGCCACTGAAAAGGAGAGCTGAGGGCACTTGTTGCCATAGCAGACCCTGACCTCAAACCACTGCCTCAACAGCCAGACAAGGGTAGGTCTATGCTTGCTGCCATCCATCCCAGGAGCAGAGATCTGTTCTGAGCCATTCGTATGGACAGCCTGGGTGCTATGCTGCTCTGCTGGCTAGCTCTGGTCTCCTGCCCACCCAGCCAACTCACATGTGCTTCCAGGCACCCTGGTAACGTCTTTGTGTGGCTTCCTATCAACCCAGACTGTTGCATAGTGAGGCAGGGAGGGTGCACAGTGTGAAGGGAGCACCCTTCAGCTACGTGTGGGGCTGTGCTTGCAGGATGTGAGCAGTTAATCTACATGCAATGGTGACCTGGAGGAAGGTCCTCCAGATGAGCTGTAGACACAGCTGGAGCACCAGCTGGATGAGTAGTCTGTGGTGCAGGCAGAATGCATGCAAGTCATGAACTTGCTGCATTTAGGACAATTTAAATCCCTTCCTAATGCTGTTGCTGAAGCACAACTGTTTATGCTAGTGTCCTGTCAGGAGCTGAGTTTCTGTTGTTACCCTGAGATAACGGGGAAATAATGCCTGTATGGGGAAGAGATGCCACCCAAGTCTGCAGGCACAGGGACACAAAGAGGAGGCTATATCCTCTCTTTCACCGGGGATGTGGGCTTTCTCCCTGGGTCCCCCTTCCCAACAAAAGCTCTGCGTGATTATGAAACTGTGACAGCAGACAAAAAGCCCTGATTGAGGAAGAGAAGCATAGTGGGCAGCCGCGTATTGTCACAGCTAATCCCTGGGTAGTTTTTCTCTGGTGAGCATTTGTGGTTATCAAATAGGGTTAATAATTGTCACAGACCATTTGTGGGGCACAGAGGGGTGATCAGCTGATTTAAGGCCAGCATTGTTTCCCCACTCAGGATCATCCTGTAATGCCTAAGGAAGGACACGGTGGTAGCTCCGGTGTGGATTAGCTGCAACCCCTCTGTTAACCTGTGCTATACCACCGAGATGATACTGCAATAAATAATCAAGCACATCAGTGCATAAACATGCTGCCTGCGCTCTCCCCAGGTCTTATTCCGGCGGAGCGAGCATTGTGTATTCCACACCAGGCTAATCATGGGGAGGAAATTTGCTGCGGACTGGAATCTCATCAAAGCAAACAACAGCAATCTCAATGAATTGCACCGACCCAAGTGTCTGCTTTAATCACTCACTCGTGTGTTTCCTTTAGTAAAATAAAAAAAAACACAACACATGTAAACTTGATCGCTCTTAAATGAACAGTTTAATCCTGGCACGGCTGTTGCTTGTCTACAGAAGGACAGGGATTGTCTTTACAGACAGCCTTCCAGATGCTGCGGCGCTGAAGCGCGTGTTGCATGGTAGAGGGTAAAAAGATAATAAGCAAGAGAGGTCAGTGATGCTAGGTACAAATCTGCTGCAAGGGAGGTAAAGAGAAGCCACACTGTAAGTGGGATGGATGCTTTGGAAATCAGGGAGCGTGTTACTGCTGCCACAATGGACAAGTTCAATGTCTGGTAGCAATTACAGGCCTGGATAATGTTAAGGGGTCACCAACTCTTTCCTTCTGGAAGGAACAATTGAGGCTGTTATGGAGGGAGATATTTAAAGTCAAGAGAAGCTGCTGCTCAAGGCAGTCTGCCAGATGCGAGTTAGTTCCTCAGGACAAAGACAGACTGCCTCAAAAGTACTCCTTTAGGATAGCTAGACCTCGAAATCTGCTCCTTCTACCACTGGGGTGAATTGGAGGATTTATACTGAAACAGAACTTGCATTTTTTTTGCCCCATGGAGCTGTGGTTATATCACACACACTTATGGTGGTGTTGCACTGCAGCTCATTTCAGGAATAAATGCACAAATTAGTTCCATCACCCTCTCCCCTCTCCCTTGGCAGAAACCCAGAGCATCTTCATTTTAAGCAAGTGGAAGCTGGACTTCTTCTTTCAACAGTCTGTAATAGCCCCATACATTATTTTATTTGCTATTTTGTCCCACTTAGCTGTCTTTCCTCACTTTCCGCAACCCTGAAAATTATTTGGTTTGATTCAGGATGGTGTTAATAGATTTACCCCAGGGCACTGGCATTGACTCCAGTGGTATAATACTTGATTTATGTCCTGTGTGAGATCAGAACCAAGCATGCCACCTCTAACCCTAAATCATTTTCTCACTTTCATATTGTAATATTGATCTGTCCATTTCAAAGCAGTCCAGGCATTCATCTTGTTATCAGATTCTCACAGGGAGCACAAGTACTATGTTCAGTCAATGATTTCTCAATAAATGCTCTATTTTTAAACAAAAAAAAAAAAGCAAACCCAAGGCAGACAAACAAAAAGAGTTAATCCTTAGATTTGACTACAAAACAAAGCAAAGTTAATAAACTGTAAAATGGAGTGGAGCAACGGGGCTAGATTTCCCTATATTCATGTTGTTTTTAATTAGTGATTTACCCTGGGATAAAGCCCCTGAACTCAGCAGAGCTTGCTGCTAAATAAGATGCTACTGAGCAATAAAGAGGCCTGACTTCCCACTGTGAACCTCTGAGTGCAGATGAGCATATGTGTCCCTTGGTCGTTTGTATTAAGGAATGAGGAATGTGGATTTAGGGAAAGTGAGTGCACTGTTGGCCCATCCAAAGGAATACTCTCCCCTTAAAGCCTGGAGCCCTCAGGATCCCACTGCCTTCAAAGATCCTTAGTCCAGGGCTAAGCTATTCAAGCGTCCTAGAAAGAATCTCCAAACATCTGAAGCAGCCTGGTGCAGATGCTGAGAGTTGTGTTATATGCAGCTGGCTGGAGGGAAGGAGCTGAACGGGGCACGCAGAGATACCTGACACAATGCACCAGGAGAGGATTGCTTCTGACTGCAGGGGGACTGAGATTTTCTCCCCTGGTGCTCCCTATCACTTGTACTAGTGGGCAATCTGCATTGAAACATGGGAATGCAGCACCTCCCACCCAACCATGTCATGATTGATGCAGCAATCATGATACACGGGTTTAAAGTGCTGACACAGCACTTTGATCATGACACGGTGTGTTTAAATTGCTGGTAGCTTCTCTCTCCTCCTCACTTCTGGCTTTTCTTGTGTATTTGATCATGCGTTATTTCATCTCAGCCACATGCCATTGATTTTTTTAAAATATTAATCCGTGCAGGTCTAGCAGTCTTTGTAACAGGTGGTGAATTGGCTTGTTTATTGCCAAAGATTTGGGAGAAGGTGGAAGTATTAGTAAAGGTATTTGAGAGGAAACATGGTTCTAGCAGGGTGAGACAGAGTGGCTACATTTACAGTAGTAAACCAAACAGTGCCTAGGAACACTCTGGTTATGAAAATATTATTTACTATCCTGTTAGAGACTTCTGAGGCACACTGCTGGCCTGCATCAGCTCGTGTTTGTCTATAGGATTGCTGGGCATGGTTTGTGGACTGGATTGTTTCATGAACCATTCTCCAGAGACAGTCTGCATACAGTCACCCTGCTATGGATGCGGGCAGAGCATTAGGCAGCTGCAGGCTGCTCGGTGGCACTTGGCATAGGGATATTCCCAAACCCTGATTTGTTAGTATAGCTGTATCCAGTGACCCCTTCACTCTCCTGGTCACCCTGTCTCCCTTCTGTTTGGAGCATCACAGGAAAGCACCACATTTGTAGAAAGTCTCATTCCAGTCCTGAAAAAAGACTGGTTTCCAACACAATGCTTGGCCCTGAGGGCATGGCTTGCTGCAGATCAGGTCATGCACTGATACCAGGCTTGCCTGGGCTCAAATGCCATGAGGGTTGACCTGAATACCAGCATCAGAGAACAGTTAATATCAGGTTCAACAGAGACAGCAAGAGCTCAGGCAACTGGCACACGGTCATTATGTTGGGGATGAGGTGTCAATAGTAGAAGGAGGTACTGCAGGATCTTCATTAAGATCCTGACCTCACAGACACTAAATCCCATCTAAAAGACAGCGTTTTCCATTACGTAGCCCACTTCACAAGAGCAAGGAACACTGTGGTGTCTCCAGGGAAGGAATGCATGGGACACTAATGGACTGCGTGATCCATCAGCCATAAGTGATGCAACAGGCTGGGAACAGTGTTAAGAAACAAATCTTAACCACACTGAGAGGTTGTTGTTGCACACCAAGGCACTGTTGCTTGCTTCTTCTTGGCCACCCCATGCTTATCCCTCCTGAACTGTCAGTCCTTCTCCACCCATGTCGATGTTGAGATGTGTGACCTCAGGACACCACGCTGGTAGCAACTACACAGCTGAAGGAGTACAAACCTAACCTGCTAGCCCTATGCAGAGCTCCCAGCACAAAGAAACATGGCTGTCCACAGGTATTCATCGTGTCTTTTTTTTTTTTAAGGAACACAAGAAGTCCACTAGAGCAGTAAAGAAATATGCAGAAAAAACCCCAGTTTTTATAAACAACTTTAGGAGATTGATCACATTTGGGTGGTGTACATTTCATAAGAATTCCTGTGCTACTAGCAGGGAAGAGCTGGGTGCCCCTGAAGTCCTCTAAGAAATTATTCTGTGGTCTTAAATTAGGTGTGGAGTGAGACCACAGTCAGAGCCAGCCAATATGAATCAGGGAAGTATGTACCATTTAAGCCATCTGCCTATGGCTAAGTGTTGCCATCAAGTATCTCCTAGACACCAATTCACACCCTGTCCCAGAGCTCTCAGCTCCACCCCAAGCTCTGAGATGGCCTCTGAGATGGTGAGTCACTTAGGAAGGGATGCAACATATTCTGTTTTCAAGAAAAAAGGCTGAATAAACAGAGAGGCCTTCCGTGCACTGGCCTCTATGTGTCCACACCTATGGCTCATCAAGGCATTGTGCAAATCTCAGAGCCAAAGGCTGCCCAGAAATGCAGGGGCTGTCATTTCCATTGCCTCAGTCTGAGCGAGACCAATTTCATGCTGCATTACCTTTTTACATGCTGCAGATGTAATTTTAAATACCTGTGCCATTCACTTTGCGCTGCACGCTACACATGTGTTGGGAAGAAGGTTATTTTGCTGGCAGTTTTGAAAACACTGCGGTTACAACAATGCTCCCATTTGAGTAGCACCTAGTGAATAGGGTACAATATACGATCAAACAGCCTTAGCAATTCCTTTTCATTAGTGGGAGTAAATGCTTGGCACTGCATCAATCTTCTTCTCCCTTTCCTCTTCCTCTAGGAGTGCCAAGTCATTTTAAAGACACATTAAATTGCCAGAAGACTCCCAAACAAAGCCAGTCAGCCTGCTGCTCGTTTGGATAAAGTTAATTACAGCGAAGATTAAAATCTGCGGTGCCTGATATGTGTTGTTGAGACTTACAGAATCGCATTGTCCTCGGGGAGCTGCTTGCCAGCTCTCCTCCCTCCCTCTTGCGGTGCGTGTGCCTTTTCTTTGTTGTTCTTCATAATTGTTTTGTCTCACCCCCCGCTGTGATGTATCTGTCAAGGGCCCTGGGACCTGGGGCTGAGCTTCCCCGGGGTGTGATGTGCTGCTGCCTCGCTCCCTCCACGGTGGAGCCCAGCTGGCCAAGAGTGGTGTGGAGGCTCCCAGCCTTCCTCAGCACTGGCACTGCATCTTGGTGGCTGCCTTGGATTAGGAGATGGGCATTTTCCAAGCAGAGAGAGTATGTCCTGGGACTGATGGTGGTGCATGGAAGGGAAAGGAAGGGCAGCCCGCATAGCCATCTAGTGCTGCTTAGGAGGTCCCCCTGATTGGGTGGCTCCTGGCCAGTCACACAACTTCTCTTGGAGTGGTGTAGCTACGGCCTTTAAGGTATTTATTTCTGGACTTTTTTGTTTATTATGGTACTGAAAAACACATTTCTGCACCCAACGTTTCAGTTCAGGAGAACAAAATTAATAACAAAAAATAATGCATAATAAGAAGGATATGTGATGCTAAAAGGATGCTAAGGTCTGTCATGTGGGCTAGAAGTGTGTGCTTCTTAATGCTGAACCTTAACATCTAGATAGGCCACAGAAGGTATATTTCCTCTGTTTTAAGAGAATAATAATTCAATACCTTCATAAAAGATCTCAAAAAAAAAGAATGTGTATCAAGTGGAGAATACTAGGACACAGTCATAAATGCATTTTGGTTGAGCTGGGTAAAAGAGGATTAATGACTGGTTTTGATTGAGCAGGAAGAATATTCTACCTTTTAATTTTTTTTTTAAATACATAAAAAAAATACATGAAAAATTCAAAACATCTGGACCAAAGGTTTTTTGAAAGTTAATAACTGGGCATGTCCCTTGAAACGCCTGGCACATGGGATTTGGCATCCCACCTATGGAGTGTAGGATACTGGGTCATGTGGAGAGACTATAGATCAGTATGCTGGCACGTACGTAACATCTGGTGGTTTTACATATTCTGGGAAAGTTAATTTAAAGTATATTCTTGACTTAATAGAGCCATTGCCCAGAAGTGCCGTTCTCCCTATTTCAGGATATTGCATTCAGCTTCCACGCACAGATTAGCTTCATTTCCCTCAGCCATATTTAAACTCTGACTCTTATAAGCTGACTCCATGCCACCAAGACAAAGTTTGTGCCTCCGTGTGCATGAGTACGGGAGTGGGGCTGCTCGGGGCCAGGCGGTAAGAAGGGGAGAAGGAGGTAACAATACCAAATGCAGAATCAATTTCATGCTGCCTAAAGCCATGCTTGTTCTTTGATGGATAAGAACACATCAGGGGATACAGAGTATTTGTTTGGCGTGTACCTCCAGCCAGTAGATAAAGGAAGAGCTGCTCAGAATCACTGTGTTGCAGGTTTTCAAAGGGAAAAGCAATGTCTAAAAGTGCAGGGAGAGAGAGCAACACAAGATTTCTTTAAAAGGGACTTAAAGAAACCAGCATGAAAGCAAGTACTTTGACTAAAAGCAGTTTCCTCTGCCAACTGGTTTGCTCTTTTCTCCTTGAAATTCCATTCAGAGACTTAAAAGTTGCTGCTGATATTTCACAGGACATCTCCACTCCCCTTGTCTCCTGCCCTGGCCCTCCCCTGTGCATTAGGACATGTAAGCATTAATCTGTCACAAAAAAATAACACCTTGAGCAGTTTCCAGGCACTCGAGGTGCTGTACCCTGCAATGGTGACTTTAAGCTGAGTGTATCGGAGGGAGGAAACAACGAGGCAGTGATGAAAGGCATTGGAATAGGGGGTGATTGCTGACTCAGAAATGATTTCGTGTGTGCAGTCACAGAGGTCACAGCCAGAAACGCTACATGGACTTGGCTGAGTGGTCACTGCAGGCCTGCTGTTGAGGAGGGTGGTTTTGCTATGTCTGTCTGTCTGTCTTTATTCTTGGTATTTGGCTTCAAGCACCTAATTATAGAGAGACTCATACACTGCTTACTCTAACTGAAAGTCTTCCTGGAGTAAAGCCATTTAACGAACCTCTGCCTTGGCTACTTTGCTCCTTTCTCTCAGAAAATGTCTCACTATGTTCACACCCCAAGTGGACCAAACCTGAGCAGTTATCCACTTCAGCAAGCCCCTCTGAGAGGCAGCGCATCTGCTGAGGCCAGCATTGCAGCTAGCACAGTCACCTGGCTCCTGCTTTGCTTGAGATGACCCAGTGTCTGCCTGCAGAAGTGATGTAGACTCTCCTTCATCTTCTCCAGGTAGGACAACCCACATAAGAAGCCACGCGTTGGGGTTTTGGTAAACCTGGAGTCAGGAAGGTCCTGGGTACCTACAGTTTCCCCTTCAGCTCAGGTGTGACCTTAGGGGCTTTAAAATCCTCCTGGGCTTATAAAATCAGGGACTCAAAAGGAGCTGTTCCCCAGCCAACCAAGCGAGCTTGTAAATGGGGGCCTTTCACTCCGTGCTTCCGCTCTCCCCGTGCTAGAAGTGAAGATGATAATAAAATGCGAACATCAAACCTTGTTTTGTGGAGTTCTTTGATCCACAGATGGCAGGTTATATAAATGCAAAGCGCTATCATTATTTATAAGGAACACACAGTCTACAGCTCCTTGCAATCTGGCGCGGTGGAAATAAACAGGAAGGCACAAATTTGGCATGATGACTTCACTGCCGGATCTAATAAGATGCAAAGACAGGCTGGGAAGATGTGAGTTTGTTTGAACACATGATGCTGTTTTACCGGTAATTGGCAAATACAGGAATAATTACGAAAAAAATGAATGAAAAAAGAATCTGATGTGCTGGATTCACAGGTAATGAAAACTGATCTGACCCCTCTTAGTGCAGTAATCTCTGGCAGTTTGCATCAGTTTAATTTTTCTTATTATCAAAGCCTTACTTTCAAAGAAATGTATGTTTTAGAAGCTGGCTGCTTTCCTTCCAGGTATAAATTAATGTAGCAAAAATGACTCCCTTACACCAGTGCTGACTTACAGTGTGGGGTGATTTGTGCAGTTGCGATGGGAGTGCATTTTAAACTGATAGCAGGCTGACAGCCACAGAAACTGAAATCCAGGAGTTATGCTTAAGAGGAGCAGGTGGGAAGACAGCTGCTCCTCTTCTGCTAAAAATGAAAGAGCAAATTCCCTCACTTCTGCCTGGCTTTAGGGAGCAGCTCCCGCCCTCCTGTCTGTCTGGTGCTGTGGGATCCCTCTTTTCCCTGTTTTGACCCTTTTTTGTTCCCAATGAGTAGGCGCAGTAGGGGAAGGGAAATACAAGCTCTCTGGCAATGTGGCTCAGCTCTTCCCTGGGGAGATCCCAAACTGGTGGAGGAGGGGAGCTCACCAAAGGCTTGCTCACGTCTTGGTTCCCCTGGGACTCAGATGCTGCTGAGCTTTCTCATACCCGGGGATTGGTAACTCGGTGCAGATGCTGAGGGGTGAAGGCTGTGGGCCCCTTCACTGGCTTTTGCCTTGGATACTGCGAGACCCCTGCCTTTTGACAGGGAGGATACTGCTCAGTGTGATGCTGTGAAGCCCACCTCTCCCCCTGTTCTCTGCTCTGGGCAGGACTGCTCCCAGCAGTGCAACCCAAGTCTCCTGAAGGAGGCACTGGCTGAGGGCTCCCTCTCCCTGCAGTGCTCTTTCTAAGCCCCAAATCAAATTAAAACATAGCCCTGTTTTCTCAGCGCTGCCGGGTGGTAGGAGCTGAATGGGTTGTGCTCGGAGCTGCAAGTGATTTTTTGTGGCTGCTCTGAGCTGACCTGGTCATGGGGCTGTTTCCCCATGCAATCACACCGAGACCATTCAAAGTTGGCACTGCCCAGAGGGGTGAAGTGGAGCAGAGTCAGGCATACACACGGCATGGCAGTGTTTTGGCATCTGGCTCCAGCCCCCACAGTGCCCATCCAGGGATTTCAGGCAGCAGGTCAAACCGCAGGGGTTAAAGCATCACACAGAGCATGGGCTTGGTTTTCAAGGCACACCTTTGCTCAGGACTGGGAGGTAGGTGAAGGGCCTGAGGTGAGAGAGACCTGCTCAGGCTTACCAATTACGCAGGCAGGCAGATGGGCATTCTGTTATTTTAAAATCTTGTTCCCTCATGCTGAGCTCTGTTTGCCCTCTGGTTGTTAGGCAAAGCCCTGCTGTCTGCAGGCTTTTATGAGCAGCTGCATTCCTCTCTCCTGGCGTGGGGATTTGCTCATGCTGAGCTCCATGGGGTCAGGCTGCCGGCGATGCTCGCTGCTGGTTGTGCCTACCACCGCCTCTGCTGGAGCTCAGCCGGGGAGGAGGAGATGCCCTCCTGCTGCCCCATCCACCCCTCCAAACAGAGATGCAGGAAGGAGTTCTCATGCTGGGCTCCCTCACATGGGAGAAGTTCAGCAAAATTTGTAACTTTGCCTGCTGTCATCAACAGAGAGAACTATGACAGGGGATGTGTCCAGAGATGGACTGGACATCATAGATCTTCTCCAGGAATGACAGACACAGAATATTTCCCAGACCCTGAGGAGTACTTGGTCTCAGAGTGTTGAAGGACTTCTGACCAGTCCTGTATATCTTCTGAGTATATACCATGGCCATTCCTGTAGACGATATGAAGTGGTATGTTTGATTAGTGCTTCTGGACTCTGCCTGAGCTGGATGGATACTATAGGTTTTGTGAAGAGATACTCTTGTCTTTCATGGAAGTGTATGTTCTCTGGATTTTGTGTTGTGCTCTGGAGGATTGAATAAGTCATATTTCTGGAGAAGAGATACTTTGCCAAGTGCTTTGATGCACAGTGTTTTGGGGGTATACCATGTGGAAAAAAACCTTGTGGGATCTTTTGAAGCTCACGCTTTCTCCCTCTGTGTCCCCCGTTCAGTGAATAAGTACTACTACTTTTCCTGAGTACAAGACTGGCTGTGAGTATTCCTCAGAGTCTCTTACACATTATGTGCTTTGTACTGTATGTGTGCTGTACTTCCTGGGAAGATATTCTTGCTTCTTATAGACCTTTGGATAGATGGATAGATCCAGAAATGTCAGCAATGCATGAGTTCTTGCCTCTTACAGCCTTCTGGGCATTTTCTGAAGTTTTGGCTGTTCACATACATGCTCTGGTTAACTTCTCCGCTTCCCTTGGCAGTGAATGGTGCCACAGTTGTTTGGGCTGGGAAAGGACATTGCCAGCTACAGCAGCCTAGACGTGTCTCTGTGTGGAACAGGAGGGGTCTGCCAAAAGGTCCTCCAGCATCCAGAGCTGGATGTCTGCAGTGGCAGAAACCAGAGCAGGGTGCCTGCTGCTGCTGAAGGATAACCAGGTCTCTAGCTATTATATATTGGCCCCAGTATCCATAAGTCCCTGTTTCCAGCTCAGTATTCTCAAACAACCATGTGCTTTTTCAAAAGCAGAAAGGATATATAACTCAATGGGCAAAATCACAAATAGCACTGCTGTTCCATGAGAGCTGTGATGTGACTGAAAAGCATGTATGAAGTGAGTATCGCAGCCCTTTCCTGCTGTTACGTTTTTGTTTGCTGTTCAGCTGGACTGAAATCTGGGAATATCGGCAAGCAGAGGAGGGTGGAGATGTCACAGAAGTGAATTCCACACCCCTCTGGGCTTCAGCTTGTAGAGAAGCACCTGTGGGAAGTGGTTTCCAACAGGCATTTGCCTGCTTGCTCTTGCCAAGAAGCAGCAAGCTGAAATGGGTGGTATCTGCAGTCTGAATTGCTGCTCACTGCCAGTAAGCAGGCTCACCAATAGGGAGGATTGGGAAAAAATGCAATACATCTCCATGTCCTCTGGCATACCCAACAGTTGAATATGCAGCAGGGTAACCAAATCCATGGAACAGCTTTTGCATCATTGTTCTTAC
The DNA here is from genome assembly GCF_001431845.1 of Calidris pugnax. Taxonomy (NCBI): domain Eukaryota; kingdom Metazoa; phylum Chordata; class Aves; order Charadriiformes; family Scolopacidae; genus Calidris; species Calidris pugnax. Next base: position 2,249,473 of record NW_015094506.1, on the reverse strand, counting down.
ACCTGGGCAAACTACTTCAGCATATACTAAGAGCAGGTTTGTAGACACACGGCATTGGCTGTAGCACCTTGCATGAGAGGTAGCTAACCCAGAATGCCACATGCTCCTCCTGAAACACATTCTGGGTGATTTCTCTTGGACTCTAGGAGTCTGAACAGGCCATTTCTGCAGGGGGATGATAACTGGAAGGTTGTTAGTACTTGGCACAGTCAGAAGAGGGATGCATCTTACTGCTACTACATTATGTAGCTGCCTTCACTGCACAGGCTGAATCCCAGTTCTGGTGAAGCCAGTGGCTTTAGTGGAATTGCCTGTAGCATCAGTTCAGAGCAGGAACAATCCTCTTCCTCTGTTGGGAGGTTGCACACTTCTTCAGAGGTGGTGCGTGTAGAGAAGCATGGTAGCCTGCCCACACCTGATGGGGATTACAGCCACTCATCTATGTGTCTGGCAGGACGAGTAGTTGCTTTCTCTGGCTTCATAGATCTCTGGTGGAGATTCTCAGTCTGGGTCATTCTCAGCCTGCTACTATTAATAAAAGCCTCTTGGTCAAGCAGTGATGACCCTTCCTCTCCCCACAAACCTTCCTCTCCACACCCCAGATCTCTTTTTGTTGACTACATCCATCCAACCGTTTTCAGTTACCCGCTAATCTCCTCCTAGTCATTGTTGAGCCAAACTAAACATATTCTCCTTTATTTTTCCCTTGTAAATCAACTCCTCTGCCCCTTTCATCATTTTTTACTGCTCTCCTCTGAACTCTGGTTCACTTCGGGCACGTGTTTCTGCCTGTTAGATGCTAAAAGTAGAATATAACCCCTCAGCTCTGGGTGTTGCCTGGCTGGAAAGGGGTATTACCTCCTGCAGCACTTCAGGGGCAGGAAGAAAAGTGACCTATTGCTGCAGGAGCTGTAAACTGCTGCTCATCAGCTCTGGCTGTTGCAAACCAGGCAGCTAACTTCTTTCTCCTGAGCTGACTGGTGCTCTTATCCTAAAAGGTCTCCTTTTACCAGCTGAGACTGACAGAGAGAAACAGTCTTGCCCACTGCTGCCTCAGGAGGGTTCCACCACAGCTTGTCCCAGCGCTGGTGGTGGGCCCCGTCCCGTGGCTGCGGGAGGAGAGGACCAGCCCGCATTTGCTCACAGCTTCTTGTTGCCTTTGCAGCAGCCACAACCTGGCTGCAGAGGCAAAGTTCCTCCGGCTTTTTGTCATGTCATATTTCATGGCCTGCTTGTATATGAATTTATTATCTGTCACTGCCAAGCCTCAGTCAGTTTTATTGTTTTCTGATTTTTCCTCCCTCCCTTTGCTTATCTGTTGCAGATCGCTTTTTTATTTTTTTTTCCCCCTTCCACATTTTCCTTACATTTTTCATCTGAGAGGGAACTAATTTCTTTTTCATTCCAGATCACAGTCTCTCCAGGTCTGCTGGTCTTTCTTCTGTCTCCTGCCTTTCTGCTACTTGCAGCAGCTGTGACTTTGGGACCTAAAGGGCAGAAACATAAATAAGTGAGGGAGAATCCCCAGGACAGCAGTAGGACAAATCCAAAGTAATGAAGCTAAAAGGTTGGCTTTGTCGTATACCTAGCGGCATCAGCACAGTGCGCAGCCTCGGCTCCTGAGGTACCATCATGGTCTGTTGATGATATAATTGTAATGATGTCTCTTTCTGTGGGGCTGCTCAACTGTGGCTTGTCTGCTTAACCTCTGTGAAATGTTTTTTTTTCGTAAAATAAATGTTTCTAGTTAAAGGCCGTTGTGAGAGGACATAAAGAGTCTACAAGGTCAGGCCTACGGCTGCAGTTTGAACCGTATCTTTTGAAAAATCCAACTGCAAAAGTTGGAGATGCTGGGCAGCTGTTTGAAAGCTTAGTTTTCTGACTAAATGCATCTGCTGCTGGTGTTTTGACAGCTTTCAAAATAAGATGGCATTTGCAAATACCCATGTCTCTTAATCTAAAAGCTTTATGGATGGCTATATCTCAGGGAAATATTCCCTGCAGGTTACGGTTGCAAATGATTGCTCATTTGTGAAATTCATGCCCTTGATAAAAAGTGGTGGGTAGGTGGGGCACTTTCAATTCTTTCTCCCTGTCAATTTGAAATGACTCATTTTGTAGTCTAAATGTTTGTCCCTGAGCCTGAGCTAAACTTCCAATCTCACATTCCAACTGCATTCCTGCTCACACCAGCAACCCCATTGCCAGTGACTCCTGGGCCCAAGGTCCCTCAGCCAACCTGAAAAGCATGGTGCTTGCTGCCAGAGCAGGTTTTGGTTGTACCACCTGGCAGGTGACACCGTGCCTGAGAGGTGGTGTGGTGACCATGCCTGTACGCACTACACCGACCAAGAGAGGGGACCTTACTGCTGCTTCTGCAACCAGAAAGTGGCCTTTCATACCTAAAGGGGGCTGATAAGAAAGATGGAGAAAGGCTTTTTAGCAGGGTCTGTAGTGATAGGATGAGGGGTAATGCTTTTAAACTAAAAAAGGGTAGATTTATACTAGACACAAGGTCAAAATTTTTTACAATGGAGGTGGTGAAACACTCAAACAAGTTGCCCAGAGAGGTGATAGAGGCCCCATCCCTGGAAACATTCCAGGCCAGGTTGGTCAGGGCTCTGAACAACCGGATCTACTTGAAGATGTCCCTGCTCATTGCAGGGGGCTCAGACTAGATGGCCTTTAAAAGTCCCTTCCAACCCAAACCATTCTGTGATTCTGTGTCTCCAAGCCAGCGCCCTGGTCAACAAGGGAATGAAGCAAAAGATGTACAGTGCCTAAAACCAGTGGTATAATTGGGAAAACAGGAGGAGCTGCTTATTAACTGTCATAGCAGTGGTTGTATCATACACAGGACCGAGCTGCATACACCAGAATATTGTTGAAATAAGGTGAGGTGGTGTATCTTCTAACTGGTGTCCTCTTGCAGGACTCTCAGCCCCTTAGCAGGCCTCACTGGTGATGTAAATGCACACATGTGCACAGGCATGCACACATGCAAAATTACACACGTGCAAAATTAAAAGCCATATACATACTCGCATGTGGGGCAGGCTGACTAATCAGTTTGTTCACGGAAAGTAGAGGTCTCTGTCCTTCTATTTCGATGATACAGCAGAGTTCTTTGAACCACTGGTGTGACATGATACTCTCCTGCGACCTCAAGGATTTGTGTCAGGCAAGTATTGTGCTTCAGTGAGTGACAGAGTGCAGGGCAGGCTTTGTGGGAAGACAGATCTGGGCAGCAGAGCCTGTGCATCACGACATACATTACACCTTCTGGTGCTCTGAATTTTCTGTGCATTTGTAAAAAGGTGAAATGAAATTTTAAGATTTAATCAAAGCAATTATTAGCACCTTATGAAGGGTCAAGACAGAGGTACATTGTGGGTTTTGAGGATATACGCTAATTATTTGCTACTTATTTGCAATACTGGCTGTGGGTATGTTTGTTGGTGTCCCAGGTATGTTTTCAAAGACAGCATCAAAGACGGGACCCAGCCATCAAAGCACTAGCACATCCTTAAAATGGCCCTGAGGATTTTCCCATTTACTTTTGCATACTATATCACGTGCTGTACCCACAATCTCGTTAGCAGAATGGGACTGAATTTGTTTCTCTTTGCAGCAAATCAGAGCTCCCTTAAAAGTGCCAGAGTTAATGCTAAGTTAATGCTGAGTTCCTCACTCTGCCTGTGACAGAGCATCCTGTTGCCACTGAATTTCCAGACAAATACGAGAAAAAAACAGGGAGGGAAAAAATCAAAGACTGAGAGAAAAGGAAATGTAGCTCATATTTACTGCATGACAGTTCAGATCACTGCACCTGGAAAAATAAATCTACCTGCTACAAAAATGTGCAATCCCCTGTGAAATGGCAGGGGGGTGGTTGTGGCTGCAGATTCCTGGGTTGGTTTGAGAAATTCCTTTTTAGCAGCAGCGCTTAGCACAGGTTGGTAACAGGCTAGGCATGTCCTTTCCTTTCAGAATTGGAGCTGTCTGGGGAAGACTGAATGGAATAATTGATTTTTTTATCAGACATAATAATAAAGGAATAATGGAAAAGGAGAGCCTGGAGGAAGAAGGGCCTGGGAATTCTGGTAATACAAAAAGGAGGAATCCCTTGGGGGCAGATCATATCAACTGAAGTGGAAGAAATATATAGGCTTTTTCTATCCTTCTGACCTCTTGTAATAGCAAAATGAAGAGGAGAGCAGGAAGTATGAAGGGAAGAATAAAGCCAGCTTCTGCTCTCATTCACTCCACTTTCAGATTAACCCTCTGCTGTCTTGTGTAACAGAGATAGAGATGTCCTTCCTCTCTTCTTCTAATTGAGGGGCTAAGGAACTGTAATGCTGATGAAATAAGAACAGTTCAGCAAGTGCAAGGCTGATGGTGGAGAAGAGGTAGGCCTGGTGGGTCTGGGTTTGGGGTTTGGAAGGTGTCACTTGCAGCACGGCTGGCAAGAATAAGTTCATGCCTCCTTCTGAAAAGCGTTTAAAGAAAGTGTGGATGGTCTACATCAAGCAAAAAACTGACAATCCAAGGAATGTCTGCAAAACATTGGAAAAACTTAGCAAAAGCAACTGGCAATTTCCCTATTCTCTGCTCTCTACAAAAGATTTTTAGTGATTTATGGCACGGACCCTATCCCAGGTCACAAAGATGCGCTGCTTCCCCTTGAGGAAACCTATTACACAAAGCAACACACTATCATTGCCTGGTCAAGTTTTCTGAGACTTTATAAATTAATTTATTTCTTTATCCCTTGTTATGATTCTCTTCCTTCTAGTAATTTTGCTGTCCCTCTTTTATATCTGCCTACTTGTCAGCAATTATCCTACTTATTTTTAGTCATTGCTTAGTGAACTGATACAAACTTTGCTCTTTCCACTTTTCCTTGTAATTAGATGTCTCTATTCTGGTAATCAATGTATATTGCTCTGTCAATAGCTTTTGGGTATTGAAGTGCCCAGAACAGAAAACAATAGTTTAGGTGTAGCATCCGTAGAGAAATAAAAGCAGGGCTTACTGCTGCATAATATATACGGTGCCTCTGCGCACGGACGAGGGTGTTTCATTGGCTTGCCAGTTGTATGCTATTTGTCCTCTATTATAACCCATAGTCATCTTCCAGTGTTGCAGCTCTCACTCTCTCTTTCCCATTAAGCACCTGTGGTTTGGGTTATTTTCCTCCTCCCTCCCTGATCTGCTCAGCTACAGTTTTTTTTGCCAAGCTTAATGTTTCATTTGGGTAATTTCTTTCCATTGTTTCAATTTCTACAGCCCCCAGTTTGTTTTTTCTCCTCCTTGGCTGCCTTTGGAGGCAGGCTTTCACATCCTCTCTGCTCATTCCTGCAAACTGTTCCAGATCTTTAATGAAGATATTAATGAAACCAGAATAAACAATGCAACAATAACACGCTTACTGCAACACCCCTCCTGACGCTCCCCTGACTGGGCACATACCACCAGGCATGGCCTGCAGCCAGCATTCATGCTCTGCCACATCCACATCTATGCCCTTGTGAATTTGTTTTACCCATGTAAGAATTCACAAGTTGCTCTTACCAGGTGGACAGAACCTGGTGCATTTCCTTTCTCCAGCATCATAATTTTAGGAAGTGTGTCAGGAAAGCAAGCCAGTGAGCCCTGATGTGCTTAATCATTTCCCATCACTCCTAACCCACAGTGCTTCTCCGTATTCCTCACTTGGCAGCCCACCTGCTTTGCTTGTGCTCCTCAGCTTTACTTCACAGTATTTATCTCCAAAACCTTTCCCAATTCCCCAGGCAGCAATACACATTCCTTAACCTGTGGTGTATGCAGCCCTTCCCAGTTCCCCTCCACGCTCACTGCAGTTTGTAAGACCAGAGCCTCAGCTGCTGTAAATTGTCATAGTGCCACAGAAATCAATTGAGCTATGTGATTTGTTCACCAGCTGGGCATCTGGCTTTGATTTTATGAAAGGCCATTTGCCTGGACTGCAAATAGGGCACTAAACATCCCTAGGGCCAAGTGAACTTGGGGAATGAAGGAGAAAAAAAAAAAAGGTATTGCAGAATAAGCCATCTCTAGCAGCCAAAGGACCTGTAGGAGGGCCAGACAAGACAGTGAAAACCATCAGCATGGACGTTTGTGCTCTGAAAATGCCACTAGTGTCCTCACTGCAGAGGTCTCTGCTCCTTATTCTGATGGTCCGCTTAGTCCTAATGCAAGCTGTTCTTCTTAGTATTGGGTCATCTCCCATTCACTTGTATTAGGGCAGTATCTCTGCTCAGGTAGCAAGTTCTCACTGTGCAAGGTGCTGTACATGCACAAAAATACCAAAAACTTATCCTAGAAACCTGCACACCACCTGCCACAGGTGGATGCAGGCTGGGAACAGAATACTAATAACAAAAAGGAGCCTGGGCAGCTTGTCAGGCTATGATCCTGGCCCCTAAATGCTGGGAAACCTGCCTCTGTGGGCTCCTCCTTCCTCTACCTGCTTCCCTCCCCTCCTCAGGCCCCATTTTTTCATGTTGTCCCTTTTTTTTTTTAAGTGAATCTCCTCCTGAAAGCAATAAAGCTGCTGGGATTTATTGCTCAGAATGATACCGTAAAAATAATACGGTGATGTCGATCTGACATTTGCTGCAATGAGCTTGCTCCCTGCCTCTGTGTGTGTGTGTGTGCCTCCTGATCAGCCCTGCCTGCTTTGCTGGCATCTGTAGGCAGAAGTGGTACCTATGGAGGCTCTGGGTGAACCATGTGCAGCATGAATTATCTGCTCCTTTGGACTTGTACAGCACCTACCTAGAGAACAACTCACTTCTCAACTGGCTCATGGGTGCTGCTGGAATACATATAAGCCATAATTAAACGAGCCCCAAACTGAATAAGCAAGTGAAAAAGCCTCAGCATATTTTAACACTTCCGGAAGGCAAGGCTGCGTGGCAATGGCACTCTTCCATGATTTGTCATCACCTTTAATCAAGGTGTTTCCGAAGGGCTGGCCAGACTTCATTTATTCTTTTAACTTAACTTCAGTTACCACAAAAGGAAGATGGTAATAAGCATGCCTTGTGTCTGTGGCTATCACTTTGTGTCCTCCTTTTTCGGGGGGGGGAGGGAAATGAGAAGCAGAAAAACACACCAAAGGGAAAATGAAGAAGACGTCAGGGCTGGCGGGTGCATAACCTAGCTGCTGGCCACTCTCCTAGAGATCCAGTAATCATTCAGGTTGCCCGACTGAGCCACAGTAACTCACTGCACCACCTTCCCCTTTGCTGGAGACAAAATGCCCTTGCTGAGCCCTTGGACATGGAGGTCTGAGCAGAGCTCAGTGCTCTCTGGCTTGCCACCAGCCCCATGTACCCTCAGGCAGCTGCTGGTGACCCTGAGCAGAAACTCTTGCCCTGGAAGGTGGCCTTTGCTGCTCACCTCTAAGAAATAGTTTGTACTTGAGAGGGAGAAAAGCTGAGGCTTCTAGCAATCATTAGGAAACTACTGAGGCATATAAGCTGTTGGGTTGTTGGTCATTTGGGCAGTCCCCAAGAGGCATTTGTGTGGATGGGAGGGTGAGAAATGTGCTTTACACAACATATGTAAATGGAAACCAATTTTTCTTCTTTTTTTTCCTCCTGAGTGCAAAAGGCCTATAAAACAATTAGAGCTTAAAATTGGACTCCTGGCAGAGAACGAGAGAGGGAGTTTATGCCTTGTTAAGTGTAATCAGTCTGGTGATAAGGGGACAATTTCAGCTGTGTGAGATATAATTACATCATAAACTCCACATTACAAACAGGGCAAGCAGAGGTGAAAAGGTAAAGAGGGAATAAGCGATGATGCCCTTTGGGGGACGTGGCAGAGGAGACTTTTCTGGACTCCATTTCCCAGAGAAACTTTTCCAGCTGGAATGGGAGCTGTGAGCATGCGGGGATGGGATGCTGGCACCCAGGACTAGCGTGTGGCCTCGTTTGCTGGAAGGCTGGATGGGGTGCCCTGCCATGGCCGCACCTCAGGTTGCACATCTGCCAGCTGGAGTGGGATGTCACTTTGGGCAAGTTAAATATTAAACATGTTTCAGAAAACAGACAAACATTTCTTTGTGGCCTGAAGCTGGAGGAGAGTGCCTGTGGCCAGGCTGCCAGCTGAATGTAGGATGAAAGCCAGCTACAAAGAAAAAGGAGGCACAAATAACCCTCCCAAGTGTTGGTGGCACACCTAGGGCTGAGGATGCACATCCTGTCTGCAGGGACAGGGGCTGCAGTGTAGCTCAGCACCACGCAACAGAGGACACGGCTGCCTGAACACCTATCAGCATGCTGGTCTGGAGCTGAGTGGACACAGTCCTAAACCTCAAACAGAACCCTCAAGATGTCCCACCAAAGGGGTGGTGGTGCAGAGCTAAGCAGCAGCTTGTCCCTCTCCCAGGCTACCCATGGCAGCAGTGGGAAAATGTCCCTTCTCTCCATGCTGGACACTCCACCGGGCACAGGGAAGGGGCCAGGCACATGCATGGAGCTGGCTTGCCCTGGGGACTGTCTCTGGCCAGCCCTATCTGGGGACACATCTCAGAAATGCTGCTTAGAGCACATGTGGCTGCTTGGGTCTTATCAGGAAAAACGAGAAAAAAATATCTGGGGGTGGAGGAGGGTAGAGGTGGGGTGTAGTGTTTGCTGCTTTGGGTAAATATTTTTAGATGTGATGTTTTGAAATGGGGGAAACTGAGGAATGAAGGAGAAGCCGCACACTGGGGAGACACAGATTTATTTGTTTGAGAATAGCTTTTGGAAATCCAAGATTTCTCAGCTCTGGGACTTAATTATTGACAAAAGATTAAAATAATCTTGGGAAATTCCTCTTTTATAGTTTACTCTCTCAAAAGTAGATGGGAATTTTTTAAACAGCTGTGTCAGAAACTCTGGTCCCCCTTTCTGGTTTTGCTGCTAAAGACCTGCCTTACAGACTAGAGAACCGTGTTTGGTTCTGGGATCAAGAGTTCTAGTCTTTTCTTGTCAATGACATGCTGCATGGTATTAGATAAATCACTTAACCTTTCTGTGACATGCTTCCCCATCTGTAAAATGAGGTTGATAATCATATTTGCTTACTTCACAAAAGTGTTAGAAGAATGAATTATCACTGTTTTTATAACCATTTATATCTCTCTCTGGGGCAAAAACTGCTTTTTTGTTTTTTTCTGTGTTCATGCAACAGCACAGGAGTCCTGCTCTGTAATAGATGTTCTTAAGTGTTATTATGATATAGAAAGATAAAAATTAAATATAGCTTTTCACAATGCAGCAAACAGGGTTTGCCAGTACAGCAAATACAGTGGGTTAGATTAAAAGAGCAGGGACTCCTTTTATTTTTGGTGCTGAAGAAATGATCAATAAAGTATAGTGATAGCATCCTGAAATATAACCCTACCTCAAAGTGGGCAGTGTAACCCTCCTCTGGCAACCGCTCTTCTGTAAAGGACAGAGAAAATGATTAATGTTTATACAGCTCCATGAATAGATTATTATTATTGCTTAGATTAGAGTGCTTCGAGGCTTTGGACAAGATCAAGTTGCGTTAAGAGCTTTCCAAGCCTGAAGCTGGAGATAGTCCTCACCCCAAAGAACTTCAGGTTAAAAGAGACAAATCATGAACTTGAAGTTAAAAGCAGCAAACCATGTCAAGGGAAGTAGAGACATGTGTGTCCAAGTACACACAACAGGTCACTGCCAGAGATGGGGATTCCCAGGCTGACGTTATTTCAAGTCACTCATATCACTGCCTCCACATGACTATCGCTCATGTGCTGTTCTTGTACTGCAGGTCACCTTCATTCACACAGGCTGGGTGTTTTTACTGGGAACAGGTATGAAAATGCAGACTGGCCAGTCTGGAGATTTAGTGGCCATGCAGGCAACTGAGGAAGGAAGGAATTGGGGAAGTTTGAACTGGCTTGTGGAGCGGGGACCATCACCAGCAATGGTCAGTGCAACCTTCAGTAGTGTCCGATGCTACTCTCATAGAAAAGATTTCCATGCATCTCTCAGGGCCGATTCAGTTATGAGTAAGAAGCTCAGCACTTACTGATATATTACACATTAGAAAGACTAATTAGTCCCTGGTGTTGTCTACAAGGAAAGACTTAAGCTGCAAGTAGCTTAACACAGTCTCACAGAATGGTAATTAAGCAGTCTGGACTGGTGTGAATAATGATTCATTGCCACAGCTGTAGCATTGTATAGAACTGATCACAAATAATCTGTGCAAAGTTTGGGGCTAACATCATTAGGCATCTCCCTGAGGCATCCCCCTTACGGCTGACTCAGTCCTTCACGCTTGTGGACGTCTTTTTGGTCCAGCACAGAGGGAAGAAGCAAGGTTCTTAGTTTATGGACAAAAAACTGCAGCAGGGGTAGGTTGAAGCTATGTCTGTGCTTTGGGACTCAGAAGTGGCTCCCAGCTCCTGGCTTTAGTTTGGGGTGAGGCCCTAAATATTCACATAGCCTCCCCACTGCAGTTGGTTCCTACTGGTGGGGAGTCCTGGACAGAAGAGCAGCCCTGGTGTGCTCTAGTATGGCTCCTGACCGGACACTTGCAGGGCCATGACTTGAAGGAAGAGCACTGATCCCCAAATCTGAATGTGGCCTTGGTGGCTTTCCCAAAGAAACAGAAACATCCAGCTGTGCCAACAGAACTCACTCAGAATTGCTTCTCTCATGTCTACGCCACCTTGTCACCCTCCCTTGCCTTAGGGAGAGTAGCACTTGTCATTTTCCTGAAACAGCAGAGCCAAGATTTCAAGGAGCTTTAGGGACACTTCTCAGTTTAGGTTTCCAGAGTGTTTAAGGAAGATTCATACCCTGGAAGATGGGCCCCCTACATTCTTTGTCAAAGTCACCAAGGGTGGTAGGGAAGGAATGGAGATGAACAGTTGTGAGGAGAATTGCTAACCAGGCAGGACCTCATGGAGCACTGAGCAAGCCTTGCCCGGTCTGAATGTGATCATCTCTGGACCTGGACTGTGAGCCGTAGTGAGACCTGTAGGAAAATCCTAGGTGTGTTTGATAGACAGCCAAAGCCCTATTTTCCAGCCTCCCAGTAGTATGCTACATACCATCAGTGTTTCATGGCTAGAGAAATGAAAGCAGAGAGCAGGCTTAGAGGGTGATAACCAGCCCTGTTAGGGCTGCCTGCTGCAGAGTGCTCGGTCTGTGAAGGAGAGCAGGCAGTCCTCAGCATCACAGCCACGGTCAGCATCACAGCTGCATCCTGGGGCCCAGGCAAACACTGGGGCAGCCTGTGGGATCTTCTCATCACTGCAGTCACTGTGGAGGACCTGGTGACCAGAAGAGGATATGGCCTTGATGAGAGCGTGGTGAACCCCGTCCGTGTCTTTCACCGTCAGAAGGAGGGTGTTGGGTGGAAGTGAAGCGTAAGGCTGCGAGGAGGAGAAGCAGAGATGGCAAGCAGCGATTGTGCAGGTTGCCTGCAGTGCTACCTGACCCTGAGGCAGGTTTCAGCTGCCAGATGAGGAGGAGCAAGTGCTGTAGAACCACACAGGTTCTCCAGTCACGCCACCCACGTACAAAGTACGCGCGTTTGCAGAAAATCAAGGGAAACATTTTTGGCTGCATGCTTGCAAAAGAAAAACAAACCCAAACCCAAAGCCAGTGGAAATGTACTGTATTTTTGTCACTGATAGTCTGTGCCCTGCCTGCAGACATCTCAGCTTGGCAATGTGGTGGCTTCCCTGGGACAGTGTTTGCATCAGGACGGGAGACCTCTACTGCCTGTGTTCCCTGCACTGTCTTTTTCCACACGGGAAAAACCAAAGAACTCTGTTTAAAAACCCAAAGAAATCTGACAGCATCTGGAGAAGAGCCCAGAAAGTTGAAATCCATGATCAGCGTGGGAAAGGAACAAAGAAAGAAATTATGGCATGCAGTCCTGACACAGCTATTTCTTGGCAGGAGACGAGTGCCTGTGCATCTCAGATAACTTCCCAGGGAAAGTAAGTGTTATCAGAGCTCAGCAGTGAGGAGCGAGGAGCTTGGAGACAAAGGCCCCATCTTTCTGCTGACCCTTGAGGGAAGACTCATGTCCTCACTGCCCAGACCCCCCATGCTTTCCAAACCTCCCCAGCCATGGATGGGGAGCTTTGTTTCTCCACCATGCTGTCTCAGACAAAATAAGCGTCTGCAGGAGGCAGTGCCTTCAGGAGCTGAACTGAGTCTGACAGCAATGCCATCACTTTGCTCCCTGAGCTTTGCTCGCTGCTATCTGATGGTGAGAGACCATGGGCTGATATGATCGATCCCAGCTGGACATGTAGCCCTACAGTCACCTTTTCCTGATTTCTAAGTACTTAGTCACATTAGCTGAGCATTCTTGGTGTTTGCCTCATATGTGTGCCCAGGCCTTTTTCATTCTCAGGCAAGGAAAAAGTTGACATATTGCTTTGACTGTAACTGTTAAAAGGAGTTTGCCTTTGGGCTGAAACAAAACCTCAGAAAATCCTTAAAAAAACTCCCAGCAGTGTCAGAAAAGTGACAAGAGACTGAAGGAAGGGCTTTATAATGGAGTGACTCTTCCAATCAATTGGTGTGAGTTAATTAATTAATTGCTGCAGTTGCAATGACATTCCCTCTGGCTGAGTAATCAGGAAATCAGCCACCTGAGGCTCTTAGGGAGTTAATTGCCTTAAACTTTGTTAAAGCAGAGCGATAATACCATTTAAAAAAGGCCATCAATGCACATTTATTGTCTTTTGGGATATTGCAAACCAATTCTTCATTTTGCAGAGCAAAACCTTTAGAGTTTTACTTGGAACAATTGAGTAATGGAGACAGATGAGCTAGAGAAACAGGGAACAAACTGTGAAATACAAGTTCTGTATCATCTGAAATAAGAGCTGTGCTGGTGAATTTGAAATACCCTGAAGCACTCTCCAAACTTTCAGTGTCCATTCAGAATCCTGTCATTTCTTAAGTGCTTTTTTGTCCAGCAGGGAGTGGAGTTTCCCTGCTCTCTTAGAGTCACTCTTCTCTTTTAAGCCTTGTATGGAAACCCTTTTCTTCTGTTAAACCTATTTTTATCTTGAAGAAGTGTTGGCAGAAATGAGAGAAATATTCTGTGAAGAGAAGAAACCCTCCTTCCCCCCCTTTCACAGATACCTATCTCTCAGGATGAGGCTGAGCTTCTCTGTGCTTTAGACCTCCCTCCCAAGTGAGCTCTTTGAGACCTTCGGAGGACAGTAGTTGGTCCTCAGTCAATGGAAGTTGGTATTTTTGGCTAGAGCCCCTGCGGGTGTCTTTTTAAGGAGGCAAAGCGCAGGCCTTTGAAAAATGTCAGGCTGTCCTGAGGCAAAGCTAGCCCAGTCTCAGCAGTGGCAAAATCACTGTCAGCTGAGCGAAGGCTAAACCTCTTGTACATCTGTCTGTCTGCCTCTCAGGCTGCCCATCTCTTATGCTTTCCCTGCACACCCTGCTTCTTTGTCTGTGGCTGCAACACTGCAGTTTGCTCCAGGCGGCCACCTTCACTTCTGCCCAGAGCTCCCATCTGTACCCTGATGGGTTTTGACTCTCTGCCAAGTGACAGCAGGGGGGAAAGAAAATTCCCACTCAGACTTCAGCACTCTGAGAACTCTCTAGCCAGAGGCAGCTGGAAAACTTCACCTTTTCTTGATATTTCTAATTGGAAACAACCCAGAAAAAAAATGAGCAGGAATAGAGAAACCAAAGAAAGGAAACAGCTTTGTCCCTCTAAAAGTGCATCGTAAGAGAGACAGTAAGTGCATCTAGAAGAAAGAGATATTGAGGACCCAATGATATTGATTCCTGTCATTTTTATCACAGTTGTTTTTCAATGGTAATTTGTTTATTTTTTTTCCTCATAAAGCCTTTTGAGTTCTACTGTCGTAGCATAACCTCAGGGTTTGTTAAAAATGAAAAGAGGGCCTAGCCCTTCGGATGATGGAGGAAAGCTTGAAACTGTTAGCCCTACAGCCTCAGAAAAGAGAACAAAACCAAAAGAAACTCATGTTTTAAATGATACTTTTAAGCATTCCTGAGATTTTATAGGGCCAGATTAATAATTTTCTTACTGCTTGAGGCTGGCAAAACTAGTATTTCCTTCCTTTACCAGCACAAAACACTCCTGGTCTCTGAGGGCCTTTTGGGGAGGTGGCTAGGGACTGGGTGTCTCAGATCTCCCCGCTGCAGCCCTGATGTGGGCTCCCAGCGAGGGACGCCGTAGTTCTCAGATGCAAACCGCCGTTTGTCCATTCTATCTTATCTAGCAGTCACTTCGTGTGTGAGCGCGTACACATATTATTAAATATAAATACAAACCCCAGGCACACATTTTTATCCTTAAGTAATAAAATCTAATGGAAGAATTTACAGTCATGGGTTATAAAGCAATAATAGTTGTAAAATAATTTAGCAGGGTTCAAATACAGGTGAAAGCAGAAGTTCAGAAGTTCAGCACCTAAATACGTTTCCTGGCAGTTTCCTGTGACAAACAGCAAATCCCCTATTGACATGGTACAAGTAATGAAAGCCCAGAACTGTTCTCAGCTGCTCCACTTGTATTTTCAAGTTCACGGCTTGTTCAGTTTTATTACTTTTTAAGCACACTTTCTTCAGGCCGGGTTATTCAGAGGGGCAGTAGTGAAGACTGACTGAAAAGGCCACTGCATAAACATCAAGAATCGAAATTTCTGTGTGCTGCCACTCCAGCCCCATGAAGAGGGAATGAACTTTACCTGAAGACTAACCCACACGGAGTACATCACAGAGAGAGAGACCACTGGCATTACCTGGAGGAAATGGGTGGTGCAAGCAGGCCTGGACGCTGCTTTTCTTGGCACCTCGTGCTCCTCCAAGTCAACTTAAATGATATTATCATTTAAATGCTTACGTGTATATTCCTTATATGGCAGTTTCTGCCATTTCTAGCAAGTAGCTTTTTCTAGCAAGTACTGCTTACTATGTGTAGCCATTCTAAGTTGGGCAACAACTTTGCTAAATGTCTTCATCATCCCAAAGCATAGAATACTTCCTCTGTCCTTAAGAGATTGAGCCTGTCCTCTTGTGCCTCTGTGGCTTATTGTTTTAAGAATGCAAGCAACTAAAATCTAGGCCTTAGAAATTGCATGAAGCACATCTGGGGGTTGACTCTAAACTCCAGGTCCCTCTTGCTGTGTGGTGCCAGCCCAAAGCACTGAGACCGAGGAACCTCACAGCCATTGTTAGTCCTGCTTCTGCTGCTACATTACTTAACATCCCACCTGAACCTTGCCCTAATGAAGGAGGCAGGATAAGTTATAAGGTTGCTCACTGGATAAGAAGATAACTTTGCCCTATGCTTCATTTCATAGTTATTTTTTAAAGAAAGAAATGATTAGAAGGTGTTAGAGATACTAATAAACAGAGTGTACTTTCTCTCAATAAAAAAGGACTCAATTTCTTTAGGGAGCATTTCTCAGCGGGCTTGCAGAAAGAAGATAGCTATGATACGTGCAACACAAGAACTTTAGCATTTCTTGGTCCTTGACAATTTTTAACCTAATTAACCTGGGCAATCTAAACTACTTACACAGAATCAAGGCTGTGCTCCCAAACAAGCCCCAGTTACTGCC
Source organism: Calidris pugnax (assembly GCF_001431845.1). Taxonomy (NCBI): domain Eukaryota; kingdom Metazoa; phylum Chordata; class Aves; order Charadriiformes; family Scolopacidae; genus Calidris; species Calidris pugnax. Next base: position 2,233,842 of record NW_015094506.1, on the reverse strand, counting down.
ATATCTGAAGAAATAGTGCCACTTCCTCAAGACTAATCAAACACTCATGTTTTTCTTGAGAATTTAAGAGGTTCCTTGACATAGTAGTGGGCATAAAACTTATCTACATGGCCTATGCTGTTATTGAAACAGGCTGCCATTTTGTTATGTTATTTCCACACGTCGGGACGCCTGCTGTGCTGAATCAGGCAGCCAAACAGCTACTCCCCCAGCAAACATCCAATTTGGCCTTCTGTGGATACGAATGTGTTATCATTTCCCATTTTCCTCCTCTGCACTAACAGAGTGGTGGAGAATGAGCTGCCCAGAGCAGCTTTCTGATGGGCTGGCAGTGGGATCTGGGGGATGCCATGGCCTAGCAGTGGCTCAGAAAGGTGGCAAATGTGAAGATGGCATCCCAATTCTGCTTGGAGGAGGCTGAGAGCAGGTGAGGGGTTTCTCACATGGCCAGGCTGTCCTTTTGGGTTTGTTTGGAAAAACATCAGAGAAAGCTTTAGTTCTCGAGGCATTTCACACATAGGCAGTTTTACTTCCTTTTGCCTGCTTCGCTCCTTCTGCCTTTCCTCTTAATTTCTTCCACTCTGTGCTGTTTCTTTCTTCCTTTACTCCTAAATCCTGGTGTGAGTTGTTTTTCCTCTGTCCAATCCTTTCCTCAAGGACAGGTTATACGAAGTAAGCACAGGGCCACTGGCTGAAAAAAAAAGGGCATCTCCGTGGATTGCCCCCATGCTGCACCCAACAGAGACTCCTGAGAGTTTGTTCAGTCTTGCCTGGTCAGGTCTTTGGAAAACAGGGAAAGCCAGCATTTTGGCTGCTTGGAGAGTCTTGGTCCCCACCCTCTCTGTGCCACCCTCTGTTACAGAATCACAAAATCACGTGGGGTTGGAAGGGACCTCTGGAGATGATCTACTCCAACCCCCCTGCCAAAGCAGGTCCACCCAGAGCAGGCTGCACAGGAACTTGTCCAGGAGGGTTTTGAATGTCTCTAGAGAAGGATACTCCACCACCTCCCTGGGCAACCTATTCCAGTGCTCTGCCATCCTCAAAATAAAGAAATTTCTCCTCATGTTTAGGTGGAACTTCTTGCATTCAAGTTTCTGCCCATTTCCTCTTGTCCTCTTGTCCTTCTTACATACCAGTACTCTTGGCTGCAGCACATGTGAGCCTCGTTTGGAGGGGATCATTGGCTGAGAAACACACAGACCAAGAATCACTGCCTGCCTGGGATGGGAGATCGGTGAGCTGGGCTTCTGGTGCAGCAGGGTAACTCTAGAGAGGACGGTTTCCTGGGAAAAGATCCTGAGGCTGGTTTTCATGGGCGCAAGCAGACTGAACCACGCTGGTGCCGACAGAACTGTGCCCTTGCAGAGCAAGACAGAGCCTGGCCCTGCATTCATCAGGGATCTGATCAACCCCATAACCACTTGCTTCCTGACATTAATTATCTACATGTGGTTTTGCTCTCTGTTTCTCATATATGCCTTTAACCATCTTCAGTAAAATTTTCCAGCTGGCTATAAGATTTCTCAGTGCAGTCAGATGCCCTGAGACTGTACCCTGGGAGAAGAAGGTAAGCAAAGCCATCCACAATGTGCATTCCCCCCTGGGATCTCCAGGTAGCCTCATTTCCTCAGGGGAACAGCTACACTCTCTAAGCACTACTGTATGAGGCAACTGGGACAAAACAGCTCCTGCAGCTTCACAAACAGCCAAGAAGAAGCACCACACGCATGATGGCTCATGCACTCAGGGCATATGTTCATAGAACAAATTTAGCACCGACTCAAGTAGATTAACAATTGGTTGCAGCATTTTATCCACATCTTCGTTGTCCCCCAGGACATCATGAGCCTGTGAGCGAGCTGTTGACAGCACAAGAAATCAGACCTTACCAGCTCAGCAGTAGCTCTTATCACTGGGGACGTCAGAACCTGCAGGTGGAGATTGGTGGCACATGCTGGGGCTACTGATGTTGTTGTGAGGGCTTGTGGGGGCTTTATTTCCTAGCCTGGCAGATGTCAGATACAGGGGGACAGGACACTGGCAAGGAGAAAACAAGAAAGTGTTATGGGTGGGAAGAGCAGATAGCTACTCCACTCCTCTGCCAGGCTCTTTTTGGTGGATTCCCAAGGAAGTAAATTGTGATTGGTCTTTTCAGCTTACAAAAATTAGCTTCCCCTGCAATCGGGAAAGGCTCTATATGGGGTGATTCACAGCAACTAAAATGGAGCCCATGTCTTTGCAAGACCTGTAGAGCAAGCCTGAAGTTGTATCTCATATGTGAGGTTAAGTGCCAGCCACAGCATCTCCAGGGCTTCTGGCGACCTGGTACTTTGAAAATACCAGGTAGATGAATGCAAATACCATCACACTTATATTATAGTAAATGCTAAGAATGCACTATACAGTGCTGTTCTTAGGAAATTGAAAAATTACCCCTTTCTTCATTTTAGGAAGACAAGAAAATTTTTCTTATTGTAGAAGAACACAGAAGCAGAATTTGGAAAAGTTGGTGAGCTACTCAAGCTATATTCTTTGGTCTGGAAAGGTGATGACAAGTGTGGCAATGTTTTTCACTTAACCCTGAAATGGTATAGCAGTGGTTCCCACTGAGGCACTTGAGGGTTAAACCTTTTCATGAGCCACCTTATTTTTCCTTATTTAGCTCCATACTCCATTTCAGCCTCGCCAACACCCTGACTGGTTTAGTACCTCCCTCAAGTAATGTCTTGGAACTCTGGAGCTGTTAGGAGCCAGTGTGTCGCTGTAAATGAGTTAAGCCAGTCAGGAGCCTAATTGCTGCTAAATGACTCAATTGTCTCATTGAGATAGCAGGAAGGTCTCTCTGCTCCCATCCCAGGTGTGCAGTGCAGAACTGGGGTCATGTAACAGGTGGCTGATTAAAAAAAAATAATGCAAAGGCTGCTGGCCTACCTGGCCAGTCAGATACCTGTTTCCAGTCTGTGGAGCTAACTGGCCTTCTTGAGCTTTTTAATAAGCTGGTGCTGCTCAGCAGGTTTGGGAGCAGGGCATGGGCACTAGGCACTCCCTCCGGCTCAGCCACACACCCCAGCTTCTGTGGAAATCCACATTATTTGTATTTTGCAACCTTTATTTCCTGATTCCCTGGCACTGACGAGGAGCAGTCCCACACGAATTGTGTGGCATATGCAGGTCATTGCTAAATTGCACTTTCTAATTAGTACCTGCTTTACCGGCTGGGCTGAGAGGGAGCTGGGATCCTTCTGAGCTGGTCCTAGGTAATAAAACCTGTGCAATGAGCAATTTGATGAAGTGAGTTCCCTGTTGCCCATCTTCTCACCTAGTGGGTAGAGCAGGGCAGTGCTGTCAGCTACAGGAGCAGATACCTCTTGGAAAATCTATGGGGCAACTAGTTGTCCAGCTCCATGCACTGACCTGTGTGTCTACCCTTTTTGCTATAGGGAAATGGTAAAAAAATTGCAGGATTGAAGGCAGGGTCTAAGGTAGGGTCGTAGCTTGTAAGTGGTGCTGCTCAAGGAATGTAAAAGCAAGGACTGGTGGGGTGTATATCACACATAATGCTCTCCCTGGCAGCACTCAGGGTGTGTGGCTTTGCACCAAGCTTCCCCAGTGACTGCTGCTCCCCTGTAAGTGTTCTGCCTCGCTGGCTGAGATATTTAGGAGCAGCGTTTGTGGGGAGGTAGGATTACACTGAACCAGGCTTGGTGTTTGGCATGAGTTTCTCGGTGTGTGAGGAGACACAGAAGGATTGAATACATTTTCTGTGTCTACTGAGGGGCAAATACGAGACTTGAATGGCCTTTCAGAAAGCAGGAGACTCAAGATGTGGGGCAACACATAGTTAAATATTTATTTTGCAAAGGAAAATTCCAGCACTCGGAAGACCATGGTTCTGTTTTATTTCTCCATGGCATTTTTGACTGGCACATGAGCATTGCCACTGTGGTGGGCAGCGCAACCATTGCTTAGAGCAAGTGCTAAAGTTATTGTTTTTTCTAGTTGAATTTTTTCACAAAGGAAAAAAATAGTGCTGTAAAAAGTAAGATAAAACTTCAGTCTATAATAGGATAAATGGGGCAATGCTTAGATTAAACCATATTACTGAAGCAGCATTGATTCTGGGTGGGAGAACTGAGCACAGTTGCAGAGCTCAGCAATAGGAAGGCAGCTGTGATGCCTTCAGTTAATGAACACATTCCTGCTGTCATCAGCCCCAGTGCTGCCTTTACGCTGCCCAACTAATAAGGGAGAACAAGGTTGCTTTGAGTTTTTAATATAGTTCCTACCTAATGTGTTGCTTCCATCTGAGTTTGGCTTTGAGCGTCAGGTACTTTTCTAGCCTCAGATGAAAACTCTGGGGTTTTGAAGCCATTCCTGCTTGGGGAAAAGAAGCCATTAGCGCTGTCTTGTGTGGGAGCTAGCATTCATGCAGGGTGGTGGCATTCTGCTCATTGTGATGCTGCGAGATGTGGCAAGATAAATCATTTTAATCACAGAGCCAGCGGAGAATGTTGTTTTCTCCCCTCAGATTTCCAGATGACCCAGGTGTAACAACGAGGGAAATAATCCCTTCAAAGGACTTGTAGCTGCTTCAGCAGCAAGATTTAATATACCAAAGGATGGAAATACATGGGAAGCATCTGTCAATGTGTCGGTGTTTTAAAACAAGGAGAGAAAAAAACAAAACAAAACAACAACCAACAAAGAAACTCCCAAGTGGACAAAATGGAGTCTGACTGAGAAAGGCCATCCAGAAAGGACATTGTTTTGCTTTTCCTTAGATTTCCGAAGCCATAAACTTGCTTTGTTGTCCCCTTGCTCCATGCTAACGTTTCAGTGATCCCAGGAGACCCTGCCTGAAATGTCAGAGATCAATTGACAGCAGGGCAATTCCAGAAGGCTTTGTAGGAAACCCTGAAAACACCCCAGTGGGTTTTGGGTACTTTGATTATTTTCCTGGGTGAGGCAGCTCTCTGTGGAGAAAAGCTGAGCTGAAGCAGTGCTGTGGGAGAAGGAACAGAGGGGGGTGGGTGGTAGTCCACAGCCAAGGCATTGTGTATGTCTGGAGAGCCTGGGCGCTTGGCAAATGTTGTCCCCCATTTTCAGGGACATTGCCCATGCAGCAATGTTAGAGTGAGATCACCAGGAAGGGAAACCAACATCCACAGTGTGTAAAATGCTTCCAAGTTTGTGTAGGTGGTTGACTTTCTTGGTGAACATGGACTGTCTTTTCCATAGGAAGAGCTGGTAGGTGGAAACTCTTCCCAACATGCCCACCACCGCCAGGCTGGGACTTGGCTCTCCGGTGAAAGGCTTCCTTGAACAGGGGGGGTGATGTCCCATAAAAGTGAATAAAAACCTGTCAGGAAGAAGGTAATAGAGCAGAGCACAGCCAGTTACTTCTCCTTGGAGTACATGCAGAGTAACTTGCAACCCTGTAATAGCTGTATGCCAGCTACTCATCTCTTGGTCACAGTGATTGCTGGAGAAACTCTACTTTTCCTAAGCTTATCTAGTTAATTTTTCTGAATCTTCACCTGTGAGCAAGATGCAGGTGACCAGCCTGAGGCCTGAGAAACAAGATCCTTTGGGGATCAGCCAAGGAAAAAGGACTTTGGATTCTGTTCAGAACTTAGTGTGGTCTAGTCACCACCAGAATGATTTCTGGTTGTCTCATATTTAGACAATGAAACTCACCTTTGTCAACAGAGGAACTCTGAGGCCTGACCTTACAAGAGTTTTCTCAAGTCGATCTGTATTAGCACATAGATCTCAAAATTGATGGCCTGTGCAGGGAGAGATTTTATTCAGTTCAAGTACAGGCAAGAAGGGAGTAAGAAAGCTTGTATGTGTGACACAGGTGTGCTCACACAGTGTCCAGGGGGCCGCCTGTGGCCACCTCAGCCAAGGGGAGGATGTCTATGCTCAGGTGCAGCTCCTGGGCAAGTGTGCCCAAGTGGCTTGCAGCCTGAACCTGGCTGGTGTCTCACCAGGTTGTTGTTCTGCATTGGCCAAAACTAAACATTCCTTGACTGTCACACCAGCTTACGGTGAGGTGACATTTAGCAGCTCCATGCTGCGTAAAAATGTTGGCATGCCATTTGGCTCTTTCGGAGCTAGAGGAACAGGTCCTATCCCTGAGAGATGTAATCTATTTGATTTATTTAGCACCTGCGCTCCTGCTTTTAATTTTTTTATACTGGGAGCTTGTAATGAATTTAGTGAGTTAAAATCAGATTTTCAAGGGTGGCTCTTCAAGTGCCAGCAGAAGAGAAAAAAAAATTCTTCAAGAGTTTCTTGTCTACTGCTGGAAAATACTTTCTATCACCCCTAGGGAATTGTGTCTACCGGAGACTGTGAGTGATTCTGGAAGCAGCAGGCAGACAAATCACTTATTTTATTAGCTATATTCTGCAGCCCAGTATGTTTGTACAGTAACTATATATTTTGCATAAAGTCAATGGCTGATGCTGTGCTTTTTATCATGGGCTGCTATTTTTTACAGCTGCTCTTTTAAGTGTCAGCACTGAGCATTTGTTGGTGTCATCATCTACACTTTACATTGCTATGTGCAGCAATATAACTGTTCCAAAGCTTTGTACTGTGACAGAGGTGTCACAGTTATTTGGGAGAGAGGGAACCACACTTTGAACATTTTTCACTCTTTGCATGGCCACATTTATGGCGTTTGTAAAATTCTGTGTGGTTTTATTGCGTTTGTAAAATAGCGTCATTTTATGGCAGTTGGGAAGTGCTGTGATTTCAATGAAAAATGGACTACGCTGGTTTCAGTGGGAGAGTTTTCCAATGCCACCAAGGAATAAAAAACACACCCAAACTTTCTGAGTACAGCAAAAAATTCTTTTGAGGACAGTAGCAATTAAAGTGTTTTCTGCCTTTGGCATGTAAGTGATTATTCTTTTTGTGGTAAACAGTATTTGCTGCTTTGCATGATATGTATGAGAAAAGAGCACAGCAAGAAAACCTCTGTAGTTAAGAATTGTAATAAAGCAGAACCTCAAGGAAATTATAAATTTATATTCACACACATATGTAATCATGTTCAAAGGCTGCCAAGTCCCTTACGTCGATAATGGTGAAATTTAGCTCTGTGCAAAGGGCTGGAGAAGGGGCTTTGGGGCTTGTCTCTGCTTAGTATCTTCCACGTTAATTTGTCCCTATTTGCAGGATGTTAATGCTCCTGTTTGTCAGAATTAAACAGGAGTGTCATTAAATACTGCAGTCATTTTTATTCTTTGCAGCTGTGTAACCTTCAATAACTGTGGACAACTCCCCCCACCGCACCTTCACTTCTTGCAGGCTTCACTCTTAGCCATAATTGGAGAAAAATCCTGAGAGGGGGTGGAGGTGAGGTTTGTTAGAGCTGCTAATTAGCTGATGCCATCACATCAGAATTACAATCCAATTCCTTGGAGAACTCCAGAGCCTTTTCTCCCTTGCTCTGAGACAAATGCTGAATTTACCCTCAGAAAACAGGGGCAGGTGATTAGTGCTGACACCCTCCAGTTCTCTCACTGAACAGTCTGGCACAGGGTGATTGGTTTAAGGCCCTCTTTCAAGGTTTGATTTATTTTTTATTTTTTTTTTTATTAAAAAAATTCCCAGACTAATTCAACTGAATGTGAAATTTGATGAGGGAAATTTCCTTTCCAGAGCTTCTCATTTTGGGAGGAAGGGAAAAACAACAGCAGCTCTGCTGATGATAAAATTCTATTAGAGTTGAACTACCATTGATTGCTTTGATTTCATTTGTGTTTATCTTTTAATTAAGCTATCCTCATCTGATTTTCAATTTTTTTAAAAAGATTTTTCTGTCCTCTCTTTTCGTGTAATTCAGCAGCAGGTGTTCTGTGAGCCTGAATGAAAAGGTAGAGTGCTGCATCCCTTATTTACCATGCTGGATGTTGAAGACAACCTTTTAAGAAGATAAGTATTGTTATGTTACATATATTTAACTGAGGAGAGTATCCAGACCATGCCTGATACAGGTGTTGCAGAGCTATAGTTTTGTGGACCTCACCTGGGCTGCCTGAATTGGGTAGTTTCCCCATAGACTCTATGGAGATGTTTTGGCATGCTTGAAGTCCAGAAGCCCCTACCACTTAAACATGGTACAGAATCTGTCTCAGAGGTGAGAGCAGCTACCACCACTGAGCACCAACACCAGCACTAAGGGTGTGATCTTTGCCACCACTGCAAATCCCAGGCAAAAAAAACACAACTGGACCTCAGACCTATTGGTTCCAGCTTTTATTCCCCAGGACATGTGCCCTAAGTTTTCTCTGTCTGGTGGAAGATGGGATGCACAACTCTGCTGTGGGGGAAGAGGGTAATCCGTTTTCAGGCTGGCTCATAGTGCAGGTAGGAATGCAAAAGCTGTGGGGCCAGAAGGAGAGCAAACATCAAAGAGCCCAACCAGTACCCTAGTGGTCAGGGTAGTCTTCTGGGAGAAGCAGGACCAGGGACTGTCTCCCTGATCAGCATCCTCCCCATGGAAAATGAAAGCACAAGCTTAATTTTGTTTCTAGTAAATACTTACACTGAGAACCAGTTATTGTATAACAGTGCGATAGAATATTTCCTGGGCTAGTGCTGTGTGCTGCAACGGATCCCACAAGAGCTGAGAAGACTTGGCTTCCCAGAAGAGGAAGAACTAAATTTTCATAGCTCCTTCTGCACTACCGTTCATTGTAACATGAGTACAGATTTAACTTTATTAAAGCAGCATTTCTAAGGTAGCTCAGCTAAACACAGAAAACACAAGACACCACTGTGTGCTGTTGTTTTCATAAGGATAGCAGCTTTAATATTGGAGAGCAATAAATTGCTTGGAATGATATTAAGTGCTAGAACGCCGTGCTAATGCTGGTCTGCACTTGAGTAACTCTCAGTGCAACATCAACAGGCTGTAGTTTTGTTCAGCAAGTAGGTGTTATCGGTTTGGGTTTTTTTTTCTTTTTTTTTTTTTTTTTTTCCCAGCATACACTACTCTCTGGTTCTGCCAAAGATTATGGATGTTTTCCTGTTGATGTCAACAGGGACTGAACCAGACTCCCACAGACAGACTCACCATCCTTCCTGGAGACATTCCTAGCACCCACTTACAAGGAGCTAAACAGCAGATTTTTACAAGCTATAGATCAGAAGGCAGCATTTGCCACATAGCAACCTGCTTGTTTTGTGACTGGTCATAGGAAATTACTTATTTTATATGTAGTTTTTGGGTTTCAAGAGTCAGCAAAGGCTTATGGTGCCTGGGGATCCTTTTGGATATTTGGGCATTGAAAATGTATCTGCTTTTCGCATAAGACAGCCTGCGTCCACCTCAGACCTTAGTCAGTCCTCAAAGAGTCTGGGTGAAAAGGGGGTGGACTGTCACTACTCAAGGAGGCAGGTGCTGGTGTAGGGTGAGGAGATATTATGATTTGTTGTTCTGAAGTAGGCACAGAGAGGAGGCTTTGAACAGAGGAATGCAAAGTCATGGAGGGTTTTGGTGGCAAAAGAGGCATCACGACTAGAGGATGATGCCAAGGACAGAGTAGCTTCCATTGAGAAATGAGAGCATGGTGGTTTGTTTGCATGAGCTGGAAGAATGCACAGGAATAACGTGTTGCACACAACACAGCATGGAATAATACACGCCGAAAACATCCAGTGCTGATCATCTGAGCGGTCTCTGGTACTGGGCTGGGTGTTCATTTGGGGTTTGATCCAGTGTGATTGAGTTTGTGTTCTTTTGCTCCCAGTTTCTATAAAATACGCAGTTTTATCAGTGCAATTTATCTTTTGGTCCAGTAGGTTCTAAACAGTTTCATTCAAAAAACGCACACATATATATACACCCACATTTAAAACCAATCATACACTCATCAGATATAGCTATCTATATGTTCTGCTGCTTCCCTTTATTAATGTTCAATATAATTAGATAATAAAATACTTCCTAGTCTGGTCAAGCTTTTTCCATCAGTCAATGAGAGTTTATAGCACTCTGCTCTGCATGGCACAAGGGACTCTTACCCTCCTCTCCAGTGATGCTCTGCACAAACCACAGGCAAAAGCTGAGTAAAGAAAAAGTGATCAAGGTAGCAAAATCAGACGGGGGGGGGGGGGGGGGG
>NW_015094506.1:2134683-2223500 GCF_001431845.1 Calidris pugnax | reverse complement strand
GGGGGGGGGGGGGGGGGGGGGGTGTAGGAAACCCCAAGAGGGTGGAGTGAATTCTCAGCTCTGCCTTCTTTTGTGTTTGCATTGTGACAGAGTCCTTAATTAAATGATTGCACAATGCTTTTTTCCCTGCGGGATCGGATTTCTTTGAATGAACAGGATGGAAGGACTCACTGAAAGGCAGGGCATAAGTAGGACTTGTTTTATTCTCTTTATTATTATCTGGGAGCTTTCAGACCCTAGCTGCTGTCTGCTCTGGTCTTAGAAGTGTTCCCAGCTCTCTGCAGTGCTCCACCGTGGGGGTGCCTGAGCCCCACAGACTCACGTCTTGTGAGGGCGTTCAACCCCTACAGTGCAGACTGGAACTGGGGCACAGGCTGGGAAAGGCTGGGAGCACTCCTGAGCTTGGCATGCCACTGTGAAATTCTGGGGATCTTATTTTTGCAAGCAGGCAGTGCCAAATGGCTCTGTAGTCTGATCCAGCCAAGCCAGCCATGCAGGAAAGGAGCTTTGCGTGAGTGAAAGCTGCAGTTCAAGCCACTGGTTGAGCACCCTATAGGAACAGGTAGGACCAAACGTGCCCCTCACCTTGCCTCGGATCAGCTCTTTGGCCCCATGCAGTCCACTGCTTCCCACCCATCCTGGCTCCATGAACCACTGGGATCACCTCTGGTCGCATCTCCCTGGTTCCCCAGTAGAGTGTCCTCACCCAGCCAGCCTCTTCTGCCTGTGTCAGTCCTTGTCCTATTTTTCCTCTCCAGCCACAATTCTTCCATGCTATCACACCTCCCCTGGAGAATTTGCTCTGGCTATTAAGCTCAGGGCAGGTTGCTCCACCTTCCAATCCAGATCCTGCCACTGAGGCAGTGGGGCATTTAGAAACCAGGGGAAATGGAGCTATCATGAGAGTCTGGGCCATGTTTTTTTCACAGCAAGCCAAGAACTGAGCTTGTGGGGGAAGTAATGCTGAGCCATCAGAATAAACATTTTTAGGGAGCATCGACTCCACAAGAAATGTAATTGCTGTAATCTGAAGGACACAGAATAAACCTGTGCAAATCAAAACTTTTCAGAGACTGATACTTTGGCCAGATGACAGTAGATGGTGATAATGATGGCAAAGAGCACGATTAACATAAAAGGCCATCTCCATGCCAGATTTCAAGCTCCTGCTCCAAGTCCTGTTCTCAAAAGCGTGACAGAATTTTGTCACCATGAGCAAAAAGTGCTTTCCCCAGCCTCAAGGACTGAATTGCTTAGATTTAAGACATTGGCCCGAGGCAGACAGATAACACAGAAAAACATTAACTTTTGAAAGTTTAAACTTTTAAACTTTTGAAAGTTTAAATTTGGTAAAATTCAAAGTGTCTGAGAGCAAGGGAATTGCACTAAGGAGTGCTGTGAAATGCCGTTGATAAAAGATTGCCCAAACAACTGCAATGCAGGCTGAGATTTAAGACCCCTTGGTGGGGACCTGCTTTTCCTTAACTATGAGAAGGGTAACACTGGGAATCATGATAGAACCTAAGCACCAAGTGCCTATCTGCTCCTCCTCTGGGCAAATGAAGGAAAAAGCTTCTCCTGAGTAGATCCCTACACCAGCAACCATTTCGTGGCAGTGAGGAGGTGCTTTGCACTGCCTGGTGCCCCTGAAAGAGTGCACACCTATTCCTGCCTGGGAAATCCTGGCAGTATGGGACAGCCCTAGGTTCAGAGCAGCAAAAAGAGATTAGCCAAAGGGATAAAGCAACGGTAGCAGTTCTGTTAATTCACAGGGGAGACAAAAGAAAAGAGAGGGGGAAGAGAAAAGCTTTAGAGAGTGGAAAATTAGTGACAGGCAAGGTTGATATTGCTGAGAGCCCCAAATGTTTTCCTAGCTTCAGCAGACACAAACAAAGCAAAGCGTACAGTTCCAGAGTCAGGAACGTACTTCCTGCAGAGAAAGAAATAAAAGTCTTAAATTGGCCTCTGCTATTGTTGAGGAGCAGACAAAATGGCTCTTTTCGGCTATTATAAGCATTCAAAACCATTAAAAGCTGGCAAGGCCCAGGGTCTGTAAGGCTGTAAATAGCAGCATCTATATTTAATCGAAGATGATGAAGGATTCAGTGAATTTCTGTCCCGTAAGCTCAACATCAGCTGTGTGACAAAAACAAGGAATGCAATGGCAAAGAATGTGACTATAAGAGTTTTGAAATGCAGAAAAAAGGGCAGCTGCTATGAATTCCTGGCACGTGGTTGCTAGCTGGTACTCTTTAATTCTTTAACAGGCTGCAGATCGTTCAGGTGGCCAACACGTACTGCTTGATATGCTGCTGCCAGAAAGGGTTGCAGTGCCATTGCAAGCTACCCCATGAGGGGACATCCTCTCCCTGAAATGCCTATGAAAATGGCTGTCTCAGTAATGAATAATTTGCTACTTTGAGGCACAGGGTTTGTTTTTTTTTTTGTTTGAGCTGATTAAAATAAATATCTGGGTCTCCTTTTAAAGCACTTAATCTAAACCCCACTTGTGGCTTTGTTACCAAGTTCATTTTTGATCAAACTCAAGAGTCCTTTTTCAGAAGTTCCAGCTCCGAAGAGCTGGAATAAAAGGTAGTTTCTCTTCTCATCCTCTCAATTCTTCTGGGCTTCAGGAGGTCAGGGGATGAGTTTTTGTTGCTAGCCACTGGAAAACAAAATTTGTCTGTGCAGGTATGTTTGGATAGACGCTGTAAATGATGGATTTCAGCAAAAGCAAGAACATGTCATGGAAGGGGGATAAAAAGTGGCCCAGGAACAGAGCAGGTTTGCATGAAGACAAAAGCAAGGGGGAAGTGCCACAAGAAGCTTCTTGGAAGAGCCAAGCTCTCCTGGTTGGATAAAAGCCCATCTGAATTATTTCAATAATCATTATATTTTTAATTAAGCCCTTATTTACACCCAGTCTTTTTGTTTGATCTCCCTGTGATGCACAGATGTGGGCTCATTTGGCCCCTGAGCTAGAATTGATAGCATTTTCTCATAACACAAAAATACGCCAAACTGTCAACGGGCATAAAGGGACCAGAGCAAGAAAACAGAAGTAGACACTTAGGCGAGACCTGTAGTCCAGGATAGGCAGAGATGTGAAGTGTCAGAGGAAGGACACTTTGCAGTTGTGTAACAAACGCAGGTCAAGCATAGAGCAGGAAAAAGACAGAGAACTTGGTCGACAAGCATGAAGAACCAGATGTTTTGGCTGCTTTAAATCACAGCTTTTTTTGACCCAAGGTCTAGTGCAAACCTGTTTGAAATTGCAGAGCAGGCAGAAACCTCTCTGCACACTCTCTCTCTGACTGTGATCAGAACATATGGTAATCACAGGGGGGGAAAAATGAAAAAAAGTAGAAACCTTTAAAAGTAAACAACCTGCTCCAAACCCCAGCTCTCTTTTCTAGCCATCCCCACAAAACAACAGCAGCAACAACAACAACAGAAAAGCTTTCTAGAGGCCCCTGGGCTCTCTTACTGTGGCATAGTTAAAAGTAATCCAATCTAGAAACTCCAGTTGAGAGTGAAAAATACCCCCAAAATGAGCTTTTTATCAGAAGAGCAATCATTGCACATGTATCTTCTTGCTCTGCCCACTCGTGTGCACTTCAGTGTGATATGCAGCAAGTTTTCCACATTAAATCATCTAAATAGAAGTCAGGTAGCCTCATCATCCATTTTTTTGTGGGGTGTCTTTTTTAAGCCCAGATTTCCTCCTGTGCAGTCATGCCCTTTTTCCCTTCAGCAGCACAGGACACCCCTCTCCCAGGTAACTGATATATGGGCAAGCTGGTCCCAACCCAGCCAACTTGCCGTGCTCTCCATCCCCTTCTCCCTGATGCGTATTTATCACCCCCTTTGGACTTTGTCCCAGTCTCCACCCTCTTGATTGGTACTAATTTACATCTGTTCTCGGACCTTGGTCGTCCATCTAATTGTTTTTAATCCAATTGAGAATTTTGCCCTCAATATCTATGTCCCAGATGGATTTACAAGAAAAGATTAATGACACCAGATAGCTAGGTGAGCTAAAGAACAAGCAAGGGCAGTCTGAAGGCTCAGAGGTGTCTGCGGTGTGCAAACATCATTGGCAGGATTGTGTCTTCCTCATGCCGAAGAGGACTAATTTCCCTGAAATTGGAGGCCTGGCTTACTGAGAAATATCAGTGTGAAAATGGAAATCAGGGCCATAAGCTGTGGGTAGGAATTGTTCAGGTTACAAGGGGTTTTATGGGGATTAAAGGATGAAACTATCATATGGAATATGTAAGTAAAGTGTCATGGAGAGCTGTGAGACTGCAGAGGGGTCTTCCCCTAGGTGGGTTGTAAGTCCTGTTGTTTGAGTCGTTTGAAATCAGGTGCAGCAAAACCTCATCACCTACCATAAATAATGGCCCTTCATTTTTGTCAGGAACTAGGACACAATGGGACTCTCCCATCACTTGTTTCCAAGATGCTATTAGGCTAATGTGTCCTGATCCAGTGGACTGTGGCAACAGCCTTCCAGGACGTCCATTGATGGGGAGCGTGCAGCTCCACGCTGTCACCTCTCATTGCTGCTGCCATGGAGAAGTGATTCAGATCTGCAGAGGGAACAAAATGCTGTTGTGACCGGATTTGAACCCAAGATCTCTGCCAGGCCCTTTGGATAGAGATGACAATCACATGCTTTTGTCTGAGAAGAAGGATGGGTCTGCTGAGAGGTGGTCAGGGTGTTTCTGGCTGGCACTAGTGTAGCAAATGTGCTGGTCAATCAGGTCGACCAGTTCACTCCAAGGCAGCACAGTCAGAGCCATGCACCACTGGTGAGAAATCTGACTTCTCCTTTTCCCAGCCACCTGCTCCGAGAAATGAATCAGTGGTGCTCTATTCCCCCAGCATCTCCCTGTTCAAAACACAGATCAAAACCTCTGCTTTGTGAAGGGTTTCCTGAGTTTCAGAGGAAAACAGCTCTGTCAATGTTAATAAAAGTTTGGGGATTATTGCAGGGAATACCACAGGCTATTACTCTGAAGTCAGGATGAATAGCTGCATTTCTATGTGCTGGTCTTGTTAGTGTGTGGTCATCTTTCTCGATGACTTTTTCCTCTAGCAACCCTTTGGCAGGTTTAAGACACATTTATGCCCGAAGTAACTCTCCTATATGTCTGAAGGACTGTGGAGTTTAGCGTGTCCCAAATGCTGGGTGTGCCCCAAACACTGGGTGTGCCCAACCTGTCATTTTCTGGAAACATCACAGTATAAAACAATGCAAAACTAGCACCCTCGGGACCACCACAGCCATGACACAATTGAACTTTCTTACTTCTTGATTTGAAGACAGGTGAGGGGTGCAGAGGAAGAGAAAGTTGCCACTATTAGATGGGATGAGGATGAAAACTGGAAGACTAGGAGGTGTTGGGATGCCAATGCCAAAACTGCCTCCATCAATGCTAATTTGTTCTGACTGCACCTCAGAATAAAATTATGAAATTGGTGAAAAACAAGGTAATAGTATTAAGTATCTCTGGGATTTAACAACCTGCATATGGATAGAGATGCTACACATATCCTGAAACCTAGATTTGGTATTCAGTGCTAAATTCTGAAATTTCATAAACAAAACAAGAAAGTCCAAGCAAAATTGTTCTACAACAAAACAAACCCTCCATGTACTGGACATGATAGCAAAAAAGGAATTCTAAGGCTTTGGTTTTCAAGATGAAGTCAAAGTTTGCTCAGCATCTCTGCTTCTCACCTCTCTGCTCCAAAACACCTAGAGGCTTCTAGAGGAGTTCAGAGGCAGGAAGTAGAGCTTCCAGATTCTGGGCAGGCATCATGATGAGTAGGAACCTTGGCCATGGGTTTATCAGGCAGTCATGTGGAGTGGACAGAAATTAAACATAACCCTGGCAAGCTGCTTGGTTTCTATTAAAACACTTCTGAAATTTAAGCACCCCGTATCCTGACCAAGAAAATTTGTCTTGTTATGATCACCTTAGAGCCTCCTCTATGCTACACAAATATTCCCCCAGGATAAGCTGTCCCGATGCAAGCGCCTGCTTGTGCAAAGAGCAACGCCCCCTTAGTTTTACATGATAAAAATTGCATAGGTACAATTCACACCCTGGAAACTGCACGAATGAGTGGACTTCACCTAACATAGAAACCTTAATGGGATCACCTTTTCTTCATTAAAGTGAGCATACGGTGCTTAATTCAGGTGTGTGTAGCTGCAATGCAGTCACCTGCACAGAGAAATGAAACGCATAGAGGATAGGATTTATCTTTTTCCCTGCAACAATCAGCTGCTCCCTAGCTTACAGGTCTCCCAAACCTGAAGTGCACAGAAAGCTGGTTCCTGACAGACAACAAGAAAGCTATTGACTCGCTGTGATCCACTGTGTAACTAACAATTACCAGCTAGAAGGCGGCTGCAGACCTGGCAGCTGCAGTCTGGCCAGAGGGATTTCTTGAGTAAGCAACCTATGCAGAGTCATTAACCTACCTGCACTCCCATGTGCACAGGAGAGCATCCCCACCAGGCCTTTGGGGCACAATTTGCTTTGCTTTTAGGCTACGTCACGAGTGGCTACCCTTACAAGTGTTACATCTGGGAAGGAGACCACATTTTATTGACTTTGTTCAGTGGCTTCCCCTGTCAGTGTGCAGTATGTGCCGTGGCTGCAAGACAGAAGGTGGTGCAGGCCTTTAAACAGTGCTTTCCAGGGGTGCTTCCTGTGAAAGTCAGTGCATACATTAGTGAAAGCAGGATTGGACCCTGAATAAGCAGCAGAAAAAAAAAAAAAAAGCACCATATGTTGGAAGGAGATTAATATTATGTAAATAATAAGGCATACAGACATTTTGTAAGTGGGCAGGCCGCTCTCATTATTGATCTACAATTAAACCGAACTGTGGGGTCATACCATCCTATTATGTCTAGCAGATTAAACTCAGTTAGGCTGTCTCTTTTTGTTATTGTTTCTGGTGGAGTTTTAGAGCTTTCTTAATTCAGGTCAAAAAATGAGAGACTTCCTCATAAGCATTTTAATTAACCAGATGAAGAATTCTCTTGCCCCCAGAGACTCACGGTACCAAATCCAGAACTCAACACTGCTACTCCTCTCAGACTGTCATATTTTGGCTCAAATTGTGTTTGTGCCCCTTTCATAGCATCACAGAATCACAGGATGGCAGGGATTGCAAAGGATTTCTGGAAATGATCTAGTCCAACCCCCCTGCCAAAGCAGGTCCACCCAGAGCAGGCTGCACAGAATTGTGTCCAGGTGAGTTTTGAATGTCTCCAGAGAAGGAGGCTCCACAACCTCTCTGGGCTGCCTGTTCCAGTGCTCTGTCACCCTAAAGTAAAAAAGTTTTTCCTTATGTTCAGATGGAACTTCCTATGTTCTGGTTTGTGCCGGTTCCCCCTTGTTCTGTTGCTGGGCACCACTGAAAAGAATCTGGCCTCATCCTCTTGACATCTGCCTTTTAGATATTTATAAGCATTGATAAGATCCACTCTCAGTTGTCTCCAAGCTAAACAGACCCGGTTTTCTCAGCCTTTTCTCATAACAGAGGTGCTCCAGTCCCTTTATCATCTTTGTAGCCCTCTGAATCTCTCCAGCAGTTCCTTGTCTTTCTTGAATGGGGGAGCCCAGAAAAGGACCCAGTACTCCAGATGTGGCCTCATTAGGGCAGAGTAGAGGGGGAGGATAACCTCCCTCAGCCTGCTGGCCACACTCTTTTTAATGCAGCCCAGGATACCGTTGGCCTTCTTGGCACAAGGGCATGTTGCTGGCTTATGGTCAACTTGTTGCCTGCCAGGACTCCCAGGTCCTTCTCCACAGAGCTACTTTCCAGTAAATCTCCCCCTAACCTGTACTGACCTTACATTTGCCTTTGTTGAACTTCATTATGTTCCTCTCTCTCCAACTCCCTAGGCTGTCTAGGGTTTGCTGAATGGCAGCACAGCCACTCCTCCCAGTTTTGTATCAACAGCATCATCATTTATTCAAGTCAAAACCACAAACAAATCAAACTCAACCTCCTTCTTCATTGACTACTTTGAAAAAAAGTACCTTGAAAGCTTGATTTTTGACCTAAACATGTTCTTTACACCCGTCAGTGCATGGGGACCAGAACGTATGAGGAATGAGACCTAAACCCGTGGAGGAAAGCCCATTTGGCTGGACCTGGGGACAATGTGCACCTCATTGCAGGCATTTTGCCTACCCCAAGCTACCAGCACAGTAGGGTCATCCCACATTGTCTCGAGGCTGAGTAAAACCCCAGTCCTTTTGCGGGGCCTCTTGGTGCACCGACTCCCCAGGGAGAGGCTCTCAGTTGAGTGGCTGGGTTTCTACAGAGCATGCTGCTCCTCAGGCAGATGGGGAGCTCCTTCCCAGTCAATGGTGGCTCTTGCCCATCTTCACTTGGCTGCAGTGACTTGTGGTGGCACTCCTGCAGCAAGCTGACCTTGCACCACAGGCCACCCATCGTCCTGGCAGGCTTGTTTGAAGGGAGGAAATGCACACCCCCAAAACAGTCATGGGTGAGAAAAGCATGCCCTTAAAGTCCCCCACTCCCCTGTATCCTCCTCTATGTGGAGCTGGCGCAGATACTGCTCCTTTCCAACTTGTGGGGTAGTGGTGTGCCGTAAGGGTGGAGGACATTGAAGAGGAAGTACGGTTTTGGGAAGGGCAGCAGCTCCAAGTGGTGAGGGATGAAGGAGAGCGTGTTGGGCAGCCAGGCAGTTGTCAGCTGCCCTTGCAGCGGTGAGTAGTATCCCACGGCAGGGATGGTAGCAGTGAGCTTTCTTGGCATCAAGCTAGGAGCCTTTCAAGAATAAAAATAGAGTATCAGGTGAATCATTACAGACTTTTTGTTAGGTACAATTTACAATCAACCTAATTTGTTTCCCTGATGCTCAGTAATTAAGAAGGAAAGCTGAGAATAGACTCCCTAAAACTCGGTGATGTACTGTCACCAGGGAGCAAGGTGAAATACCCTTTGTTTTATCCATGGGAAAACTCCTGACAGGGAAGAGCCTATGCGCCAGCCTACATAATATTAACTTTCCTAGACTTAGCAAGGATATGGATGAAGGCCAAAAAGTGCTGGTCAGCCTAACAAGGCTGGACACTGTAAAGAGATACTGACTGTTTATAAAGAAGCATGGCTTTATGGTTGCAAATGTAATATTTTTTCCTGTTCAGGAAGTTTCTGATGGTAAAGATATTTTTTATTTATAAAATTATTTATATTTATAAAATTATTTATTTATTATTTAAAGATATAAAGATATCCAAAGTGTGATTTACAGTAAAATGAGGGAGGATCATCCTGCAAGACCTCATGTAATATTTACAAAACAGGTTTCATTCCACTGAAATTCAGTGAAATTCTGATACTCACTGTGATATCTGACTTGGGAGCAGGAATGAAGTCAACTTCTGTCAGATGCTGAAGGCCACCAAAGTTGCCAAATTTTTCATGTTTCCTCCACTTTGCTCGCTGGTTCTGGAACCAGATCTGGATCCAGGCAAGAAAGAAAAGGCACAGAAATGAACAGGAGATGAGGGAGGAACTTCTCTCATCCAACTACTTTCCCTAGGTTCTAAGAGAGCGTCAGAAAACATTGACCTCCAGCTCAGCAGAACCAGGGACTAAAGGAAAAGACCGGGTTCAACACAGCACATTTAACGCTTTGCATAGCACGTGGGATCTCTGCATATCACAACAGCGTATTTTCTTTCACAGCTCACAATAAAACTAGGATCTCTCTGTTCAAGGAAAGACAGTGGGACGCCGTGCAGCAGGTCTTCTGGGCTCTCTGGAGAAAGCAGACCCTTTCCCGGTCAAAGTTTTATAGCAGTCAAGGCATACAGCATTCTGCTTTCACTAGGAAGTGTGATTTGTTGCATGACAGGGCTCTTTCACCTGTTCCCAAGTCAATAGATTGGGGAAAGACCCACCTACATATTTTACTGGGCTGCAATAAAAATGTGTCACCAGTGGAAATGTATTAACATCATTCTTTCTATATTTAGCTGGTTACATTTTGAAATTCACATAGGGGACCTATGCAAAAGACCCAGGGGGATGCTGCCTTCTAAATCTCTCATCAGTCTGAGTATGTTGTCTGCAATATCTTTTGCACTAGAAAACAGACAACAATTTTTCTCAAGGGAGTTTCTTCCATCTGTCAGCTGATTTGACCTGCTTGGGGTACACAAGTATTTGTTGTGCAGCCACAGTAGTGAATCTTGCTGCATTATCGTGAAAAGTTGAATCCTCCTTTCACTGTAGTTTCTAGCTGGCTTAGGAACTTACTGTTTGACTGTAAACATTTCTCTCTAGGCAAGTGATTCACATGAACACAAGGTGTTAGTGATCAAAACCAGATGCTGCTGGATGTAAATATGTATGTATTTTAAACCCAATAATGAGCAGCTCAATTATTTCTACATCTCTTGCCCAGGAAGTAATGGGAATGTCAGGAGCCCTCTGTTATATTGCTGATAGTTAGCAGTATCTGAGGTTACTGAAAGGACAGTCCTGTTTATCTGGCTTTGCATGTGTTTGAGAACTGCTTAGTCTATATGAACTGCTCCATTCCCTTTCTACCATGCAGGAGTTATATGGTGAAACAGCACCATAAAAATGACCTCTCTTTAACATCAGCAAAGTGATTGAGGGCAGAGAAGGGACTGAAGCCAAAATTCAACCTCTGAAGTGCTTCTTCCAAAGTCTGAACATGGGATAAAGTCCTCATTTCCAGATGTTTTTAAAGGCAAAGCTGTGTTCACAGATAGAACTGCTCTTTTTTGCCCAATCAGCTCTCCAACACCCTTACCCCTAAAATGATTTCTCAATGCCCACCCTGAATTTCTTTTACTGGTATTTAAACCTATTCCTCCATGCTCTGTCTACCACAGATATCAAGCTACTGATATAATTTATTCTCCGCACTCAACTAACCTTCATTTTTTCCAATGTTTCTGAGCTATGGCACTGGGACAGAGCACAGTATTCCCTTGAGTGTTCATAAAAGTCACACCAGTGCTAAAGCCAGGGTCAAATACTTCTTTAATCCTGCCTGAGATTTCACAAAAGACTCATTTGCCCTCTCAGTTGTCAGCAGATTGTCCAATGAAACAAGGACTAAAAGAGAGTGGAGAGGGACAGTGTCATGCCCCATGTTGTTACTCCAGTACTTCTTACTCTGTAAGATTGTCCCTTTGCTGTTCTCTTGCACATGACCAATGATCCAGAGCTTGCTGTACTAAAGACTCAATGTTTTCATTTTTTTCTAGTCCACTAATCTTCTTACCATTTCATAACACTATCATTAAAGATTTTACTGATTATATAGTTCAAATACACATTTGTGTCAGTAAATGGTTCCTTTGAAATGTCCTCATTTGCAGTTGGACACCTGTTGTAGACCTCGCTTTTTGTCTACTAGCACATGCTGTCTTGATCTGGTGTTTTCTTATTCCAAACAGGTCTACAACAAGGTCCTTACAACGACATGCCTCTGATGTTACTACCTTTATCAACCAAATACACAGAACCATAGAACCATAGAATCATAGAACCATAAAACATAGAATTATAGAACGGTTTGGGTTGGAAGGCGCTTTTAATGTTCATCTAGTCCAACAACCTGCCATGGACAGGAACATCTTCCACAAGATCAGGTTGCTCAAAGCTCTGTCCAGCCTGACCTTAAACACTTCCAGGGATGGGACATCCACAATGTCTCTGGGCAGCCTGTTCCAGTGTCTTGCCACTCTCATTGTAAATAATTTCTTCCATACAACTAATCTAAATCTATCCTCTTTCAGTTTAAAACTGTCACCAATAATATCATAAAAAGATGAATTTGTCAACACCTATTTTCCATAAACCAGTGTTCATAAGCATTAAATATATTACCCTTTCTTTAATTCTTCATTAACAGAGACTTATATCAGCTTTATCACTGTTTTGCCAAAAATCAATATTTGGCTGACAGGCCAGCCATTATCTGGTCTTCCAGTTTGCCGTTTAAGTTCTAACATAACATTAACCTTCTTCAAGGCCCCTGGAACTTCTCTTGTGCTCTAGGACTGATTAAATATCAACACTGCTTGCTTCTCAAGCAGCTTTTTAAGAACTACTGGAGGTAAGTCACCTGGATGTCTGGATTTAAATGTATCTATCTGTAGCAGCTGCTCTTCAACATTGTCCTTATGGAAAGTGTTTCATCATCATTGCACGATACTACCACCTTACCTGACATATTTCCAAGGATAGAGCAGAAATTATGACTGAACATCTCTGCCATTTCTGCATTATCCTTGACAGCCCCAGTGTTTCTATAAAGTAACAGATCAATATAAATATAATTCTTCACTTCTTTTTTTGTTTGTTTGTTCTTAATGGACTTTTATTGAGTTTCTGATGATCCTTAATTTTTATTACCAAAGCTTTGGCCTGTATCCTTCTGCTTTGCTTATTAATTTTTTATAATTTATTGTTTCTACTGTTTACTCATCCAACATTCTTCATTTTGTGTTACATGTAGGCATACACACCTGCAGAGATATAATTCCATCTATCCTCTTAAACTGTTTCACAGAAATCATAGCTTTTTTTGCTTGATTGGAGGACACAGGCTTTCTGCACAGCAACAAAATGTTTCACTTGGTTACCTGAGGGTTGCTCTTTTTTTTCCCCCAGCTAAATTATCTCTCTGAATTGATTTGACCTATACTGCTTTTAGCTTTGTCAAAACTATCATTTCAACATACTAAGAGTATAAACAAATTCTCTACACTCTATTTTGTTTGTATTTGACAAATGCAATCAATCAAAATTATAACAACTTGTAACTTGTACCACAGTGACTGCTAATTTTTAGTGCTGTGGCCAGTTTCCCTTTATCAGCCAAGATGAGGTCAAATGCAGAATTTCCTGTGTCGTGTTTAACACTGTCTGGATTGGGAATTTGCCATCTGCAGTTCATACACATGGGGCTTTTTACTTCCTTCATGTACATCTCAGGTTGATGTTTCCCATGATAACTCTTCCTTCCCCTCCCCTCCTCCAATCATAAATGCTTTTTTTTAAACAGAAGATTGTCCTGTTCTTTTGTGTGATTTGCTGTTCTGTTGGGAATGCTAACTAGTAGCCCAGCTTGTGCTTTATACCATTGGGAATGCATTGTGGGTGCACTGATATCGCTCATGGGCATATTACGGCTATGCTGCTCCAATTTTCCCTGTAACCTAACTATGAAGCAATATCATCATGGTTAGTTGATAGTCCCAGGCATGTCACAGTCAATAAACTGCTCTGTGTTGAACTTTGATTGCTAGAGGGGGATATGTGCATAGAAGTACACTGAGCACTCTAGCATTACGGCAAGTACAGAAACTGCCTTGTGCAAAGATCGTCACAACAGCGCCTGGTAAACAACACCAAATTCCAATACACAGAGGTATATATATGTCAATGTAACACATTTCATATATAGTAAACATTTGGGGTCAGTTTTCAGCTCAGTCAGCAAGACTACATTACAGCTGGGGAACCGGTTTCCATGCACTGAAATTACAGCCAAAGCATTTATAGTCTGTGACATCAAAACACAGAACAGCAAGAAAGCATTTTCATTTGGACAGTTATTTTCACTTTTTTTGAGACCCTGTAGAAGATGGATGTGGATGACAGCTCATACTGGATGTACGTTAGTCTATAAAAGGTTGATAAATGATTAATAAATATTTTCATAAATGGCCACTCTGACGCTACAGAGTCCAACAGGCTGCTCATAACCATCTGTAACTCCTATTTGCTATGCATTTAGTATGCTTAGAGCTCCTGTTATTCCTTTGGTTAATCCCATTTTGTTAGTCCCAGCTGGGTGACAAATACTTTTTTCCCTATTTGTAAAAAGACAACAGTGATACAGGCCTCCTCTGTAAGGCAACAGAGAGGTCACGTATTTCATTAGCGTTGTCACCCAGGCATAAACTATTAAGAATGTACTCTGAATAAAGAACTGGTGTGGTGAGCATAGCCTTTTGGAGACACAATGTACCTGAACTCTGGCTTCTGGGAGGTTTATCTTTGCTGCCAACTGATTGCGAATATGGACATCCGGGTAGTGAGTCACTTGGAAAATCTTCTCCAGTTCCTGGAGCTGCTCAGCTGTGAATGTTGTCCGGATTCTCCGTTTCCCTTTCCTCTCAACTGTGCAAACAAAGAAAGGTGCATCACATTTTATAGGAAAAGGCCACAAGGCCACAAGAAGACTCAGAGATCCATTCATTTCTGTAAATTGTTGTGGAGCTGGGATGGCACTTCCAACACCTTCCAGAGATCTACTTACCATAGGTGACTGTCTCCTGACCCAGCAGTGAGGGTGAATGAACTCCTTTATCATTCAAGAACTGAGCCAAAAGTGCCCATTTGAATGCTGATTCCATTGACGTGCTGCATGTCAAGAGGTATAAACCCCTATGTATTTTAAACACACTAGCCCAGCAGTGGGTTTTGTCATCAAAATCCAAACTTTGACGCCTTTTTGCTCCTGTCACATGCACACATCTGTTGCTAATTTATAATCCTTTGTTAACTACTTGTGAAGAAATGCTTAATGTAAATGGAATGTAAAAGTAGATATTCCATTTTGCCTTGTTCTCATGCATGTAAAGAATCACCATCTTTCTTTCAGCAGATAAATTTTCCATCCCTATCTTTTCCAGTCATACTGGTCTTACTAAGCTTTCCTCAAGCTCTGAGGTATTATCTTTTTCCATTGTCACTCTATCGATTTTGATGAATTTACTCCTGCATGCCAGCAAGATCAAAGAGTACTCAAAATGCGTGAATGTTTTGGAGGGAAATCAACCATTCCAGACTGACTGACAGCCACTCTCTTCCCCTACCATTCCTTTGGCAGTATTTAGGGATAGCCAGCAGTTTCACTGCAGTGTGACAGTGGCATTAAAGATGTTATCTTGCATGGAAATTAATGGTATTCTGACAGCATCATTGCAGTATGGCGACTTTCTAAATAAGCTTAGCCTTAAGAACTACAAGGTCTTAAAACCCATGGAGCAGCATATGGGGAACTTTGGATGCTGTGAATTCCAGAGTACTCTTAGACTGCTCCATTCCTTCACCTACTGTGGTGTCACCACACTAAAGACTTCCCTCAGCACTCCTATGGTGTTTCGAAAATGCCCCCCTCCACCCTATTTAGATCATGAACTCTGTATGCAGCTTGGTGTAAGTTAGAGTAAGGTCTAGGTTGCTCTGAAATGATGCTTAAGTGCTGAGAGGAGAAAGGAGCAGCAAAAGTGAGCTGTAAGGCAGCTGATCCACAGACTGTGGAGTTCAGCCTCATCCCAAGGCTGGAATCCTCTTTCATGCACAAATAGAGTGTCTTCTAGATGACATTGAATGACCAGTGCAAAAGCCATGGCCCAAGAATTGTGAGTCACAAGGTTTTTTCTACTGAGCTTGGAAAACTGTAGCCTGATAGGAACACAAAAACTCTAATATCACTAGTGACTATGATGAGTACACTACTCAGTGACGTGAAGTAATTGGCAATGACACCATGTTGCTTGAGAAAATTATCTTTCTGAATAAGTGCTTTTGGTCTTCCATTATCTAATGACAATTACCAATTTATTCTATGTAACTAGATGCATACACTAATGTGAACAGTTAACCATAGAAAGTTAATTTAGTCCCCCAAAGAGACTTAGTACCTTTTTTCCCCCTTTTGTTCAACCATTAGCATAACCTCTTCCTTCTGGGGGCTAAAGCAGTGAAAAAGGTAACTGAACACCTTGGCCAATATAAACTGGGCTCTGTGCCAACCAGAAAATGACATTCTTCATTCTGTAATTGAAACTTCATTGTGACTCTGTTGACACAAAAAATAAGGAATAAAAAATTCTGTCCACTGACTTGGTAGGAAGCTGCCCAGGACACGATACCTGGGGGCCAGTAAGTGAGTATATTCCATTGTGGATATTTCATCTTTTCTAAACCTTTCAGGTACTTTGAAAGAAAACCAGTCATGCAAGAAGAACTGTGGAGTGTCATTTATCATGAACACTGTCAATACTCTCATATCTCTCAAACAACTTAATAAAGCTGATGTCCAACACAGTTAAATCTGTATCATTACATTTTTCACTAGCCTATCAAAGTACAACTCATTAGACTGCAATGCTGGCTTCAGCCCCAAGGGAAAAATGTTATTTACATTGAATCTTGATGGCACTACTGGGGCAGAGATCTGAAATAAGAAATATTTTTACGTGGTTTTGCTCAAGACAGCACTGGGCACTCTCTACTAAGAAGCCCTGATTACAAAGTTGCATCTGCTTGAACCTTCCCAAAAGATGGTTGTAAGGGGGATTTATTGCTATATGGATTAAAAAGGAAATGTCAGTGCTTAGAATATGAATCTCAGGACACTGTGTCCTCTGTAAATACGGTAGACCTAACAGTTCATAATGGCGTCTCTTGTCTGGAAGATTTTCAGCTCACACCTCCCTGTGGGGATTGGCCACCATATCCTACTGGGAGATACTGCAGACAGGTAAGATTGAGTACAAAGGTGATATTTTGTCAAGCACATCATGTTCTGTCATACAGTCGAGAATCTCCCCGCTATATTTGTATCATTACAATGTATGATATTTGCATTTCTCTAGCACTGGGCAATTCATACAGCAAATCCCAATGAGTGAAGTTTGTCCTGACCTTGTCATGATCTCAGAAATTTGACGCCTCCTTGAGATGTCCTGTACATCTTCATGAACACTGAGCTGAGCTCCTGCCTCTATCCAGGGTAGAAGACTGGCTTCAATAACCTGGGAGAAGCTGCAGTCTACCTCCAATGTTTCCTGAGTGGAGCAAGAGATTCAAGCTCAAACTGTGACCACATTCTTGTTCCTGTAGTCCCAACACTACATAAACATCTGGGATGCTGGCAGGGTTCTTGTCCTGCCAGGTTTTGTATTCCCTTCAGGGCAAAGAGAACAAACCTGCCTACTTCCCCAAAGATTTCTGAATTAGCAAAAAGACCTTTTTTAAAAAAAAACTTATTAATGAACTGAAATATAATTTCATTAATATGAAAAGGAAGAAAGAAAGTGTCTATATTTTAAAATCTTAGGTGTCAAATCAGATTAAAAAAAGAAGTATATTTTAGTATTCTGTCAGAATAAGCAAATAATGATTTAGCCCTGTCTCATACATTAACTAGACTGTATAGAAATGAAATGACTAAGGTGGACTGGGATGGGATTGAAGTGAATGCCAAAGACCACCTGGATCAGCCATCAACATAGTGGACACCATACAAAGAGCGATCATTATTTCTTGCCTGTAAGCACACATGATGACAGCCATCGTCTCCTCTTTAGAATGTGGAGTCAAAGTTTAGTCAAGACTTTTAGTGCCCACACCAGAGGATACTACTTGGGTTAGAAAGAAACGGTTTCCATTATTTGGCCACGCTAGCTGCAGGACTTCTCCATAGAGTATATGTTTATACACACCAGAAACTGAGATGACAATGTGGATATCTGTCCTTGGCTACCAGTTTAACTAGTTGTGGGTGCTGGAAGGACACTTAGTATAGAGTCCACTGTATTAGTCAGCCTACAGATAGATACAAGAAATCAACTGTTAAAAGCCATGCAATACCATCTCTACTCGGCCAAGGTGTGGAACAAACTCAGTGAAGAATATGAGTCTAGAAGGAGCTGCAAATTCTGCCCTACAAAGAATTTATGAGAATGAGAAGACAAAGGCTGTGCACAGCTGGTGTAAGTTTGGGAAGAAGCTTTTAGCTGGGACATCTTATGGTAGCTGAGGCTGGACACATTGCCTTGAACCACATAGTATTTTAAATTGTGCTGGAGATGGGATGGGGAATGAATCTGCCAGATAATCTCTTACTGTACTCTGTCCCACTGACAGCTAAGAAATGTCCAGGAATACAGAGCATGGCTTCAGAGAGAGCAGACTTGTGAGTTTCTGATGTCTCATATCAGCTTCTTTGGTATGAAAATGACCCAGATAACTTGGTGACAAGCAAAAGAAACTCCCCATCAGTTCACTCTTACATCCTCTGCATTTTTCCTTCTTGAAAGGTGAACTGTTTTACAGACAAGACTCTTATGTAAGGGAAGGATCTACACAGTGCTCAGAAGTGTCAGTCCTACTGAAGTCAGATTTTTCAAAGCTGAAACTCATCAGATTAAACAAAATACAATAACACAGGGTCAGCTATGGGCCAGTAGAGACTGAAGGACAGGCTTTGATTTCAACAGGAAATGAAATTAAATTGCTAACAAAACAGACTCCTGTGAACTAATCAAGGCTTTTGCCAGTAGGAAATCTAGAAGAGTGTATTTTTTTTTCTATAAGTAATCAGTCATTCTATTTTTATTTTTATTTTAAAAAAAGGCTATGAAAAATACAAAATATCTAGGACTGTATGCTAACATTTTCTCTTGCAGAATGAAACTTTGTCTGACTGTGGCTTTGATACTTCCCTTTGCCTTGGGACCCTAGCTTAGAGATCCCATAGCAAACAACAGCATTCAGAATTACAGTCTAATAAAGAATGTGGGTGGAAGATATAAGACTAGAAAGTGTTGGAAGTGTAACATCGGCTTTACAAACGTGGCTCTTCAGTCTCTGGGGAAATAAGACTCTGTCTGAGTTTCCTGAGCTATTTTCTATGTAAAAGATGGGGATATTCAAGTGTGCTTTTATACTCTGTGAAAGTCATTTGCAGGTTAGCTGACTGCTGAAACCAAGCCTGAAAATGCCAGGCAGCTAAATATGTCAGGTTTTGCAGATGCTTAGAGATACAGCTGTCTTATACATTGCCTTACTGTTGACATTGGAAGAGCCAGATTCTCCATGCCGATAAAACAGTATAGCTCCTTTAAATTCAATAACAGACTCCATTTGTCCTCTTCAGGTGTGGCTTTATTACTAAGGTCAGATTGGAGCAAGTTTAAACATTTGAACTTTGTAGGAATACAGATTCTTCTTGAAGGTGCGCAGTGAAAGGATGAGATCAATGGGTACAAGTTGCAGCAAGGAAAATTCTGATTACATAATAGGATAAAGATGTTTTTACCCTGACGGTAGTCTGATGTGGGCCTGGAGAGGCTGAGAAGTCTCTATCCTTGGAGACACTCTAAACTTGATTGGACAAATTAATTTGTCCTAATTTAAGCTGGTTCCGCTTAGAGTTGGGGTTGGACAAGATGGTCTCCAGAAGTCTCTCCTAATTTACTTAATGATGTAATCTCTGTCTTTCAAATATATGCACGTGGTCTGAAGCTCTCCCAGCTTCAAGGAGTCTGATTTGTTATTGCTTATTTACACAGTTTTATCAAAGCATATTATGTCTTATTTCCAGTGTCTGGTATAACACAGGTACAAGATGAGCAAGAGTTATGAGCAAATCAATACCGAAGACTACTGCTTGTACTTGAGTTTGCTAAGTAAAAATATGCAGCTGCAGCAATGCCATACTTGGGCAAATTCATTCTGGACTGCAGTCAGTAGGCAAATAGCTGGTACTGCTGTTCTTTAGTTGCCCTGTGTGCCTGAGCCAGATGGATACACGCTGCCTCAGTGAGATCTCTGCAATTGTATCTCCCATTTGCACTTAGCCCATTAGCAGGCTAAGACTCTATCAAGCCTATACTTGCTCTCATTACAAGGGTGCATACATTGGAGGGATAAGGAACTGAAAACTCAAGAGAAGGGCTGGAAGTCAGTGCTGGCACACGTTTGCTTTGGAGTACGTAATCTAGACAGATGAAAACTGGTGGGATCATTTTATCTTGCTGCAATCCTCTTTGTCGTTTCTGGACAGACACCCTCTCACAGTATGCGATAACCAGATCCAAAGATTTCGCTGCTTCTTTGACAAGGAGAAAGCAGTTACCTAAGCAAGCAAGAGGCTTTAGCTAAATATCCTCAGAAATATATTTTTCTTTGTGTAACAAAGTTGACTGTATCATTTGTTTCTCAGAAAGAAACTCGGGGGCTTTGAAAAAGAGCCTCATTATACCTGGTTAAGTTCTGTTTTTCCCTTTTAGCCTCTTTAAAAGAAGTTCCTCTCTCTTTTCTTATTAATTCAGCCAATTACAGATATGTGGGTCTCCCAGCCAGTTCCTTCTCATGGCTTTTCTGAACATTATTCTCTTGTGGTGCCATTCTGCTCAAGGCAGCCAAGCCCACAGCAAAAACAATTGCAATTGTATAAAAGAGCTATTATAAAGCACTGATGGCATCAACAAAACGTGCTTGTCTGTGTACAGAGATGTGCCCATGGCGGTCCCTCTCCTAGTTAAAGAGGTGGCTCGTGGCTTTCAAAAGAGCTTGCTCTTCAATATTTAGGTGGGAGTATGACAGTGTGGCTAATCTTTATTAAAATGGTTTTCCGGCCTTTGTTAAGAAGGACTGTCATAGCCAGCGAGATTGATCCTAATTGGATAGGTACAATGTGCTCCAGATAGAGCCTCCTGCCAGCAAAACGCAGCATTTAGCATCCAGCCGCTGGCCATTCAGGCACTGCAGAAGTTAAGACAGAGCAGCACGACTTGAAATTTTGAAGGCTTGACTTCCCTCCCTTCAGTCCAAAACTCCTTGATGGAGAGTTGTTTCCACCCTGGTGCAGAGTACAGTGTCTAATTGCTTGACAGCAAGGCTGAGATGCAGAGAGGTACAGGCTTTAGGTGTATGCTAAAAATACCAGTCCAGAAACCTGTTCAAGCAAGCTGTGTGGCAGTGGCCAGGGGAATTTCTTAGCCTGCTTGTCAGAGGAATCGGCAAGGAATAGACAGCTCATATGAAACCGTTCATGTGGACAGTTCGTTGTGGAGGATGGCGCTCGCCATCAGCCTGAGACCCTGGTGAATTTAAACCTTTCCATCTGTCCACAAAGAAATAACAGTGTTTACAAACGCTGTTATTTCTGAAACGGTGTTGTCCATAGCTCTGGCACAGCCAATGGTCAGCAAAGTATCTGGAGGAAGAAGCATGCAGGCCATGGTTTGAGGGACCCCAACTGACACGGGGATGTGTTAGTCTCTATCACTTGATACCAGTTCTGTACCCAGGCTAAATGACCTGCAACTTCATGAACTCCTTCAGGTCAAAGTGGATTTTAGGCAAGTATATGTGTAACTTCCCCATTCAGCTAAATCTCAGGCTTGAAATTTACTTTCTGTGAATGTTTGTCTGCTGCCAAACTTCACCTCAAAGACAAGAGAGCAGTGACCATCCTAATCCAATAATGCTTCTCGCTGAGGAAAACAGGTTCCCCACCACTCTCTTCACACTCTCCGGTCAACCACCTTTGTCAGAAAACAGCCATTTGGCCATGGAGAAAGCTGAGATTATTGCAGGTTGCACAGATATCTTGTTTTCTACTTTATTCCTGCTCTTTGTGGTTGTTTGTGCCCACAAACCTCTAGACATCCATCAGGTGTGCTTGTTTACATCCCTGCCTCAGAGTCTGTGCTCCCTCCAAGAAAGCGTAATTCCATCATTGTTTTAGCGTGTAATCTCTGCTGTTTCCCCTCTCAGCATTAAGCACTTGCTAATACAGTAGGTAAAAGGCCTGCCCTCAATTTTAAAGAACAGTAATTAAAAGCACCAAATCCCAGGGATGTAATGAAAAGTTCTTAGACAATTTAGGAGAAGCCAATAAGTACTAGAAAGACCTTTGAAATAAACTTATCAAGATGCGCCATCCACTTTATAAGCGGTCACATTACACATTTTTGACTAGCAGGAACAAATTAACCTCTGGGTTCTGCATAATGTACCCTTTGGACCAAAATTCCCAGGATAGAAGGGGATGCTGGAAGAAAGCTTTGAATGCTAATATTTACTTAAAAAAAAAAAGAATGAAGAAACAGCAGAAACAGAATTTAAGATAGTCCCTCCAACTGCTGACAGCTTTGCTTTTTTCGGTGCTTACTCGTGTCAGTGAGACTTCTGCGTGAACACAGTCTGGAGGTTGGGAGTAAAGGATTCCGGTTTCATGCCTTTCATTTAATATTGTGGGTGTGATTATAAACAGTCTTCAAAGAGAGAGAAAAACAAAGAACCAGCCTGCAACAATGCCTCAGGTAAACCCACCAAAGGTCAATGGTGTACTGCTTTTCTAAATGTATATAGCAATACAGCACTTTAGAGACACAGCGCTGGAGGGACTATTCACACTGACAAATGGAAGACTGGGAAGACAGCTAAGGGCAGCAAAATTATATACATATAGGCATTTATTTTTTATTCCTGCTTTTCAATTTAATTTAGAATTTCTTCCTTTTGTTTTGCAGGACAATGGGATGCTTATGCCTTTTCCCTCAGTCCTATTGGCATATTCCGGGCAGATGATAATTATCTGGGATTGAGGCTATACAGTGCTTCATTGTCTCTTGAGTGTTTTGTAAATGCACTAAAATAAGTCAGCATATTGGGGAAAAGACTGTTCTGCGAGAGATAAACCATGCTGCTTCACAAGGGTACATGGATTTGACCATATTGTCCACAAATGAACAGTACAAATTAATTTATGGCTTCAGAGAAAACATAAACACTAAGCTAAAGATGCCTGCAACTGGCATCGATACAGAGGGTACACGACTTACACTGGAAGTTCTCCAGGACTGAGATCATCTCTATATTTCCTGTTGTCTTTATGATAATTGCTACCAGAATTTGTCAATATGCTTTGGGATCAAAGATGCTATCATAATTATAAAACTATTAGATTAATAACAAGATCCTTGAGTTCCCAGTCAGCAATGTGCAGAGGATTTTTTCTATGGAAATATTTGGATGATGTTGACTCAGTACGGCAGTGTCTTAGTGTCTTCTACAGTGAATAATGGAGACAAGAGCTTCAGGGAATAACATTGCCTGGTTGTTCCCATGGTCTGAAACCCCCAGTTTCTGGTGGAAATAGGAGACAGCTCTGTTTATGGAAGCCTAATCTACCTTGTACTTGAATTATTGCCCAGAGAAGAAATCCTACAAGACTGGGCATCTGCCAGTGTCTTAGGGTGATGCTGCTCTCTGGCTTCTTCAAGGCACTGACTGCCCCCTTGCTGGAGCAGGGGACTGGAACTGTTATCCATGCGAAATGCTGGGCACATTCAGCCACTGCATTTGGCTGTAAATAGTTACAGCACACACAGACAAATGTATAGAATCAAACCCAGCATGTGTAAAAGACACTTCAAAAGAATTTCCCATGAGGATCTGAACTAGGCTGGGATGTTGTATGTGGCAGTCTCCAGCAGGAGCAGGTCAGACAGGCACGGGGGCAGGTAATCCTCTTGGGCTCTGGTACTTGGTTGTCATGAGCTGGTCAAGTCCCAAGAGTGTCACACAGAGCAAAGAGAAGGAATTAAAAGGAAAGTGGAAGGTCAGTATTTAATTTGGGGGCTTACATGAATGTGTTGCTGTGATGCTGACTGACAGCCACAAGAGTTTGCCCTGCTTGTTCTTATGTTTTGAAGACCCTGGCAGTGATGGTGCTTGCACATCGAAAAATGGTAGCAATTAATCGTTTCATAGAGAGCTGGCCCAAGGCAGAGTCTGTACCCACAGCTCCAAAGTAAGGCCTCTATCAGAATGATCTCCTTCTAAAACGGGTTTTATCAGCGCTGTTTCTGGGAGCCAGGCTTTCCAAAAAAGTTCTGCTGAGCCTTCCATGCAGAAGGCTGCAAGTGAAAGCACCCAACATTCAGAACAAAAACTTCCAAATTCAAATGGGGGCTTAGCAAAATTAAATGCTATTCTCAGCATACCTCTAGCTTATGAGGGCTTTTCTCTTTTTTTGCTTACAATGCAACCTCTTAAGTTCAAAGAGCAAGTGCAAGAGGCATTGCTTCCTGTAAATGGCTTGTGATAAGGGCATAAATCTGTTTAGTTTAAATGACACTGCATTTCTAAACCACTTAGTCACAGAAGCCATTTTGCGGGAAAAGCAAGTTTTGAGGAACACTATAGAGTTATGGGCTTGACCAGAAATATGCTCCAATATTTCCTCAGGGATGCTCTTGCTATCTCAATATATCCATGAAGTTCATACTGCCATGACCTACTCATCGTCTTTCTCCTCCTATCCAAAAAAGCACCAGACAAACTCCAGCCTTCCTGTCCCCAAGGTGATTGCATTGCATGCTTGATTTCTTCTGCTCCCTGACAACTATACAGATTTGTATCTGTAGTCAGAGCCCATGCTCACAAATTACATAGGTGTTTTATATAGATAGAGGCGGTCTGTGAGAAAGGGGTGAGGGAACACCCAGCCAAGGATTTCTGACGTCTTTCACATCAGAAATTTCTCCTGTCACTGAGATTGGTATTGTTCCCCTGCACGCTTGTTGTAGTCATCCTGGGTGTGGGTGTGAGGGAGGTCTTGGGGACATCTCGTTGGAATATGTTGTGGGCATTTGGCACCACCCGGGTGCCTTGTTAGAAGACCCCTAACTGGCTTATTAGCTACCATGCTGAAACCGCACCTGAAGCACCACAGAATCAATAGATACAGAAACAGAAGTTCACTTGCTATCAGCTTGAGCTGTACGGATTACAAACTACTCCCATGGATGGTGCCAGCCTACCTCTCCCATAGGTGCTGCTGTCAAACTCATCTGGGAAAGGAGACTCCAGCCACAGCCAGAAGCAGAAGAAAAAGAGATGCCAGCTCTCCCCCTCTAACATATAGTGGAGAAAAGAGTTTATGGTGTTGGAAAGGATTTTAAAACCAGGCCTCCAGCTCTCTGCTAAGAATAACATCGTGTGTGAACGGGATCTTAAACACCATTGTTTGTGCGCTGTGGGGAAAATGCCAGTCCAGTGCTTTAGGATCCTCCCCTCTCCTTCAGCCAGTTTCTATCAAAGGTTCAGCAACTGCGGGAACCAGTAGCCTAGAAAATGGCAGATCATTAAACCTCTGCTTGGTTTCAAAACCCCACTGCCACCAGGGAACAGAAGGATTTTGTTTAAAATGCGTTTAAAATATAAGTTGTCGTTGAAAGGGCCTGCTCAGCTGAGCTCAGTTTTGTGCAGATAATTACATGCTTCCCCGCCTGCTTTGCTGATGAGGCTGGTACCAAACTCTGCGCTGGTCAATGAGGCTACATGCGGAGCTGGGACACCTGCTGCCCTCCTCTATCACCCTGAGAAAGCCACCTCCCAGCTCTGGTGTGATACCCATGGTTGAGGAGTCCCTCCTGCACAAAATACACTCCTTTTTAGCGCTCACAGGCAGCCCTGAGTACCGGATACACACCAGCCTGGCTCTTCTGCGAGGAGGTAGTGTGATATTGCCCAGCTGCCATCAGCTGCCTGCAGCTTCCAGGGCAAAGGCAGGCTGAAATATCCAGTTATTTTACAATGCTTCTCTCTGCATCAAGGCAGATGCTGTCTCATGCAGGAGGAAGAGGTGACAGCAGCTTGTCACAAGACTCGTGTATACCGTAGCAGCAGCAGCATCAGGAACAAGGCTTTTCTTTCAAATGTATTTTAGGGAAATAAATGTTTCATCTGCCAACTTGCAGAGTGTGGCCTGAGGAAGATGTGTGGCAGTGAAGCCAGCTGAGTTACCCTGCGTCTGTGGTCACATGAGCCCATTAGGAGTCTTCAATGGACTTAATTGAAATTGCTTTGTTTTTGCTTTCAGAAAGGAACGAATAATAACAAACTACACAGGAAACACCTTACTGCTGCTACTGATAGCTTGTTTGCTGGAGTGTAGCATGATCATTTCCTAAAACTCAAAGAACTTAAAGCAGTTTTTGTCATGTGCTACCAATAAATTGCAGTCCGTTTGTTAGGAACTTGTCTTGTTCAGGTTTCATGCACCCTGCTTAGCTTAAAGTCACTGTGCAACTTATTGGCAAGGTATATTTGTATTGTCCTGTGCTTT
Source organism: Calidris pugnax (assembly GCF_001431845.1). Classification (NCBI taxonomy): domain Eukaryota; kingdom Metazoa; phylum Chordata; class Aves; order Charadriiformes; family Scolopacidae; genus Calidris; species Calidris pugnax. Next base: position 2,197,510 of record NW_015094506.1, on the reverse strand, counting down.
GGCGAAAGGGGCAGACTAGCCAAAGCAAGAGACCATTCTACCTGTGCTCACAACTAATGAGATTAGCAGACCTACTAGTATGGCCAGGCCTAAAAATTGTGCCTGACACATCCTGGATGCCAGACCTATTGCGCATTGCCAGTTTGCCTGTGCGCATGCTGATGACCTCTTCATCACCTGTTCAGTGGGTCCAAGGTGTAAGGAACACGTCAAGCTTATTTGGCATGTTCAGCAGCCTCGATCCCCACGTTGTGCAACGGCCGTTTACCAGGAAATGGGCATTGCACAACCCAGGGAGCCAGGCTGCTGAACGTGGTAACTCCCTAGATTGCCACCCCAAGTAGGAGGACAATGAACACCCCAATCACTAAAACTGGTAGGGTTAGTAGGCCTGAGCTAGGTCTTTAGCTCTAATGGTGGGTCTCCATGGTTTTGATGGCACAACTGAAGAACCATCCCTGTGATTCAACCAGTAACTTAGCAGCAGAAATATTTATGATGTCTGTTACTAGGTATTGCCATGAACATCCTTGTAAGATAACAACTGCGGTTTTGGGTACTCTGGGAGAAAGTTTGGATGTAGAGGCACTCACCATGAAGTGGATGGTCCACTGGGAAATCGCATAGCTGATCATCTTCTTCCTCATGCTTTCTTTTGCCTTCCAGGTGTTCACATGCTGTGTCCTCACCCAGGAAGGAAGCTGGGCTGCCAGTAGGTCTCCTGCAGTGAGCTGCCTGCATTTTCTTTGCCCTGGCCATGGGTGTAGTACACGTGGCAGGGAGAAGCATTTTGGCTGAAGGTAAGTCACAGTCTAAAGGACTCCTGCTGCTGGAATCTGTGAAGGACACAGCACAAGACAGCTTTGAAAAAAGCTACTGTCGTTCAGTGCACCTTCCAGTTTGTGTGAAAAAAGGAAGCATGGGTGTGATCTAGATACTCTACCATTCAAACCTGATTATATTTAAAATGGACTTAATCCTTCTGTGTTGTGTATCAATGCCAAGATGATCCCATGTTGCAGGGGTATGGTTCTGGTGAATTTGACCCCAAAACCTAGCCTGTTCTCTGTTTCCTTCCACCTTAAAACTTTCAGTCACCCTTGTGGGGGATTTTCAAGCAGGACTGTAGAAGTAAGGAAACACCACCAAATGATCAAGAAAGCTCAGCTTCTCTGTCAGTGTCCAAACCAATGGCTGCCTTTTCTGAAGAACTCAGGAGTACAGTAGATGTGGAGCTGCTCTGAAAATCTGTCATCAAAATTACTGTGAAATTTGCTGGAAGCCAAATGCTTTTAAAAATCCAGTCCCTTCTTAAATGTTCCTGTAGATACATCTGCCCTATAGGAAGATTGGCAAGAGTACAGCCTAAAGGTCAACATCTTCCCTGATTCAGGTACATTTGTCCTTTCTTCTGCACCTGGTCGGTAGACTTCTTCTGCACCTGTCGCTCAGACTTAGGTATTGGATAATTCTAAAGGCAGCCTTTGCCTGGGCTGTCAACATTTCCCATCTGTCTTTGTGACAGGTGACACTGGTGATATCTAGAGAGGTACTGACAGTCAACTCATCTTCATGAAATCACCTGCATGCTTTTGTTGGCAAGACAAACATAAGAGAAGTGCACATTGTCCTATTTTCATGAAGTGCAGCCATAAGGTTAGCTTAGATTTGAGCATGGGTGTTATAAACAATCCCAGTTTGAGCTGAAGGTAACCTCAGCAGCAACCAGTGGTGACATGTGCTAGGACACCTGGCCTTGAGTGGTGATGAAATAGATCACAGAAGCCACAGTCTTTCTTCTGCCACGATATTGTCTTATTGCTAACACCAACATCTCTGTGTGTAGCAGAGGCACTGCAAAGATCTTTCAGGTTAGTTTTCTGCCTTCATGAATGTAGTATGAGTCCTCACTCTTCCTTCTAAAGGTAAGTGAACTTTGTGAAGCCATGTGCTGAAATATAAGATGCTGGGAAGCCTCATGGTTCAAGGCAGCAGGCTGCTTGTGGCTGTTAGCATCCCGAGGGAGGTATAACAAATACTCCTCTTACCTGCTCCTTTCTACATTTAAGCCCCACCATAAGTCCCAATTCTGAGTGCTTTATGTGCTGCCTTTGGTAGATGCAATCAAGGCTTGGGCTTGACTCTTCAGACACAAGATGCCTGGGTCTGTGCTGCTTTAATGGCAAACCTAGAATTTGATCTAGTTTTTGTCCATGCCTGGATTTCTTTGCTTGGAAAGACAGAGTAAGACACAACACATAAGCATAATGGATCCATCGGGGAATTTATGGTCCATGGTTAGCATGACCCTGAAGTGAATGTGATGGCATAGGTTTGTCCGCTATTACTACCAAATAACATTAAAATCTTAATGCAATAATGGACTGCAGTCCTGAGCAGTCACCCACACCTAGGCTCTGGGATTTGCAGCACGTGTTCCCCACTCCCCTATCATATCTAACTAGCAGCAGGTTTGAACCCCAAAAAGTCATACTGGAAGAAACTCCATTTTTTAATACATATTTTACTTGTGGTGCACTATCTAGCATTGGCAAAGCATCTGACTTTTTAAACATGTCAGAATTTTGTTTTCTGAACAAATAACAAGTTCTATTTGTAACCAGCCTTGGAGCAGTACTAATTATAACATCTGGAGACAAAGTGCCCAATTCTGCCCTCAGTAAAAATCCAACACAATAGGAATTTTACAGAGAGCTGACATTGACATGAAGAAAATGCAGTTATAAGAGCTCTGGAAATTAGCCAAAGCCTCATGTCAATAAAGGATGATTGTTCAAATGTTATCTTTTCAAATTATCACCAATCTTTGGTTAAACTTCTAAACACAATTGCATGTGTCTAGCCATGGAAATCTTAGAAACCTGGTATGAGGTCCACCTCTCTGTTTGAGGCATATTGTGCAAAATAGTACTCATTTAACTCCTTTAGGATCAATGAGGTTTGAGTTTTCTGGTGAGAAAACAGGTGAGGTTTTGAACAATATTTGTTGGATAAAGGAGAAGGGTGGACCTAGGAGTGATCACTAACATGGGGCTGGGGTTAAATTATTTGCTCAAGAACTCAGAGAATACCAGTGTCGGCAAGGGTTCCTAGCCCAGGATTTCTATCTCAGTCCCTCATCCTTAAATTAAGGACTAGTTGCACTCCCTTGCTAGATTTGATGTGGTGAAAATGAATATGTTACAGAATTGATGGCACTTACATATTATACAGTAATGGAGAACATAAGGGTACATGAGCAAGATGCTCATATAGGCAGTGACTAAAGCTTTCTAAGAATAACACTGGTACTTCCTAATACACAACTTTCCTCCTCAGATTTTTTCTCTGACATGATCATGTACCCCAGTGATGAGCACAACTTATGTATGAGCATGGATAGAATAACTAAGGGCTGAAGAAGAGAAAACAGGGAAGGAACAGAATACCGTCTTAGGCAGACAAAAAAATACCAATGTTTCTGTGAAAAGGTGAAAAAGAGTGGAACAATCTGTTGTTTGAGATCAAAGCAGCAAATTAAAGTGGCATAAACCTTAAAGAGAGGCTGGAAAAATCAAGGAAGTTTTCTGGGGAATAAGACTGAAGATAAATAATACTGAGTTTAAAGCGTATATCTGAGAGTTAAGAGTCCCAAGGTCTACTCCTAACTGCATTGCAAACTTCTCTGGTGCTTGTTGTCCTGAACAGGCAAGGAGCCTGAAATGGTAACTCTTTAGGTTAGCCAGTGTTTTGGGGGGGTGTATTCCTGTGAGTCCAGCAGAGAGTCTGAAAAATACCTACAAATTGGCATGGGGTAAAATTTCCTCCAGGGAACACAGTTTTCTTTTCTTTTTATTTTTTTTCCAGAGATGGCAGTGACATTTCAGCCTGGCACAACAAATTTGTTACTGTCATGCACAGAAATGGCTTTGACTTGTGGCTTAAAATGGTGTTTTGAGCTTGACTTTCAATTGTTTAGAAAAGAATGGGAAATTTCAGGGAAGATAGTAAGATTTCTTTTGGAAGCAGAAGGTTATTTCAGATAGCGTAAGTTCCATTTAAGCCTTTTTGTATAATCACTGGAGACAGACAAACCTGTTGTAGGCATAAGACTAATGATTTTAGGGTCTGATTAAGGCTGTGAACAGGGAAGAGTCTGTCACTGAGAAGTGCAAGCAGCTTTTTATTGTGCTGGTTTTCTATACCTTTTCTTTTTTCTTACCTTTTTTTTTTATTTAGGTAATTTGTTTTCCCTTGTAATAGGTGGGGTGAATTGGTGATATTGGCCAGGTGGTACCAGTTCAGTTATATTCCTTCAGCTGTTTCCTTTTTTGCAATAAAGCTGGGTGGAGTGTTGCTAAGGGTGAAGTAAACAATCACCATATTGACATTTGTGTGTGAAGTGGCAGTTGTATTCCTATTAATTTGCATATCCTTAACATAATGGTGCATAACACAAGCAGAATGACAAAATTACTGTATCGGTTACTGCTTTTACTATTAATTTCTAAAGTGTAACATCCCAAGCTCTCTTTGACTTGATAAAGGACCTCCTGTTGGTGGAACCTCACTGGCGGAAACCAGGGGAATAATGAACAATTATTTCAGATGTACTTTCAAGCACATTGAAATCAAGCTCCTGGGGATTTCAGAAGAAGGAATTCTTCTGAAATAGGTCTGCTAGTCTCCTCTGTTTAAAATGAAAGAGATGGCACTAGGGAGGAGACCAGCACTTGCTGGGTGTTTATTTGTGTCCCTTGCAAAGGCCATAGTACCCTTTCTAGGTACTGTGACAGAGAAAAAAAAAAAAAAAAAAAAAAAAAAAAAAGCAGAAAAGTAAGCAAGCAGTTTTCCCTCTCTTCTCCCATGAAATCAAATAATTTGCATCAACTTGCAAGACACTGGGCAATCCTGAATACCAGTCTTCCATCAAGCCTTTCTCCTTGTTAAGTACATGCAAAATTGAAGGCAGAGTAGAAATTTTCCTCCTTTTCATCTCATCATCTTGCCTCCATGGACACAATTTCAGACTGATCTTATGGTATCTAAGAGGAAGGATGAGTTCAGAAGCCAGATGGGGCTGTATGGATTTTTTGTACAACCAAGCGCTTGTAACTAGCCCTGTGTTCAAATTTTGTAGATGCGGAGAGACAGTCATTTTGATCACAGCTGCAGCACAGTAAACATTACCCTATGAGCAAGCAGATGAATAGCAGGCTATAATCTATTCTCTGTTTTTTTCTATAGGAAAAGTGTGTTGTTTACAGAAAGATGGGTCATCGATAACAATAGAGAGAGAACTGTTGAACACCATCCCAATTAAGTTGCACAATTTGAAAGGAAAAGTATGTGTGCAACACTTTTCCAGAATATTTTCTCCCTTCTCGGGTTTAATATTTTTCCTAGAACTTTTTTTTTTTTTTTTTTTTTTTTTTTTTTTTTTTTTTTTTTTTTTTTTTAAAAAAAAAAAAAAAAAAAAAAAAAAAAGAGAGGAAAAGCATAGACTGAATAATAAAATGCCGTCTTGTTCACTATTCCTTTTTAACTTGGCAAGAGACTTTTAAAAATTGAGAAAACTTCAATAGTCTTCTGATCAACATCTGCAGTTTCAGGTCATCTAGTATTTGTGTTTGTGCAGTAAACTCACAAATGGCTAATATTGCAACTGGGAGGTCACACACTCCTGGAAGAGTGCACACTCCTTATTCCAAGCCCCACTGGAATTACACTCACAAAAACTTACGAAATTAGGAGTCAGGCCCAGAGATCTTCTCATACGTGATCAATTCCTACCCCAGCTTTCCAGGAGAGGCTGGCACTGTACATCATAACATCCTTTTTGTCAAAGACTCATAGAATAATTTAAGTCAGAAGCAACTTCTAGAAGTCATTTGGTCCAGCACTACTGGATTTTCTTGGGAGAGGACCCCAAGGTAAGCGATGTCTATGTCCCTCATTTCTGACATTCTGCATCTTCTGATCCTCTTGTCTGATCCATCTCCTAAGCTCTTAAGCATTAGATTTAGACTTCAGAAAAATTGTGATCTTGGTACCCAGACTGCCTAGATCAGCAGACAAGCTGGATGATAATTTCTGGGAATTTACCTTATGGTAGCCCTGAGTATGTGTGTGGTGCCAGTTCTGGCTCTCATATGGATCATGGGTTGGCTCAGATCCACACCGTATGGGATATAGGAAATGTTCTTAAAATCCATAGTAAAATATAACTCAGCCCTGACCTGTAGCACTTCCTCCTTTGCTGCTTCTCAACTGTTCTGGGAAAGCAGCTGGATGTGTGTCTCATCCTGGAATTTCCAACAAGTTCCCTAGCTCATTTCAGTTCCCTGACCTTGGCCAGCACTGAGCCAAATTAGATATGGCTGACTATTTACACAACTTGTTTAATGCCAGTGTTATATGACATGAAGTTGAATGACTTTGATGAAATACAGCAATTATCCTAAGATGTACAGCATAGGGTATTGCACTTCTGAAATAAATAAACCTTATCTGCAAAAATTGGCAGTTCTGCTGGAACAGCAAAGTGGAATAAGCCGAGGTATCTCTTTGGTGTTAGTAAAAAAACAACAGTGATAAAGCTTAATTTTCATTCTTTTTTTTAAACATCCTTGATCAATTGCGAAAACAACATACAATAACATTCTGGAATAACATTCTCTACAGCTTTCCAGTTTTCCCAGCTCCAGTGACAGTTAAGTGAATCTTCATGTATATACTATTTTGTTAATTAACATTTTTTTATTGCCTTAAGTATATTAACCCAACCTTACTTTCTAGCAGGGGACAGCAGAGTCACTATATGCTCTTTCTACAGCTCTGGTCTCTGGCTAGGCGATGAAGAGAAATCAAAGGCAAGGCCTGGCTGTTCTGCCCGCATTGCTTTCAAGGTGAAAAACCGGCTGTAGTCTCAGGTGGAGCAATTTGGGATGAGCAGCGCTGGCAGTGCAGTAATGCAATCCCAGGAACCCACCACATCCTGCATACAGATTTGTCACACCTTGTGCTTGGAGCTGAGACACTCAGTGAAACAGGGTTTCAACATATTGATCGCAAAACAGACTTAATACAAAAAGGTCCTCTCTCTGCCACGCTTCTCTGTGCCCAGAGAAGAGTCTCTTGTTAAAATGCAGTTCTATGGTCCATGTTATGAACAGCACCGACTTCATTTTCAGTGGTGTTATCTGTCTCACTTTGGATCCAGTGGCACAAAGTGACTGCCATAGTCATAGACTCATACCAGCATTTCTCCCGCTTTGCAACCTGGCACTTTCAGCACATGGGCCCCATTACGCTTGCACCAGCATCAGCTATGTCCTTGTCCACCCCTATAAACTGACAAGCTCTCACTTGTTTCAGGACTGTATTTAAATCATAGTATGCTCTTGTTCAGGTCTGATCTGCACTGGCAGCTTTAGGAAACTTCTAAATACTGCAATCCTCCAACAATACCAGTGGTGAAACAGCCAAACACAGCCAGGTGTGATCTTCAGCAACCTCATCTATCTTTGAAGCTACATGTTCTTCGAGCAGCAGACTCAACTTCCGGATGACCTTGAGAGGTCCCATCCTACCTCAGTTATCCTATGGTTCTGTGCAAATTCAGCAGCACGCTATCCCTCTTCCCCACACACAAGTTTCCACAGAAAGCCGCAGGTACTGACAGAAAGGCAGTGCTTTTATACTTAGCCCCAGTGCTTGGGGCTCCCGTGGCTGCGAGATGTGTTGTGCACTGGTGCTGCCCCATGATCAGGAAACAAGCTCTGTACAGAGTAAGCGAAGTTACCCTATGTCAGAGGTGAACAAGAAAGTCCAAACCTTGTGCAAAGCATGGCTGATAGGCGGTTAGTGGGACTGGGCTTGAGCCCAACCAGTGATTAATGTTACAGAAGTGAGTGTGGTGCTCATTTCACTGCAGTTTCCTTCCCAATATAGGTCTTGTTTGCTTTCCAGTCCAGGTGAGCAACCAGTTTGGACATAATAAGAGTTTAAGCTATTCAAATAAGCAATAGTCACTTGGACTGCCAGGCTTTTGGAAAAGACACTTCCCCTTACTACTGGACGGTTCATCCAGCCTCCTGGGAAATGGGGTCCTGATCTCTCTGTGTTAAAATATATGAAGTGTAGCATTAAGCTTTGTTGAAAGCAGTTGAGCGAGAGGTGAGTGAAAATTTTCTGTCAAAACTGCAGGTTATTTTTCATTTAAGTGGATGTGTTTATGTACATAAAACATCTCCTTTTCATGGAAGATGTGGACTGAAAAAGAAGAAGAAATACTAAATCCAGAAAATGCTTGCCATTGGTCTTTGTTTAAGGAAAGAAGAGACAATTTCTGTGGGGGTAAAATTTCACTCTAGGCCAAAATAACTAAACTAAGGAAACTGAAGTCAAAAAGGCTAATGCACTTGCTGGTTTGCGAAGATCGAAGTCATGCTAGTTTTTCTACTAGCTGGTTTTATTTGGTTCATGAAAGGACCTAGTGTCCATGATGATAAGGAGAAATGATTAAACACAAATGCCTTCTCTTTTGTTGTTCCAGCAATTGAGTTCTAAAACTCCTTAGCTACCATTACCCTTACAGACCATTTCTCCTGCTTGAGGATGAATGGTTGGATTTATCAGAAAATGGTACTGATATGAGATTTGGCTGTATTTCCAGATGACAGTGAGCTCTTACTGTAAGTGAAACTCCAACAACTTCATTAAGTTACAGCAGTTTTAGGCTAGCTTCCCGAGTTTGAAAGCCTTCCCTTCCTTATGACAGGTGATTTATTTTTTTTAATAACAACAGCATTGTTTTTTAAAGAGAAAGGCACCAGGATGTTGTATTTGTTTGCAATAAACACTTCTCACTGTTACTGAAGAGATCTGCCTGCAATAACTTTTCCGGTTGCATACCCACATCTCCAATGACATGGGGGCTTCAGAATGTACAAAATCCCACCAAAGGTTGGCAACAGAGCCCAGTCTACAGTGAGATCTAAAGCAAATTATTTTTTAAAGATAATGTCTGTATATATAATGAATGATTTGTATTTGATTAGGGAAATCTGAGATTCCTACAAAAGCTATTGAATAAAAACTCTACATAATCAAACAGGATAGTTTTAGGGGTTAAAAAGAAAGAAGCATTTTCATTAAGTATTATAACTGGTACTTACCAAAGGCCAGTGGTGACCCTGCTTCTAGGGCTGGAGGTCTCTCAACATAGTTACTTCTGTTCCCGGTTTCACTGCTTGCGTCGGTGCTGGCAGAAGGTTTCTTTAAGATCTCCTCAATGGAAAAGGACAGGCTGGGCTTCCCCTGGCTGGCACGCTCCCGGGGGTCTGTCATCTTCCTGCCAAAGCAGCCACGGGGTAGAAAGTCCTCTTCTGTTCTCCTGACTCTAGGTGTACCCCAAGAAACATGCAGCTGGGAAGGTGCAAGTCTCTCCCCACCTGTACCCAACCTGCAGCAGCACCGGGAGGAGAAACAAAGGCAATCCACGAGTGAGTACACACACCTGCTCCTCTCTGCTGATCAGCCTGGGACCTAGACCTGTGCTCCCGTGTCTGGGGAAGACAGCATTAGAAGTGGGGGTGAAAAGTCTTACTAACCCCACTCACTGCCAGATATTCCCCAGCTGGTGCAGATTACGGAGCTCCGAACAATCACATGGCCATCCCAGGAGGAGGTGTGCTCCTCACAGACCTGGGTGAAAAATACCCCGGGAAGGGTTACTTCTTGTTGGTAAATCCTGTTTGTGGGACAGTTATCCTCTTTTTCTGCTTTCAGGCTGAAATTGGTGACAAGCCCACTGGATTTGTACTGTTACAGAGTTAAGAAAAAAATCAGCAGGATGAATATTTGTCCCTTCTGCCATTTACTAACAAGAGAGACATCCCGTAAACTTCTCTCATATACAAGGAGGAACCTCCCTCACCAACAATTCCCAGGTTATCTCTCAGCCATCCCCCCTCCCATCAGCTTTGGTTCAGATCCACTTTTCTTCTACTTTGGAAACTCTTTGAACTTTGCAAACAGGTGCTTTTCAACATCATCCCGTCTTATCAGTCACAAGAGAAAAAGACGCCCCTTGCAACAGGCTTAGGAGTAGGAATTAGTGCCCTACACCCCCCACCTGTACTCCTGAAGATAAAACATTATTTTCTTTCTCTCCTGAGCTATGAGGCAAGCTAGCTTGATAATCACCACCAGCCGCCTGCGCCTCCCAGTCAGGCGTCCACCGCAGGGGGAGAAGATTTCCCGGATAATGCGGGTGAATGCCAGTGATTCCTCTGCTCAGCCATTTCTATCTTCTCGTTAATTTTTATTTTAGGAAGAATGTGTGGTTAGATACATTCCCATTCCTTCCCTCTCCCTGCCCCCACTGGCATTTCTCGCTGCCCTCTGGGATTGCCCCTCACCTTTTAAATTGCTATGGTTGTGTCTCCCTCTCCTGCTGGTTCTCCTCTGTGCCTTCGTTATCAGGCTCTTATAATTGTATTGGCAGGCCCTGCCTTATTTGTCCAATGAACTGACAATTCTTGAGCTGATATCCCATCATATGACCTCTTCATGGAGCGGAGACCAAAATTACTGTGTAACCAGGGGGCAATAAACTACACCTGATAAGATGAAAGGCTTTTTCCAGATTCGAGATACTGGAAAAGCGGTGAGGGCGGTGGGGAAAAGAACAATGAAAGAGGTAAAAAATGGTGTAGCCAGTCATGATGAAGGATATTTAATTATCTGATTTTATTAATCAAGCTTCTCCCCAGGCGACAGGGTAGACAAGCGAGTGTCTTTCACGCTGATGAAATGCATGGGTGGGAAGTGCTTTTCTTTGTTCCCTTTGCATCCCTCTGCCCAGTGGCTCAACGGAGGCATTTGTGTGAAGGAGGATCTCCTGCCTTCCTGGTTGTGTGATGAGGTGGCAGCTGTTTCATTGGTGCAAAAGGCCTGGCCCTCTCCGTAAGGAGAGGAAACCTCGCTGTTTCAATCGATGTGTGCAGGGGGATGCTGCTCTGGCCAAGCTGTCCTCTCCTGCTTTGCTGCTGGTGCCTGTAATTCTGGCTGGGCACACAAAGAGGGACGTTCTCTTTTTCTCTGCTTAGGTAGAATGAGAGAGTAGGTAATTTATGGGCTGAGAAGAGGTGAGTGTGTCACCTGTATGCAGAGGGAAGGGAAAGAAAGATGCTCTGAATCTACACCCTGGATGAATACTGCCTATCTGATAACAAGGCTCCAGCTTTTCCTCCTAATTCTTGATTCAAAAATCATTAAAAAGCCCAAGGAGGATCCTGTATGCATTCTCTTACAAATGCCTTACTTTCCCTACTCAGCTTGCCTAAGGCACTAAAAAGGGGGCCACTTCTTGCTTTTACTGGATACCTATAGAGTAATGGCTTCAAATCTTACTTCCCAGATGTCATGAGTTGAATATCCTTGGCCCAGCCTCCAGTGTATTAATTTAGCACATATGACAGTGTCTGGACTCTCTGATGTTTACTGTGCTACCTATTCTCTGGAAGCTTTCAGGCACAGGGCAACCAGCTCCAGGGACCAGGACCCTCTGTTTTTTAAGCCTCCCTGCTGTCTGCTTTTCCAAAGGCTCTGTGTAGGTGCAGGAGTGAAACCCATGGATTTGCCTCCTTCAGTTGCCAAGTGAAGCCCAAGAAAGGACATGTTTTCCTTTGCTGTGGAAACCTTTGGCTTTGTTTGTTACTAAAGCCTCTTTGTCTTCAAGGGGTTCATTTCTTGTTGCAGGGGGAGGAGGATTTCATGGGAAAGTCCGATAGGTCCCAGCACTCCTTATGAGAGGACTCATATCTTTGGAGGTCACTGCCTGGGTAAATTAGCCTAGAGACTTCAGGGCAAAAACCACACTTCCTGTCCCTTCTCTTTGCTCCAGCTCCATTTTTGCGGAGTTAAATACACACTGTTTTGAGAGAAAGAAATGTAGCCTTCTGGCAGTTACATCTCTATGAACACTCACACCAGCTCCTAAAGAAATCCGTGCAATTCCGTGTTAGAAATTTTCTGAAGGAAAGAGAGCTGAGACAGGCACACTCCAAGTTTTCCTCTTGGTGAAACACCTTTATTCAATGATCAGATTGATGACACGTAACAAGTGAAACCAGAGTATCTCCAAATTCAGAGAATATAGGCCGCCTGTCTCCACCCCCGCTGACTCGCTCTGTGCAGGCGCCTGCTGAGACAACGCTGTAGTCCCATGTCACAAAATCAAACCGTGCTTGTTTGTATAACTATTCCGTCTTAGTCTGTGGCTTTAAACCTCCCTGCTGCTCCCAGGGAGAAGTTGATTTTCTGTGTGCGTTTAAATGAGATGCGTGCATGCAAATTTACAACTTGAAAGCTTCCTTGTGAAGGCTTTATTTTTGTTCTGTCTTATTGTATTGTTCTTTTTATTAAAACTGAAGGCAATGCCAACTGAGAAATATGTTTTTGTTCTTCTATATAGAAAAACACAACAAGCATTAAAGTAGGAAATAGGATGAATAAGTGACAACTCTTGAAAGGGGATTAGAAAGCAGCAGTGTAATGATGCATAAATCCCATGTTTTGCATACAAAAGTTTTTTCAGAGTAAAATGCAGATTTGATATCAAAATGCTTAAGTAATACTGAAAGACTTGAACATTTTAATATTTTTAATACAAAAATGGAAAAATAATGATAAATGTTATTTCATTAACAAAAAAATTGAAACACTTTCTTTGGAATGACTGCTGGTTTGAAATTTCTTTGCTTTGTATTATATTAAAATAAAGATGAGTGGCAAAAAATAGAAGCTTGAAATGCAAATTAACATTTTGCAAATTAAAATACTTCAGTTGACCCCCTTTTTCAAATGATTGAGCTGCTGGAATATAACAAATTATTTATGTTCAAAACAAGAAATGATTTACTTTTAAATTACAAAAGAATGAAGAAGTTATTTTTCTGCCAAGTTCTAATTTGATGGCTTTTGTAAGGTAGTTATGGGATATTTTTACATTTCTGCTTGACCTGGAAATGCAGATGACTCTCATTTGTTACAATTATTGTGCTACCTGTCTAATTTAGTCTATAAATTCCTTGACGCAGGAAACACATCTTCCCCTGGGGTTGCTGAGCTCTGCAAGGCAGCTCCTTACACCAGAAGGCAGGTGTCTAGAACAAAATTACACTGTGTCAATTTTCTTAACCTGTCCTGCCCATGCCAGGCAAATCTAGAGGTCCACAAAACATGTGAGGTTTTTAAAATATGGTGAGCTTTCAGAAAGTGAAAAATCCTGGATGTGAGGACTCAAAATCAATTTGGGATCAATATTTGGGAGGTCTTTGTCCTATACTGCCACCTCAAAGAGGAAAAAGAACTTTATTTATGTTGTCAGTCAGGAAGTGTGACTGTTCCTGCCCCACTGGTCTTTTCCTCTGCGGGAAGGCAATAATTGGACAATATTCCACCCAATCCCTTTGAAGCTTCTCCTTTAAGCTCCCACTTTTGTATGTGACTCAGAGTCAGAGCTGTCTGGTGTTTATGTGCAGCATGGATGCTGTAGCTGACAACACCTCATCTCCAAGGGCTTGTGCTCAGTCAGCTGTTCAGAGCAAGCCTATGAGCTCTGGTGGTCAGGGGCACCAGCGCATAGGTGCACCAGCAGTTGCCAGTGACGGTGCAGCTGCTAATTGCCACATTGCCCTCCGGAGCCTCATGTCCTTGTAGGTTGTCTTTCATTCTTTACGCGTTACCGGACTCTGACAGTCTCCCCAGTGTCAGTTGCTCTGATCTTCTCAAAGTTCAACAGCTGGCAACGATCTAGCAGAAACCCCATGCAGCCTGCCTTCTGGAGTCCTTTTAACCTCAGATTTATTAGCCCTGTTGTCTCCATAGATTTCTCAACAAGCTCATAAATCAGAAATATTAAGAAAAGGGACACTATAGGTTTAAACTGATAACATTTATTATGTTTTTTTATGGCACAATTATTATCAATTGACATTTAAAATGGCATCATAATCCATCAAGGTGAAATGGACCCAGAAAGATATTTCTCCCAGGCCAAAAATAATAACAGCAGCAGCAGTAAGACTGCAAGAGAGGAAGCACACAAACAGTTTGAGTCCAGATCACTGATTATATAGTTTGGAGGTGGCTTTTAGCAACTTCACCCTCTGTTTAATCCATTCTCCTGTTTCATACTGCTTCTTTGCCCCTGCCAGGCCCCTCAAGCCCTTTATAGATGTTTTGCTACCAAAAATCTTCTGTTAAACCATGACAGGGAGCTTGGCTTTTTGCTTCGAGCAGAGAAGGGCCTGTTATACGTGGGAAGGGCTGAAGAGATCAAAGGTTGTCCTTTTCATAGCAATTTGGACCTCTGAGCAGCAATTGCCATGGAGAACTGTCCGGCATGGCTATAAACTGACTTTGATCTGTCTGCTGTTTGGCTGACAGAAAGTGAAAAATAAAGAAGGAATGTGCTTAATTTAGCCCATCTTGCAAACATGGTAAGAATAAAAATTTTTCTCCCCACCTGCTGAAGAAGGTTACAGAGGCTATAAGTACAGAAATAAAAACAATTTTCCAGAGGAGGGGAAAAAAAAGCTCCAGGAATCGATAACAGAGTAAAACTGAAAATTTATGACCTCTGGCTCTTTATTTCAAATTGGTTGTAGTTTGGTAGTGAATATATGTCCATAGTGATGCATGAGAATGAACTTTCTGTGTCCCAGAATGGTTCTTCATAATCCAGATGTGGAGAAGGCACTGAATCCTCCCATGAATAACTAGCTCTGTGCTGCACTGCTGTTGTTTTGTAGCAGTATCTGAGATTAAAGAATTAGGCCTTCACTAAATTTTCTATTATGGAGATGCCCATCAGAGGATGACAAGCTGTCTCTTTGGCCAATAGGGAGAAGACTGGCCAACAGGGAGAAGAAATGGGCAATTCAATCTGTCCTCAGGTAAATGCCTAAGAGAGGTGCTCCTCTCTCTGAGAGAGGTTAAGTTGACCATCAGTGTCTTGGCTGTAGGGGAAATGTTTATAATATACTAGTGGGACGGAGCTGCCAGCTGTTGTCTCATTCCTGAGAAGACTGCTCTAGAGTCATTTGCATCCTGGGAACAGTTTTATGGGACGTAGCTTTCTCATACTGGGAGTACTTTGAGATTTCAAGAGATGCTTCTACACCAAATCAGGAAGAAAAGTCAAACTCTCAAGGACTCAAAAAAGAAAGAAAGGCTTTTTTTTTCCAGTTCACTAGTCTCAGCTCAATAAAAACATTTCATTTTGATCATAATAAAATGCTTTGTCTTGCTGTTGGACTTTCAATTAATTTTTTACCATTATTAATTTATTTTTAAATAAAAGAGTAATCTCAAACATGGAAAACCAACCTTTTAAAAACTATTGGAACAACATGTTTAAAGAAGTCAAAGATTTTTCATAAACTTTTTTTTTTTATTTTTTTAAATTAATAGTGAATTCAAACAATGCCAGCATGGAGGTGTAGTGCTCTGTTTGTGCAGAGCAAATGCATGTGTTTGCTGCTGACCCAGTTTCCAGATCTCCTAGATACAACTGGAAAACTATCTGTTTGCCAAAAAAAAAAAAACCAACCAAAATTCAGGAAAATGTATATTTTGTATGCTTTTCCTAAGACTGCTGTCTGTCCTGATTAACAGGACATATAGTTAACTGCCTAGTCATATTATATTGCTAAGCATATTTTTTTTCAAAGAATTTTCCTCTATTTCCATAGCTGCTTTTCTCAAAGCCAACAGTCCATTCTGTGAATATTCTGCAAAGAAGTTATTGCATCCATACAGACAATTTAGGTGGGAATAAAGAAATTCTGTATTTCATGCATAACAGGGCTTTTATCTATCTGTAATGGTCACAGATACCAGTGTCTACAAGTTTGGCAACCTCACCTTTCTCTAAAATTGCTTGGATTTCTACAGGAAAAAAACCACATTATTGTGGCATCATTTCCCAACTGTCTTAGTTCCCAACTGAGTGCACCCTCAGTAAGTTTGCAGATGGCACCAAGTTAGGTGGGAGTGTTCATCTGCTTGAGGGTAGAAGGCTTTGCAGAGGGATCTGGACAGGCTGGATCGATGGGCCAAGGCCAATGGGATGAGGTTCAACAAGGCCAAGTGCCAGGTCCTACACTTGGGTCACAACAACCCCCTGCAGCGCTACAGGCTTGGGGCAGAGTGGCTGGAGCTGCCTGGCAGAGAAGGACCTGGGGGTGTTGGTCGACTGTCGGCTGAACAGGAGCCAGCAGTGTGCCCAGGTGGCCAAGAAGGCCAACAGCATCCCGGCCTGTATCAGGAACAGAATGGTGAGTAGGACTGATCATTCTGATCATTCCCCTGTACTTGGCACTGGTGAGGCCTCACCTCAAGTACTGTGTGCAGTTTTGAGCCCCTTACCACAAAAAAGACATTGAGGTGCTGGAGTAGGTCCAGAGAAGGGCAACAAAGCTGGTGAGGGGTCTGGAGAATAAGTCTTATGAGGAGACGCTGAGGGAGCTGGGGTTGTTCAGCCTGGAGAAAAGGAGTCTGAGGGGAGACCTTGTCGCTTTCTACAAGTACCTGAAAGGAGGTTGTTGAGAGGCGGGGGTTGGGCTGTTCTCCCAAGTCACAGGTGATAGGACAAGAGGAAATGGCCTCAAGTTGCACCAGGGGAGGTTTAGATTGCATATTAGGAAAAAATTTCACATTGAAATAGTTATTAAGCATTGGAATAGGCTGCCCAGGAGAGTGGTTGAGGCACCATCCCTAGAGGTATTCAAAAGATGGGTTGACATAGTGTTTAGTGACATGGTTTAGTGATGTTTTTTTTTTTAATCAAAGTTAGGTTGATGGTTGGACTATATGATCTTAAAGGTCCCTTCCAACGTGGACAATTCTATGAATCTATGAGAAATTCCACTGGTCTCTGACACCCTGCATGGATTTTAACCAGTCAACATTTTTCACATGATAGGTTTTGCAGAGTCTAGTGAAACAGTGCTTTAGTTACCAGTAATTAATTCAATGTTCTGGCTGACGGAGCCAGTGTTAGGTGATCACTGTTTGAATCATTTCTGCTTCTCAAAGCAAGGCAGGAGAGGGCAACGTGTCTTGTGGGACTGCACACCAGGGCTGCAACAACTCAGCTGGGGAAGAGAAAATTTGTCTTACATGCTTGTCCTCCACTTTAAGTTGAGTCATCCCCATGGTTAAAAGATGTCACAGAATGAGAAGTGATACTTTTTCTGCAAAGATTCTCCTGCAGTTAATTCAAACAATAAACCTCCTCATTTACAAGCCAAAAACAACCTTGATTTTTTGCATATATGGGCTTCTGCAGCCTTAGAGTGTAGCAAAATTTAGAGAAATATTTACCAAAAAACTCCAGTAAATTAAAATAAGTTAAAGGCTGATCACTAAAGCCCTTTTCTTTCAGGTGTCTCATTCTGGAAAGCACAAGGGAAGCTGAGAGTTGTCCTGTCTCTTTAAACCTCAGATTTCCCAGCACCTAGACACGCAGTTTTACAGAAATTAATATTGGGAAAATTAACAAACATTCGTGTTTTTTCCTGTCAAATAGCCCAAACCCTACTTATTCCACAAAGTGGTAGGGAGGAAACTGATTCTGATCCAGGCCCTGCTTGGCCAAACAGTCTCTTGCCTGATGAGACCTTAAATATTATTTCAGGAATAACTGGGAGCTGAGATAGTTTATATTATCAAATTTCTCTGTAGGTCCTGAACGGTAATGGCAGAAGGGCATAAAGGTGTGCTCTCAGAGTCATAAAAAAAGGAGTAAGAAGAAGAGAATAAACTTATTGTTGCCAGAGGAATGAAAACAGTACACAAAAAAATATTGATAGCAGAAGATACTGGGCAGGAGCAAGATACATCAGCAGAGCAGACTGGGAGATATTATCCTTGCAACTTGTCCTGTCAAAACATCATCTTCGTCAGTGCTAAAATTCAGGTCAAACTCCATGAAGAGAGAGTAAAAGAGATTGCACTGCAGTGATTCATTAGTTCTGCTTATAAAACCTGAGGAAAATGTCACTTCCAAATTTAGACAATACATCAAGATTTCAACCTCTGCCAGGGACAGGCACATCAGGCTGTCCAGATGGCAGAATGGCAAACCAAGCAAACAGTCCACTGAGGCCTTGAAAAAATCTTGGGAGAGCACAAGATATCTGTGTACAGACTAGAGAAAGAAAAATACTACCTGCAGGCAAATAAAGGAGACATTCATCCACTTACTGAGGAGATATGAGCCCCTCTCACCTGGCAGTGCTCTCCCCTCCTAAGCCAGCCCTCTCCCAGGCTCCTTCCCTCCACTTCGGTAGCATTGCAACTTTCCCTGTCCTCTCCCTTGGGATCCTGAGAAAATGATGAAGTGCACAATATTCCTAGGCTTTCAGCATTTTGTTTTGTTTAATGGGCTCCAGTGGGAACTCCTATTAATCTACTCTAGAGAGAAGAGCTTTTTTGTTGTTGTTGTTGCTGCTGTTGTTGTTTGCCCCCTTCTGCCTAAGGCAGGTCATGAATTATGAGCCTGATGTTCCTCCTCACTTCTGGACTTCCCTGTGATGTCCCACAGGGGCCCATTAAGAGCTTTCTTGCTGCAGCCCTCCAGAGAAAGGCCAAGTGCTGATGTGTCAGAAGCAAGGGAAGAAGGAGGCTCTTGTGGCTCAGAGAATTACAGAAGCTTTGGAGGGGAGCAGCAAGTCACCATTAGGATTTGGATAAGGGCAGGACGTCTCCAAACCTACATGGGAGTGTGGGGTCTGCTGGGGGGTTGAGTGTCATACCAAAATAAATTGTCCAATTGTGGGGCAAAAGTATGGTTTGGGTGTTTTTCCTTCTTAAGTTGATCTGTGTGTTACGGTCATTTCCACTTATGTAGTGGCATGAGAACTTAGACTTCAGGGAAATGGAGACTTCTGACCTGCAGCTGACTGCAAGTCCTTCTGTGGTCTGGCCTACAAACTACACACACTTGAGCCAAAGTTTAGTTCCAGCTGCTAAATCTGTGTATGTCCTTGGGGCAGAAAAGCCCTACTTTGGTTCCCCAAGGTGACACCTAACATAGCCACTTTCATACATTTCAAATAAATTTCCTGCAAGAAGCCATCCCATGTTTTTATACCCACAGACATTCTAAACATATTTCTGGATTTTCTGATGTGACATTGCCACAGGCTATGAAAATTGTTTGGGCTACATAGTTGGTGGTTTTTTTTCCCTTTTTCCCCTTGCAGTTTGTAGTAGAAAAGTGACCTTTCTGTAGTTGTGTGCCAACCTGGCCTTTCTTCAAGTGCCCTGTCTCCTTTTTATCCATAAAATCACATACTGGAAAGTCCGTCTAAAGAACATTATTAGCTGAGGCTGCAGAGTCAAGTACTGGAAAGCTAAGGCAATGCCAGACTTGAGATTGCTTCTGGTCATACATTAAGAGATAGATGCATTAGGATGTACTAAAAGCTTTTGTAGATGGTCAGACTCCTGCAGAAGGTGGGAGGAGCTGTCTCACAGGCAGGACTGATGAATTACCTGAAATGTGACTCATTTGCTTGAACTCTGCCACAGGCAGAGCAAGAGGAGAAGGAGGAGGCAGATGAGGATTGTCTGGTTCAGAAAACCCCTGAGAGAGATAAAAGGGCATTTTTCAGCCCAGAAGGCAAGAGAGAGATTTTGAGACTAATACTTCTATTCAGAATCTGCTCGGTAGATCACTCCTCTCTGTGGGTTTTTCCTGGCTCATTCAGACTCCTTTGGTGCTGAGCTGTCATTCATTGCTGGCAAGGCACCGAAAAAGGGCTACAAAGCCGTGCTATTTTCTGATCCAGTAAATGTTTCCATGGCCCACCTTGAGCAGAAAATGAAAATTTACACTCCACCTCAACAGCTGAGCTCTGCATGGCCAAAGCAAAGCACAGAGAAGCCCTCTTGCATAGCCAAAGAGAAATCTGGTCAAGGACAGGTGAGGGCTGTTAAGGGCAACTGGTGCAGGGTTTCTCCCTCTCCCCCCATCCCTGTCTACACTAGTGGTAACATAACAGGGCAATGAGCTTCTTTTCTGGCTGACTACTGAAGCTTATTCGCAGTTGAGGTTGACAAAAATAAAACTAATTGGCTGAAACATTACATTTAGTTGTATTATTATGGGACCAAGTGTTGAAAAATGGAAACATTTTCAGATTGTCAGTGCTCTTTTTATGAAATTCAAGAAAATAACATTTTTAAAAGTGAAAAATCTTTTCTGTCTTCTTTATTTATTTAGGGGGAAAAAAAAAAAGTCCCTGTAATTTCCCTTTAGCTTTAGGTACAGCCCTTCCCTCTGCTGGACGCTGACAGCAGCTTCAAGCAGATGTTGCTCTATCCGTGACATACAAGTTGCCATTTCCAGATTTCCTTCATGGCCAGGAGGGCTAAAAACATTTCTCAATAATGAAAACAGAGATGATGTTGTCATCAAAGCAGAGCTGGAGCCTAAGGCAGATGCCTGTGCATTAATCTGTCCTGGACATCATGGAGATTTGTTCATCTGGCTCTGCAAAGGCAGGTACAACCATGGATGTGCTTTATCCACAGGAACTCCCCTGCAGACACCAAATACGAATCGCTATCCTTATATTGTTGACATGACTAGGCATTAAATACACGACAGTGACTGTCAGCTTTGGTGGGTTTTTTCTTGCAAATACTTTCCTAAATTTTGTTTACATGCTAGTATACCAATGGTAGACGTGAGATGAGGTTAAGAATCAGTTTATAATTACCCATCACTTCCTATTTTAAATAATAAGTTTCTTTTGCTCCTTTGAGGAACTATGAAGAATATGGAGTTCAAACACACATTATTTTTACGTGTCCAAATCTATCACCTTTAAATCAGTGCTCAGATAACATGTAATCTGTCACCTGGCTAACAATAGTGACAGAGAAAGTACATCTAGATCCTATTTCATATTCTGGCATTGATTATTTAGAAATAAACATAACTCTACTGCCAAGAAATGTCAATGCTACATTCAAGCATCCTCCTACTTATACCTGAAGATCCATAGTTTCACTGAAACGTTGAAGAATAGTTGAAACATAGTGTGTTCATGGTCCAGTTTGACCCCTATAAAAGTAAAATTAAAAGTTCCTTTGATTAAAATGGTGGCTGGGTCAACCTTGCAGTATGTCTGTTCTTTTTCATTAATACTCAAGTATTAGAACTACCACATTAATCTGAAATATTAATATTCTGAGACTGTATTTTGAATTCAAGACTTCTGAAGATGCACATTTTGGATTTGGGGCTTATAGTTTATAATAGAAATATCGCATTCCAATAAAAATCCACCTCAGGCACAGCAAGCTAAATGGCTAAATATTTGGATGGCTCCACCTTAATACATCACAGCTACAGAGCAGTAAAAAAATTGCACACACACGCACAAACATGAAGTCATACATAGCCAAAGAGTGTTTTCTCGAATGCAAGGTAATAGCGACACAGATGGCATAACACAATTCACAAAAAGCAGTAAGACAGCTTGCACTGAATGCATTTGAAATAGGGTAGAGAGAAAATAAGGAGGATGCAATAGAGAAGAGATGCAGTAAGAAACCATGTCAATGTAGACATACTCGGGCCGATGTACAGCAGAGACAGTGTCCCACTTGCGACAGTGCAGCACCATGCAGATGACCTCTTTGGATGTAGAAATAGCTTAGATGTTCATGTGGAGCATCCACAGGTGACTCTGCACAGTTAATATCCAGCCTGGATAATGGGTATGTAGAGCATCAGGGAGACCTGCAGCATAATCTTTTTATTTCCTGCTTCACCCTCAAAAAAGACAGTCTGTGCCTCTCTTCCCATTAAGAACTTTTCACTATGTGTGACTGTGTTAATCAAATCCAGAATTGTCCAGTCTAAAGAGAGTGCAAGGATCCTTAGTCTGTGGACCCTGCCTCACAACTCTTTTTTATAACCAAGATTAATCCGTCTTGCATGTCTCTCCTATTTGCAGCTGGAGCAGGGAGAAAGATGGGCAAATAACGTCTTAAACCTCATGTCCAAGCTGGTTGCTTAACCTGCCTTGTCTGCCCAGTTTGCAGCTGTTCTTCAGTGCTAATGGTTAACTTCTCCTCCCCCTTTTATCTCCACAGTGCATTGTTGACAAATCTTCCTGGTGACCTTTTAGAAGACCAAATACATAAAGAGTGTTTTAAAGACACAGAGGGAGAAAGAGTTTGCAGAGGCTTGTGTCTGTGATGAGGAAGCTGTGATGAGTGCGTTTTGAGAGTATTTATTTGCTTCCTGAGACAGAAAGAGAATGACAACAAGCATTTGCTTAGTGACCTTCTGCATGGCAAAACATGACCAACAAACCATCTGTGTACTTTTTATGTTCATGCAGCCAAGATTCCTGCCTGGGGTGCTGGCTGAGTACTCCTGGGCCAAAGCCCAAGCACTGGACTTCAAGTGCACTGGAGACTTTAACATGTGGAGGAAACAAGGGGCACTTTCTGCATTGCCCATGTAGACTTAGTGCACAGATGAGAAAAGCTCTAGGGTTTGGCTCACACTAGTACAGTGCAGTGGGAGCATCTGGAGGGAGATAGAGAAAAGGAGTGAAGCCATTTGCAATTCGTGCAATGTACCTGATTCATGTGTTGGCTGGCCTGGAATTTCAATCAGGTGAAGTTTTGCTTTTTGGATTACAATTGCAACTGTTACAAAGCTTTCTGATTGAGGATGATTTAATGCCTCATTTGGTACTTGAAATTTAACCCAGGCCAAACAGCACAGGTCAGAGGAAAAGGGAATAGTTCTGTGTCTTCACAGGCCCTTCTTCACATCACGGCTGCATTCAACCTTGCAGTGGATCCTCTCTGTGCAGGGTCCAGATACGTAGGCTCCAGACCAATTGCCTGCAGTCACAAAGAAACGTTGGAAGTTGTGGCTTGAAAACATATGCCAATTTTATGCAATTTTCTACTAATATGGGGAATGGTGTCATATTATACATTGAGCTTGCAGTTTGTGGTTTTTTACATTCTCCTAAATTTAGCTGCCACCTGGAATTCTCAAGGGACTAGACTGAGTTTACAGATCACCTCTCCTTTAGCACCTAAGAACCTCCTTGTGCTAGGTGCTGTAAAAGTACAGAACAAGTAAACGCTTCTGAGTGTAAGACGAGAGGTGCCTAATTAATGCAGTGATCTTATGAATACAAAAATGTTACAAAAATCTTGTTGTATTTTCATGCTGCCCTTGGTGGAATGAGCTACAGTAAGATGAGCTAAACCATGGCTGTAGTTTGAGGATTTGAATCTGAGCTTCCTTCTGTGTGCATCAGTTCGTGTCAGGACCACGCAAGGCAGAAATGTATGGGCTAGTTTCAAATATGGTGGTTCCTCCAGGTAGGATTGTGCTGAACTTTGCTGTACTAAGATGCTGCTTCTAAGACCCATGTAGCTATCTGGGTTAGCACAAACGGGCTATTTAGTCCTGTTCCAGGGAGTGATCCTGGCGAAGGAGTTACCTTTTACAGCACTGGCTTTGCATCAACACACGGTGCCGCCCAGAGTGAGGGAGATGAACCTTCCATTCTCAGTGCCCTCTCCCTGAGCAAGTGAAGAATTAACGAGAAAGCCACTTCTTTCTCAGCTTTCCTCAGCCTGCACTGCACAGCATAGATGGCTAGTCTGGCAGCAGTCAGCAGCGTGCGAACAAAAGCACTGAGCTCTGAGTTATGGCCTGTAAGTTCCCAGATGAAAAGTTTTACCTTCACAGGGTTTAATTTTCTTTTCCCACCTCCCTTTGGGGAAGATGTGAGCAGAACAGCAAGCAGGATTTTTTTTTTTTCCTGTAAAAGCTTTCATCTCCCACTGTTGCTGGGACCCACATAAATTCTAAAGCATTGTGACAGTGCCATGGCTTGGGAGGGTCTATTGCAAGCGAGTGCAGGAGGGAATGACCGGCACTGCTAGTAGAGATTAGACCTGGTTTCTGATGTGGTTCCCCTGGCAGAGCATGCTTCTCAATACTTTCTTTGGAAAAGAGATGAATAATGAATTGGCATAGCCAGCTGCTGACATCACATTATTTACAGCAGTCATAGCTAAAACTATTTGTGAAGGCTTGCAGAAGGAGCTCGAGAAACTGAGTGATTGGGTAATAAAATGGCAGATGAAATTCAGTGTCAATAAATGCAAAGTAATGCACATGAAGGAAAACAACCTTAACTATACGTTCACAGTGATGGACTCTAAATGAGCTATTACCACTCAGAAGAAAGATTTGGGAATCATTATATATAATTCTTCAAAAACATCAGCTCAAAGCTAGCAGTGGTCAAAAAGACAAATGGAATATTAGAAATTATTAGAAAAGAAATAGAGAATATGATAAAAGACATGCTTTCTGTTACCATGCGGACCTATGCTGTGCTTACATCTTGATGCTATCTGCAGTTCTGGTCTCCTGGCAGAATAAAAAAAAAAATATGAGGCAGATTTTGGAAAATATAGAACTAGAAATTTCATGAAGATGATGAAAAGGTTCTCTGGTTCCCTGGAGTGAGGGAAAAAATTATTAGACAGCAGGTTTAAAAGAAGCACTGTGAGTATTCAGTGTCGCTGTGGAACTCATTGCCACAGGAAATTTTGAAAGCCCAAATTTAATGAAATTAAAACAACAACAATAAAACTATTTGCATTAAGCCAAATAAAGGTTGTATTTTTAAAGTGATATGGACACATAACATAGCTTCTAGCTGCTGGAAGGGCATATGGGGATAGGGTAATCACTCTACCCCAGCCTTGCTTCTAACATTATTATTTTTTTTTTAATCTGTTGGGCTGCACAGACCTTTGCTTTTAACCAATAAGGCCGTACTTATATCATTATGCTAAAGAAACAGAAATATTTTCATCCTAAGGAAAATCAATGGCAGAATTCATTGATTTAAAGAGCAAGAAAATCAGTTCTGCCTCTAGCTGGGTCATGTCTCACTGCAAGAGGCGTTGCATTGATTGAAGCGAGACTGCTGGCACAGCATGAGCAGCTTATAACAGGTAGCTCTGAGCTACCCAGAAAGTAGCAGTGACTGCGAGTGGGATTCATTTCAGATAACTTTAACTAGTG
Organism: Calidris pugnax; assembly: GCF_001431845.1. Taxonomy (NCBI): domain Eukaryota; kingdom Metazoa; phylum Chordata; class Aves; order Charadriiformes; family Scolopacidae; genus Calidris; species Calidris pugnax. The sequence goes on along the minus strand of NW_015094506.1, from coordinate 2,172,342 downwards.
TTAAGAACTAGGTGCTTATTCTTTAGGCAACTGAGGTACTTCTTCCTGTGACAGTGTTTCCACAGTACCAGGTTTGGCAGAGGAAAAAAGGACGAAATAACATGTGATGTTCCTAGGAAAAAAAAAAACCACAACCAAAACAACAGGAGCAGGTCACCTTGCCTGCTTTTCTGCACCTGAAATAGGAAATGAAGATGATGGTGATTGGACACCTCGGCATAAAGACATGAGCTGAGAATTCAGTTTCCCTGAGAAAAATAAATGTGATACTGTTTGCCTTTGGGATGTAAGAGAGTACTCATACTTTTCAGGTGTTCCAGTGACACAATGAGCGAGCAAAACCCAGAAACAGTACTTGCATTAGAAGCTTTAAAATTTCTGTTTGTTGCAGGATTATTGAATGGGGATCCCACTTTAAGTCATTAGTGAACTGCTGCTAGAAGTTAGAAGAGCTCTAATTGCTTTGCCTAGCCAGGGTTTAATCTCCTTTTACTTGAGAAAAAACTTCTGACAGTGAGGAAGCATCACTCCTCAGTCCTGACTACTGGAGAAAGCATGTTTTAGATTAATAGTAGGCAAAACCAAAGCAGAATATTGCAAAAGGCAATGCACATGAAAGAATAATTTTAAGCTGTATATTTTAGCAAGGCATGAAGGAGGGGACTAGGTTTGGAGGGGGACGGGGGGAATCTGTTCCAGGGATATAGATGCTCTCTCTTTTTTTTTTTTTTTCAATTGCATATGTAGCAGCTGATCTCCAGTTCTTCCCCTCGCATTGAGTCTTTTTCTGTTTTCAAGAGAAGAGCTGAATGGATCAATGACTTGAGCAGTAATGAAAACCTAGTATGTTTGTTCCAGAATTAATTAGAAAAATGGAAGACACTATTATAAAATCCTGAAAAATTCATGGTTTAGGAACATTCCTCTCATTCTCTCCAGGTCTCAAGACTTATTTATCTTATTTTTTAAATGGTTAATCACTGAAGTTTTTCTGTGGAAAAGAAATATATATATACACTTAAGTATGTATTTATAAGCAGAGAGGAAAATAAAGGGCTAATAATTTTTTTCACAAGTGGGTACACAGGGCCTGCCAGTCAGCTGGTTTCTTTGGTATAGACAATTAATTCATATTAATGATCATGTATTGCAGTGATGCTTAGCAGCTGCCCCTGAAATTGAAGCTCCCTTGCGCTATATCTGTACAAATGCTAAGGAAGAGTCCTAGCTTTGGAGCCATCAGTGCTTAAATAGACAAGAGAAGGCATGGCAGGAAAAAGGAAACGTCCTCCCATTTAATTTCTCTTACTGTCCCCATAATTTGTAAAGGAAAATCCACTGAAAACAGTGCTTGTTTAGAGACATCTGACCAAGCTAGTGCCTTGAAATGGCCCAGAGCAGTACTGTGCAGACACCCTAGGACAAGCCTCAGATGCAGAAATAGGGTGCTTTGCCTGTACCGGAGTCCTTTCTTTGACCCAGGTCCATGCGGGAGAGCTTGACAGGCTGGTGTGTCTTCCACCTCCAGAGCAAGTCTGTGGAGCATTGGCAGAAAAGCCATCACGTATCCTGCCTTGAGTGACAAGTGCACCTAAAGTGGCTAGCTGAGGGCACACAGAGGGGCAACACTAGAATAAATTTCAGGGCTGCCTAGATCTTCCAGATGAAGAGCTCCCAGTCCAGCAAACCTTATACACAAGTGTGGTCACATCTAATTCCCTGTACTCTTTACTATACTTTGCATGTCACATTGTCTCTGGGAAGAAATCATGTGTTTTTGCAGTGCATATCAGCTTTGGCTACACCTATTGTTTTAATATAGTTTCTGGGTACAGGTTTTTATTTGTTAAAAAAAAAAAGTTGTCATCGGTGCTCAGTATCATTTCAATATGATGGTAACACGTGCATTAAAAATGCATAGATAGATTAGATATTTAACATTCAGTTGGAGTTCTGGCACAGTGTAAGGGCATGAACTGTAGCCAAGAATATATGGATTCTTAAAACTGTTTCCTGTGCTAAATCTCAGCATCAGCCTGTCCATGAGTAATGAGGAGAAGGATGATGTAAAATAATGGTATTGTTAAAATACTGTCACCTCTCTCTCTCTCCCACATTTTTTTAAGAAATATATTGCAAAAAATTCATAATGTACCTGGCCATCTTTCCCATGTCTTTCTTTCTTCCTCATCCTGATGGAATCAGTGCTCTATATTACTCCTTAGATTTAAGAGATTATGGCAATCTTCTCTGTTTTTTCATTAGTTGAGCTGATTCTGTGCAAAAGCTGTTTAAGATTCATGAGTGATTTTGTCTCTGCAAAGAATAGGAATGCAGCTGAGGGAAATTAAAAAAAAGAGAGGCTTCCAATATTCTAGTCTGACCATGGGATACTGATGAGAAATTTGCACACAATTAACTTGAAATAAAATGCAACTATTTCTTCCTTCAAGATTGTCCCCACAAACTGAGGTGTGCTTAGCTCATTGCATTCAAACCATTTGCATCCTCCTTGTTGTGCAGACTGATGTTGCACAGACATACTCCTGCTTTACTGGGTCTCTGCAGAGCTGTAAACTCCCAACATATATCACAGATTTTCCCCAGTCTGGGAACACTGAGATCTGTGGTTTCTGTGGCAATGTGTTGCTGCTTCAGGTCAAAGTTTCTAATTTTCGCACGCCAGAAGGCTTGCAGCCAGGGGAAATCAGATTCTGTTGGTAGTTGATCCTGAGAAGCTGGAGGGAGACAAAACTGCTCTCTGCCCACAGACCAGCTACATATGCCATCGTGCCTGGGGCATGCTGTATGGGAGACTAAACAACCTGCCAGACCTCGGCAAAAGGATGAACCTGAACTTAGATAATTCCTAGGCCCCACATCTGTCTGTACCTCCCTCTTCACACCTCTCAGTGGATGCAGGGTTCATTTTAACTGAGTAATTTTAGGCTGATTGTCATAGATATCCCACAGGAAGAAATGCAGAACTAGTAACAGGATCCCTGCTCCATTGGGCTTATCGTGCGTAGAGGTGCCAGTGACAGCAGTCCGGTGCAGTGCAGCTCAGGACAATGCTTTTGTGCCTCCTGATCCTCCAGACAATTAAGGAGACTGATGTGAATTATTTGCATACCTTGGATCTGCTCGGGAGACTATTGCTCCAGGTGCTGCATAATGTCAGCTCTTCCACACTGGGATCTCTTTGTCAAAAGTGTTTGCAAATAACACCCATCTCCCTTCTCTGCTGGCTTTCACACTGTGCTTCTGCAAGGTACTTGGAGCAGGACTGTGGCATTAAACACAAGATAGCCTGAAGAATTACCTTCAGGCTTATGTTTAGGCACACGTGCTTCATTACCTTCTTGGATCAGGGCCTTAACACCCTACAGTCACCAAGGGAATAACCCTAATGTGAAACCAGTGCCAACTTTGAATGGCTAAGCAGCAGAACTGGCACATTGTATTGATGCTATCTTCTTCATTAAGAAAGATGATTCAAACATTATTTCTTGAAAAGCATCCAACCTGTGGAAAGATTCAGACACTGTTGATCAAGTTACCATGGATTTCTTTGGAGACATTCAAGCTATTAAGAGCAGGAATGTTTTGTTTGAAATGCTATACAGAAACCTACTGATAGAAATAATCACTTGCTAGCTGTTACCTTTCATCTTTTGTACAGGAGTAGAAGTTTACCATGTTCCTAATTACAGTGAATTAGATTAATTTATCCTAGCAAATCAGGCCATTCAGAGTGTGAATATTTTCTGGAAAGGGAAGAGCAAAAAAGACTTCAAACAGTGAGTCCAAAATAAAAGGTTGTGCAGATGGGCAGACATGAGTCATAAAGGAGGGATACTGTAGGTGTCCTTCATACCTCTGCTTAATGTTTTTTCTTCTCATACAAAGAAAATTAGTAACATTGTACACAGACAGCAGAACATCTTCATTTGAGGTCATAATTTATTGGAGCTTCTTAAAGAACAGCTCACTGTTTTGTATAATGGGGACAGAAGCCTTTGAGGCACCGTGGAACATGCAGATTTGATCAATCACAAGAAGGCAATTTCTACTCTCTATTCCCTCTCTAGAAAGTTTCCCAGAAAGTTTCTGTAGAACAACTGTTACTATAGAAATATGTATACTATAGAATATATTCACTACATGTTGCAAAACAAAACAAAAGAGCGACTGATCAAAAAAATGCATATGGTGTTTTTTTCTCATTTACAGAAAAATATTTTTACAAATTTTGGCAGTGTAGAGTTGAATGGGTTGTGACCATAATCTAAGGATGTAGGGAAAAAGGAGCAGCCACTCCCCAACCTGTGGCTAAGAGTATATATGATATCCAGTACATGCTGTAAGCAAGTTATAACCCCATCAACCCTCCTCCTTGTAAGTGTGTCCCTGATGTAACAGCAAGGAAAAATTGTGCAAAAATAATATTTTCTTTCATCGTAAAGTCCCATTCCGTTGTAAGGGTAGTGGAAATAAGAATCAGTGTTTCTACATACAAAAGTGCCACTTGTTACTGTGAGCCTTTGCCCTGTCTTCCTCAGGGTTACGAGGCGGAACTGTGCCTGGTAGCACAATTGCAGAATCTCACTCTGAAGCTGTCTGAGGTTTCAAATTGTTAAAGATCCTTCCCCGGGTTATGACAAAATTTAACACCAATATCTCCTCTTTAATTTTCAATCCAGAGGACACTAAAACTGAAAGAAGTCCAGATTCCACTCACCTCTCTTAATGCAGCTAGCTCTGGGGCAGAATACAGCCACTTTTTAACAGTCTCTATCACAACTGCATAATTGGCTGGGGCAGGAGAGGAGGTGACTGAAAATGTAAGAATAACTCCTTAGTGAATGCTCACTCCGCCTCTGTGTACTGGGGAAGAATCTCTACATTCACTGCATATCCTTGGTAATCCAACAGCTGCAGAAGACAAGATGAGGAGGAGAAAGAGGTGTCACGTAACTGTACCTCACAAAAGAGACTTTGAGATTCATTAGTTAAGCTCTTATGTTCCCACTGGGACTCAGAGAGGATTATGACCTGTCCTCACTGAGAGCAAGGTGACTTTAATTAATACTTGCTTGATTTGGTTTCTCGTGGACTGCACTCCCTCCCACGTGCCAGCTCTCCAGCCGGGTCTACTGATTTTGAGGGGGTCTCCCAACCTCTCTGTGGCTGAGCTTCACTTGATGAGAAAGTTGCTGGTATGCTTCATGCCTCACTGGGCACAGCTCCTTAAAGACGGGGGTGAGGAGACTGAGTTGTCTCTTGCATGGGTGCTACTATTTTGACTTGTCACCATTTTGACACATTAGTATTATTAGCAAACACTGCATGGCAGCATCTTCAAAACAACTGGTGCTGGGCCAAGGGGGGAGAGGAGAAAGTCAGCCCAAATTATCACCTAAATAACAAAGGATCCAGGATTTGCTGTTTGGAGTCACTTACCCAATGAGAACATGTGTTGCAGATGCAAATACTGCATTGCAAACATAAGACAACCTGTGCTTTTGGGACCAGTCAAGCTTTCTGGGTTATGTGTGCTGTCCAGGTAATGCTGCCACATTTCTGCCTGGGATTTCCTGGACGGGAACACACCACACATGAGAAGCTAGACACTCCCTAGTTGCACCACAGCTGCTACGTGTGTATCTTGGAGGCAGCAAAAAGCCACTTCTTTCACTTCTCTCAGGACTGATTGTGCTAAGCAGTGATAATTGATGAGCAATGTTTGTCGGAATCCCTGAAAAATATCAAATAAACAAGGATCTCAAAGGTCACTGGTACAGCATTTCCAGGCAGAGGAATAAAGGATGTGGTCCAGGTACTGTGGGTCAATGGTAGTCATACATGAACAGTGTATTTCCATTCATGGCAGGTGAGACATCTCAGATTGTGGGAGAAGCTAGAAAAACAGATCTACAGGATGGCATGAGAACAGCAGGAGAGACCTGCAGGAGTGACCAGTGCAGTGTCAGGCATTCTTTTTCTCCAGCACCATAATAGGATGAATTAGGTCTGAACTGGCTTTTTGCCTTTGTTCTGCACCTGAGCTTTTCAGTTCTCTTCATCAGCTCCTAGGCTGCTGCCTGCTGGCCATTCATCTTTGCCTTGCAGACCAAAGACTGGTGCCTCTCGGCTACAGTCACTCCTGCCACCTCCTATCTAAACTGATTAAAGTAACCTGGGTGATTTTACTTGGCACAAACAAAGGAATGCTGACAGGAATGGCTGTGTGGGCTGGTTCAAAAGGGTGCTTAACACTAGAAAAGGCAAGAGGCGGGAAGAGGAGGACAGGGGATGCAACAAATGAGCACCTGCAGTGGTAACATCCAGCAGCACGGCTGGATCTGAAGGAGAATGTTTGTCCACCGCCTCTGAAAGCAATTAAACTGGAGCCTTGGGTGGTCTGACACATTTGAGAATAAGTGCTACTTATTTTGTTAACTAAATAGGAATTTGGATATCTGTCTTTATTGCCAGATTGTAACATTTGTGGGCTTGTGTGTGCTGTGTAAGCGCTGAAGATTTGGCTGCTTTAATTACTGGTAGCAGCTCCTTCGTATATCACACGAGAAGACTATGATGATGGTTTCTAAGGTGAGGTAGAATCATAGAACCATTTTGGTCAGAAAAGACCTTTAAGAACATCGAGTTCAACCATTAATTTAGCACTACCAAGTTCACCGCTGTACCATGTCCCTCAGCACTACATCTACACATCTTTTAAACACCTTCAGGATGGTGACTCAACCACTTCCTTGGGCAGCCTGTTCCAAAGCTTGACAACACATTTGTCTCAATATCCAATCTAAACCTCCCCTGACACAACTTGAGGCTGTTTCCTCTTCTCCTATTGCTTGTTATTTGGGAGAAGAGACCAACAACCACAAGTAGGGGGAAGGATAGCTCTGCAGTGACTTTCATCAATTTGCAAGGTGCCTTTTTTTCCAAATCAGTCTGTCTGAACTCAAAATCACTCAAAATTTCTGAAGAATTCAGCTTTAGAATCTGTTTTTTTTGTTTTGTGTTTTTTTTTTTTTTTTGGGGGGTGTGTGTGTGTGTGTTTGTTTGTTTGTTTTTTCTGGTTTCTGCATTATCCTTGCCCTGTGACTGCTGTATCAAGAATACTCATGTCAGGGCAACTTGGACCTGGGACAGTAGCCTAAGATGGTCCTTCAAACACTTCTATACACATTGAATTGTACGGGGATGACTTGTTTCTTCTCTATCTATGATACTTAAGTGCATAGTCCCTTATCCAGGTTTGTGAACTTTTCATTATTTTCTTGTAATATTATTTCCTTTATGGAAATACAAAAGTTTGGAAAATACCACTCAGGACTGGAGAACATTACTTTGGTTGTCTTTTAGAAAACAATAATTTACCAAAATCAAAGCATTTTTTTTAGCATGTATCAATTTTATCTATGTCACCTTGTGTGAAACTTTCTCAGTCAGCACAATGGAAATGTTTTGGGTTAGCATTATCAAAAGAACTCTTAGCTCTGGTCTTATAGCTAAGCTGTACCATTTTGGCTTTTAATATCGAAAGTTCACCTCAGCCTGCCATACAAAATTGAAATGTTATGGCCAAAATGGCACTATGTATATATATGTATACGGTCTTCTTCTGCTTTACTGCAGCTGTGGATACACTGTCCAAGGTGGATCTGGTCACACTTTTCCCAGAAGAAAACACACAAAATAATTGCACAGGCTAAACATCCTGCCACTGGTTTGAACTCTGATGTCAGACCCTGACTAATGGATCACATCTAAAATATACTGAACCAAGATATACCAGACAGTTCCTTGCAGGTTCCATAATACCCTTGAAAAGGGGATATTAATTTCCTGCAGGTCAGCACAGAAGTCTCTGCTGTTTCTTCAAAGTTGCTGTCTGTGATATTTTCAGTGTGATGTCTGGTCCCACCAAGATCCAACTCTTCCACAGTTTCAGGCATGGTAAAATGGGTAGCCTATACCCAGCCCTGCAGGTGCCCACGAGAAGCTTTATTGGAAAGTGGTTCAGCAGTCTCCTCACAGCACATAGTGAGACTTGCTGGAGGCCTGTAGAGAGTTTGACCGTGTACAGAAACCTATCCTCCCACTGCCTCCAGTGCCTGCAACCACTTCTATCTTCCCTCAAGAACAAGGCCAAAGGTTCAATGCTATACATTGTTTTTAAAATTAAAAATTGGCAATGTTACCTATAATTATAACATTCCAGGCCATTTTTATCATTTGCAATGAAGCTATAGTAAATGATATAATTGTGTGGCACCTCTTTGCCCCTCACAGCAAGCACATAACACTTATTAGCTTGAATAGGAGTTATGTGCACATAACTATGCAAGAAATGAATATACCCCTTTGATTGCAATAAGGTTATAAGCAGCAGGAGTCCATTATGATTAGCAGTAAAATGAAGAATTTTTCATAAATCATAAATGTTACTTTATAATTTCCATTTCTCCTTATCCTTTTTCTCTGTGTGCATCTAAAAATTTATATTTTGTCCTAATTCAGGCACTTTGCAATCATCCCAAAAGCTGTTATTCATTATAACACAAAATGAATTTGCTGAGTCTTTTTCTTTTTTTTTTTTTTTTTTTTTTCCTAGACCATATGGGTTAGCCTCCAACTGATTTTGTTTTTTTTTTTTTTTTTTTTTTTTTTTTTAATTTCCAAAGGATCAATTATACCAACAAAAAGGGAGGGGGAAAAAGCCTAACAACAACAAATGTATTAAAATCACTCAATAATATTTGCCTGAATTGACTTTCTGCTTCTCTGCCCTAAGGCTAGATCTGACTTGAATGTCACTTTGCATCCTTGCAAAGTCTGCCACTTCCTGAAGTCCTCATATTCCCAAATGGCAATAGAGGTGCCGTTAGTATCACCTCAGCCACTCCAGAGCAGTACAAGGTCTAGCAGGAAGGAAGAAAATGCTACTGGCAGCTGTACTCTTATGGCTGCTGCCACAGTATCTGCCTAAGGTGGTACAGTGTGACATTTTTTCTTTTGGTCGTGAACTTCTGTTCTGAAAAGGTGTTTTCCCTGCCTTCCTGTCATCTAGCAGTGATTCTTTGTGGCCACAGTTTGCATAACATAATCGAGGGATGCAGATCTCGTGCAGGAAGGGCGTGAGATCTGTACTGCCTGTGAAAGCTCTGAAGCAGCGTTGGAAGAAAGGTGCAATGGTTCTGAGGTGAGGGGGTGACCGGGGCTGTCTCTTTAGATGTAATTGTGCGTCTGTGAGTGTTGGAGGTAGGACAATGGAGCAGTCAGACTGCCACTCCGCTATGTCAGCTCCTGTATTGCACACGTATCTGAAAAAAATTGCAGTATGTTGCACAAATGGCCAAGAATTAAATCTTTCTTTGACATTACAGAAGGCATTTATGCTGAGAGAACAGATAAACAAAAATCAACAGAGAAAATCGTTGGCACTTCAGATGGAGTTGGATATCTCAGCAAAGAATCATTTCTCTCCATGTCAGGAAATGGTAAAAATAAAGCAAATGAAGGTAAGTTGTGTTTCCCAGAAGCAGAGTCAGAATTACACCCTCTGGTATTGTGTACTGTGTTAGAAAGGACTGTTAAGCTTGTTGCCATTGCTGTTGTTTTTCCATAGCTGCTTTGGTCCTGGCTGAGAAATTGAATCTCACAGAAGCCAGAGTTTGTGTGTGGTTCTGGAAAGTGGCCATCACATGTTTCCAAAGGACCAAGCCTTCCTATGGAGCAGATCTGTTGTGAGAACCCAAGCTGTACCTACCATTAAAAATTAAAAAAGAATTCCTATCAAATGCTGTGCAGGTTCATAGCAAGTAGCAGGCACAACATCAGCTTGAAATCGGGGAACTATCATGACCAGGGGGTTAAAAGGCATGTTCAGCTACATATACACAGACATTCATATATAACCTCAGGATACCACAGTAAGCCAAATCCTACTGTGCTTAACTGTGGCTGTGACGTGTAACCAACATATGTGTCCACATATTGCTTCTGCTTTGCACTATTTATCCTATCACCCTAAGTGTTCTCCATACAATTGACCATTTGCCATTCAATTGGTAGGAGTTTTTCTGACTCAGAAAGGTGTTAATTAAGTCTTGTAAGTAAAGAAAATAATTTAGCTGGAACACTGACCGCAGCATGAAAAAAAGATGTCCTTCAGTTTGAGCACTAACCAGATGGAGTTTGGTGTGAGGATGAGTATTTGCTTTCTGTGGTGGGATGGTTTCTCTCCAAGAGGTAGGATGGTAGCTTTTCTTCTGGAGTTGAAGGCACTGGCTTTTTGCTTTGCTAATAGAGTTGATCTTCCAAAGAAGCTTTGGCAACACAGCAGTTGTTTCCACCTGTGCCCAAGTGGAAAAATGTGGGTTGTGATGATAGGGTCTCCTATTTAGTGTAGGAAAAGGCATGAGAAACTCCTTTACCTCCATTACTTCAAAATTCTTGCAAGATTATAGCAGAATGATGGCACTGGAAAACCAAGTAAGCCAAGGCCTTGTTGGTTCCTCCAACACCTGCAAACACTAATACATTTATGCTTCTTGTCATTCAAAAGTGAATCAAAAAAAGTCCTGTATTTTTATCATGTTGCTTCATATTTTGTTACTTTTTTCTTCCTAGAAGTCTTAAACACCTAGAATCAAGGTATTAGATGCAAAATGACATGTCATTTGTATATTTATAAAACCATATTATTGGATATTAAAGTAAGTGACAACTAGCTCTATATTTATGGTGACAAAATAGCTTTTATTATAAAACTGTATTTTCCAGTAGTTGTAGCTTGTGAAATGTCCACCTTCCAGGCTCAAATTTGCCTTTAAACTTTAAAAAGTGAGAATGAGAAGCAGAATGTGTTTCTCCCATTGTATCTTGTGACTCTTTTCAACAGCTCTTGTGGGCAAAATGGCAGACAGCTGAAAACTATGATTTACCATGGAAATAGCTATGCCTAAGTCACGAGGCCCAGTCTTATTGTGAAGGAAATTGATTTTTATTTAACTGAGATATGAATATTTGAAAATCCCATACCAACCATGGCTTTTGCTTAATTTTTTTTTTTTCCAATTTTGTCTTACAACCCTGATCTTGGAAAGACTTACACATACGCTTAACTTTGCATGCTCTGAGCAGTTCCCTTGGCTCTAACAGAATGACCACAATGCATGCCGCCTGTGTGGAGAGCAGGTCTTTATAAAATATGGTGACACACATATGTTTTTTTGTTACTGACATACCTTGTAACTAATCTCAAAGCATAATGACCTGGCTACATTTCAAATGCTTTAACAGTTTAACAGCTTAAAACAATTTTGAAGGACCCAGACTCTCAGCAAAAGAAGTGCTCTTCTTAGGGTGTGCACGCTGCTCCCCTGTTGCTGTGATCTATAGGAAGCATACACCAGGCAGGGAAGAAAAATACTCCTGAATTTTATTCTAACCCTTTTTTTTTTTTTTGTGATTGGTCTTCATAGCCTTCTGCAATTTATGGCTTCTGTTTGCTGCATGCTGGACAAGGATGCAATCTAAAATGTGGGAACTGGAAAGCTGTAGTTCAGGATGCAGGCTGGCTTCACTAAGCAGGCATCCCTCTCCTTGTTCCTGAAGAAGCATTTGGCAGCGGATCAAAAGACGATCATTTGCAATTCCTACGCTGAAGCTGGAACAGTGAACTTTTAGCAAGCCTGGTTAAAATCCTAACATAAAGGGATCCAACCCCGCAGCTATTAAAGATGGAGGGAAGCTGCCTACTGCAGGAAAAAGGCTGGAAAAGTCTTTCTAGTGGGCATTTCCTTCCAGTCTCTGAGGAAATCTTGCAGACATCTGCAAAATGAAGTGGAGACAAAAGACAATACATTAACAACAGACATTAAAAGATAGGTCGCAAGCAAAGATTTGTCTAACAGAGCACAGTTGAAGAGCATATGAATGATGTTAGTACATATTTTTGAGAATAGCTCTAGAAGCTCATTCAGAGTACTGCCACTCATCCAGGGAATCTGAGCAAATGAAAAGCATGTATGGATTCCACACATGCTCTGTCCTCTGCTGTTGTATGGCACTTGCCATAATAACGATGGACTTGTTTAGAGGTATCAGAGCCAGCTCTTTGCCATCTCCACAATTGATGTGCAGCAACACATTGAGATGCAAGCTCCAGTTTGAAGGCATTCAAGTCATATTAATGTGACCAGGCTAATATGCTCTGCCTTGGTGAACCGTTATCTACTGTTTCAACAACTATTTAGGGTAAAATGCCAAACCCAGATACTCTCTCCACCCAGGGAGATGCTCTGATCAGTGGAATAGTGCTCAAATCAATGTTGAGAAAGATAAAGATGAGTCTGTCTTCACTAGGCAGGGAAGCAAACCTGCTACTCTCCATCCTTGGAAAGAAGGAATGAGAACATCTCCCTGTAGTGCTGGGAAGAGCACTCCTACTCTCCGAAAAGACAGGAAGCCCCAGGTGCTAAGCCCTCTTCAGCTACATTCTCACTTCGTTGCTCAGTACCATAGTCAAACTGCTCTGACATACCTACTCCCTCTTCCATAAGCCATAGGGTTCGTGGGTCCTTAGCACAGGTTTTGGATTCCAGTTTGAGGATACCGGCCCAAAAGCTGGGTGCTGCAGCTGCTATGACTTCTCCTGGTTCAGGCTTGTGGAGACACCAGAGCCACATGGCAGAGCTGAGCCTGCAGAGCCTTGTGTGAGCTGTCCCATCCCTGAATCACACAAGAGCTCCCAGGAAGGGAGGGAGAGAGGGAGAGAGACAGGAGAGGGTCTGTAGAGATGGAGTAGGTGCATGGTAAAACTGTGCTGGGCACAAATAAAGTACATTTTTCATGATTTTAAAGGGTCATTTGTGATCCATATCTCAGCACTTAAGTGTAAGGAAAAGAGCGGGTGCATTGCATCATGTTGGCTCTCAGCCTTAAGTGTAAGGAAAAGAGCGGGTGCATTGCATCATGTTGGCTCTCATGGGGGTTGCATGGGGCTCTCATGGTTGCAGTGGGGGCCAGTATCAAACCGATTCCTCCTTATTACAGGCTGTCAGAGGACTCATGGGTAATAAAGCTGGCATATCTAAACAAAGAGGCAATTGTGTATTGCACATATATTATTTTATCCAGGGGCTATGATGACTCAAGCTTTCTTTCTTGCAGCTGATGGCATCATTAGAATTAGAACAGGAACCCTTGAAGGAGTAATAGCCTCATGATTCATAGCCTCCTGTTATTTATTTGCTCTATAAATTACTTAATCCCATTGTAGAGAGATCAGGGTGAGGCTGGGTGTAGCGCAGGGGCTGCCAACAAGAGTTAAGGCCTGGGATGGTGGACTGGCAGGGGCTCAGGCCTGAGCACATACGGGACTGCCTCTTTCAGGCAAACTTTACCTGAGGTGGCATCCTTGTTTAGTGCTCGGAAACTTACTACCCGCACCTCTTCCTGGTATACATTTTCCACCAACTTTGAAGAATGGTGAGATGAGTTGGCCTCACTCCAGTTGAATTTAATCACTCGTAGCTCCTCTAATATTTCCTGAGCTCAGTGGGTTGTAGAAAACTGCCATTAAACATGCAAAAGCAACACTGACGTTTACTCTGCACGGAGGGAGAGAACATATGGAGTGAGCCCACGCATTGTGCACTGCAGCACTTCAGAGACTGGATTAGCATCTCTTTTTTCAGTTGCTAGTTTGGCCTGGAAGGTTTGTTAATTGACTAGTGTTAGCATGGCGAAAACATCAGTGTGTTATCCTGAACACAGCTGCAAGCATGATCCTGATGTAACTTTATACCTTCTGATGCTTGATTTCTAGTAACTTTCAGTAGATTATCATCAATATTTGGCTGCTGACATCACAAGTGAGGTCACACCTGTTACCAAGATGGTTCTTTTTTAGTATCTCTCCGTTTTTCATCACCACAGCTGCCCCCTGCTCCCTACCAACACTCAGTGACTCTGTTGTAGAGTGCTTGGTTTTTGTGGTCTTAATGCATACCATATAACTGGGGTCAAGAGATAAATATCACCTGTAAATGCTCCAGGAATAATAGATGTTTTTCACTGAAAATTGAGTAAAAATTTAAAATACAATTAACAGCTTCTACATGGCAATAAACACTTCTAGGAATGCCATTCTGAGCAAAATGGGAGTATCTTTCTTTAACCCCGGTCCTTCTATGTTTACAGCTGGATGTTTCGTATTTGAAGTGAGAATACAAGCAGGAAATAATAATTCTCTGCTAGAGGGAATTATTACCATGAGTATTTTGGAACTGGAGCTTGAGGCCCATTTTGCACAATAAATGGAAAAAGATAGAAGGGGAAAAAGCCAGTTGTAAATGGCTCATGGATTTTGCAGTTTCTTAACTCTCTTTTTCTCTTTCTGTTGATAAATATATACATACATGCATGTATATTTAATGTGCTGAATTATTTCTCCTTCATGGCTTGTGGTGTAAGCTCAGGCATCTTGATGTTAGGAAAGCCACAGGAGAATGCCAGGCTTGAATTCTTCAGTTGCAACATCTGATATAGCTCTTCCTGGGGCAATGGAAATGATGCAGGTGTATTAGCGCTCTTGGACTGAGCTCTGGAACTCTATTTCATGGTAGAATTAAATTGGAGTTGGGCGGGTAAGACTTCATCTGCATTTACATGCTGCAGTCCTCATTTGTGCAATTCCCTTATTCAGCACTCATTTCCAGAATGCAAGAAATTAAGGTTATTTCTTTGACAGCTGACCTAGAAACTCAGGGTCAAGTCCTCCTGATTCTTTGTAGAGTTTTATATTGCATCCATTACTGCAGCCTCCAAGCACTTTTTCATGTAAAAAAAAAGTCACTAAACCCAACATAGAGTTCATGGGGCCTCTGGCAGTTTCCTTTTTTTGGGGGTCAGCACTCTACGTGAATGGCTTTTCTCTTTGCAGGGATTGAGGGAATGAAAGCATGAGGTGGGGAGAATAAAGATTTTTGTATTGTTAGCCTCAGTGTTGGCAGAAAAGTTGTCTCCAAGGAAAGCCTAGTCACATCCCTCAGAGACCCCCAGGCTTGGGAGTGCACTTGCTCCCCACTTGAATGATTTCCCCAGAGACTTCCCTTTGATCAGAGCTGTTTTGTTGTCAGTTCTCAGAGGCATTGGCTCAGAGGAGCCCAGCTGTCAACAGGGGTCACAGATTGAAATTTGGTCCTTCATGGAGCAGGGATTCAATCCTTCATCTTCTTTGAAAAATGAAACTTTGAATTGATGTCAGAGGCTATCTGTGAGCTAGGGAAGGAAGGACAGCAGAAGCTCTGTGTGCCTGCTGCAGCTTCAGCCATACTGAAAGCAACATTTTATACCAGCTGGAATTGAGTGGCAACCTTAAACTGAGGTCCAGATATGGTTGCTTCTAATAATCCATGCCAATGTTGATAAATGCATAGATTGGGTTAGCCATTTCCCACTTCTGGGAGGGAGAGATAAAGTTGCCTTGCAAGCTGAAGATGAAAAAAAGAGCATTTTTAGAATTTAATGCAAATTGGTTGCCCAGATTAGTGAGGAATCTAGTGGGACTCTGGAGCTCTAAACCATTCTTGACAAATGGGCTTCACCAATGGAGCCGCCCTCAAAGCACCTTTGGCCCTAAAATACCAGCAGGTGGGTCATTTTATTACAAAGCTGTGTCAATGCAGTGAAACCTTCTGTCTCCAGACTGGCTCAGACTCTGCAGGTTACAAATGCTCCAACTGTGGCAGTGAATATATTACCAGAGAAGCAGTGTGTGGGGGTTGGATATAAAAAGGGGAAGAACTACTTAAGTAAATAGAGACTAGTGAGATTGACTCCCGTGACTTGGGTGAGACTGCACCATGGGGTGTTGTTGGGCATGGAGAAAGCACAGCAAATGGCAGGTATTCATATAATGTTCAGGTGCTTCTGGCTCAAAACGTGATCTCTGTTTAAGAGCCAGCACCCAGTCCATCCACTGGTGGGTTCTTGGATACAGTTGAGCACCAGGAAAGACAGGGTGGGAAGGGAAAGCAGAGCAGACACTTCGCCAAGGTCAAAGGTGTGTGGTAACACAAGGGGAACTCCGCCCAAGAATCCCTTTCCGGATCTGTGTGTCCCTCAGAGGGTAGCATGGGGAAAGCATGGGTGGCCCACAAGTGGGAGTAACAGTGAGAGATTTTTGTCTTGAGCTGCACGCTATGGTTCAGCTGTTTGGTGGCACAGACAGCTTTTGTAGGGATGCATGCAAAGAGTCGGAGCAGGCTGTAAGAAACAAACTGGAGAGATGTCACAGTATGGTGTGGGGAAAATAAGTGTAGGCCAAGGAGAGGATGAAAATCAGGAGCAACAAGTGGCTGGGCATCCAAGCCTTCTTCCCAGCACTGACCATGGAAGAGGTAACAGAAAAAATAGCAAAGTTAAAGTGAGAAAATGGCTTTATTGGTGTGGGGTTGAGGTCTTTGTGCAGAAGAGGTGCTGAGTTAAAGTGGATGTGAGATGAAAGAGGAGTCCAAAACTGGTCTTGTGCAACACAGGCCTTAAGTTTTCACTGGGAGTGTTCTTATGGAGTCTGGTATCTCATGCTGAAAACAGGTCTTACAGAGAAGTATTCAACCTGACTACAGAGATGGAGAACCCACCATTGCCCTGGGTATTTTGTTCCAATAATTAATCATCTGTGCTCCTAAGAAGTTGTGCCCCATTACTATGTTAGATTTGCTGGGCTTCACCTTCTGGTAATTAGTTCTTGTTATGCCTCTCTCTGCTAGATTAAAGATCCCTTTTGTAGCCAGTATTTTCTCCCCATGTGGGTAATTATACCCTGTAGCCACACCGCTTCTCAATCTTATTTTTGATTAACTAAAACAGATTGAGCTCCTTAAGTCCTTCCCTGAACGGCAGCAGGCTCTTCTGTTCTTTATCCATGCCCAGTCTTTGAATTACATTTTGTGACTCTTCTCTCCATTCTGTCCAGTTTTGTGGTACCTTTCTAACAAATGGGTGATAGAACCTGATTCTGTGTTCTTCTGTCAGCAATGCTCATAGTGGGTCAGCAACCATGTCAGAGCTTTTAATTTTAGTATTTTTATAGTAAACAGTATGCTAGCATACTGCAGTTTGTTTGTTTAAAAAAAAACCACCCCAAAACCTTCACCCCAAATAACCCTCTGGACTCTGAACTTCTGCAGATACTCAGATGTCACCTATTATCTGCTCCAGGTTGAGGGCCAGAGCTGACTGGAAAGCTGCTGTCATGCCAGCAGGCAAGGATTTGCTGTAGCACAAGGGCACCTTGCTCCTCAGTGCCTCAAGGACTCAGCAAGGAGCATGGGGCTGCCTGCCTCACCTGGAGAGGTTTTGAGGTCTGTATATCTCCCAGGGAGAGGGAGGGACTTCCACATTCAGACTATACTTTGGCTTCAAGCCTCCTAGCTTACTACCCATGCACAGGAGATAAAGTCTTTTCCATGCATGATTTACTATTCCTTTACTGTTATAGACCAAAACTGCTTTAGCTGTGTTGGCTCCAAACAGCTCATGTTCAGCTCTTTGTCTTTATGAATGTTACTGCTTTTTGGAGTTTGTTCTATATCTGACACAGACTTTATAATCTTTTGTATTGGATTTTGCGCGGCTAGGTTTTGGTGGCAAGGGAGCTACAGTGGTGGTTTCTGTGAGAAGCTGCTAGAAGTTTCCCTCATGTCCAATAGAGCCAACACCAGCAGGGTCCACGTTAGACATGCCACAGGTCAAGGCTGAGCACGTAAGGGACAGTGGTAGTGCCTCTGTGATAGTATAGTTAAGAAGGGAAAAAAAAACCCCTGCACAACACCAGCAGCAGCCAGAAGAGAGGAGTGAGAATAAGTGAGAGAGAGCAACCACTCTGCTGACACCAGGGTCCGTGAAGAAGGAAGGGGAGGAGGTGCTCCAGGCACCGGAGCAGAGATTCCCCTGCAGCCCATGGTGAAGTCCACGGTGAGTCTGGCTGTTCCCCTGCAGCCCATAGAGGTTAACAGAGGAGCAGATGTCCACCTGCAGCCTGTGAAGGACTCCACGCTGCAGCAGGTGGATGCTCAAAGGAGGCTGTGACCCTATGGAAAGCCTACACTGGAGCAGGCTCCTGGCAGGACCTGTGGACCCATGGAGAGAAGATCCCACACTGGAGCAGGTCTTCTATCAGCACTTGTGACACCACGGGAGACCCACGCTGCAGCAGTCTTCCTGAAGGACTGCACACTGTGGAAGGGACCCACACGGGAGAAGTTCATGAAGAACTGCAGCCTGTGGGAAGGACTCACATTGGAGGACTGTCTTTCATGGGAGGGGCCCCATGCTGGAGCAGGAAGAGTGTGAAGAGTCCTCCCCTTGAGGAGGAAAGAACAGCAGAAACAACATGTGATGAACTGACCACAACCCCCATTCTCCATTGCCCTGCACTGCTGTGGGAGGAAGAGGTAGAGAAATCAGGAGTTAAGTTGAGCCTGCGAAAAAGGCAGGGAGCGGGGGAAGGTGGCTCTTTAAGATTGGTTTTATTTCTCATTTTTCTATTCTGATTTGATTGGCAATGAATTAAATTAATTTTCCTGAGTTGAGTCTGTTTTGCCTGTGACATTAATTGCTGAGTGATCTCCCTGTGCTTATCTCGACCCACCAGCTTTTTGTCATATTTTGTCTCCCCTGCCCAACTGAGGAGGGGAGTGATGGAGCAGCTTTGGTGGGCACTTGGCATCCAGCCAACTGGCCACAGCTTCACAGACAAAACAGGACTAGTTCTTTTTGTTTGTGTCAATAATCTATTCTTCAGGTTGTGATATGGAACTACTCAAGCATCAGGCAAAAAGTAAATTCACTCCATAATATTAACCAGAGTAGTTTGAACACGTTAACTGTTTTCTATTCCAGATTTGTTTGTTACATATAAGATGTCATCTTACAGCTTTTGTTAATATAATAACTTCAAATATTGTGTCTAAATACAGATGAGCTGCTGTTGCAGACACATCATTATTTTTTGGGATATCGTGCCTTTGGAGTACTGGATTTCAAGGCTTTAATGTTGTACTAAGCCAAAAAGGCTTATGCTAAGGTATGAAAATACATTCATCACAGTGGATATTCTTCAGGTAAACCTAATCTACAGCAGCAATCACTTAATTCTGATATAATTAAAAATAGACAGACAGGAAGATAGTCAGAAAGAGAAAAATATTCTGACTTACAGATCTTTTGTTGATGACATGCGCTAAGGGAAACATCAAAATAAACAGATTTAAGCATGGTTAGGAGCTTAGATCATATATTATTTCTTTCTGTTTATAACACAAAAAGAAGGGCTCTTTCTGCCGAGCTTGACTGATTGCTTGTGACGAGATTTGGAGGGATGCCTTTAGAACAAATGGAGTTTTTTCTCTTCAGTGTTCCCAGTCTGGGTGCCTCAACTGGGCATCAGTGAGATGTGACACAAAGCTCCCTTGATCACAGGGCAGGCTTGTGAAGTTGGGTGAGAGGAACAGTTTTGAGACAGAGCAGAGGAGACACTTGTGCACTAAGGAAAACAAAAAGCCATCCTGTGCTGTACAACTATTCTGTATGTGCCACAAAACCCATCAAGAGCTGTGGCTGTTTGTGTCAATATGATGACCAGTGACACAGGACATGTCTCCACAGAGGGAGATGGGAGCCTGCTGAGAGGTGTGGGGTGTGAGCCATTTCTGGTCTGAGCCAGGTGAGCACAGCCCTGGTAGAGAGCTGGAGGTAGCACCTTGTCTTAAGAGGTGCCCACAGAAAGACAGAGCAAGCAGAATTACTCCCCCACTGTACAGATGGCAAGCTCAGACACAGACACCAGTGGCCAAAAACAATCCGAACAGCAGCATACAAAAAGTTTATGGTCAAGCAGGGCCTTGAATGTGGGTCTTCCAAGCCCCATGGAGGGGCTGCTGGAGGGGTGGGAGTGAGTGGCTGGAGTGGGGAGGGGGACTGTCAGGAGCAGGACAAATGTCTTGAAGTGACCCCAGGAGATGAAACAAAGTCAGCAGTTGGAAGGAACTGAGGACATACAGACCAAAGCTGTGCTGTATACTTAATCTTCTTAGATCCTCCCTTTGCTGTGAGTCAGCACCAGGGTATGTGAGATTTGTGTGTTCCTACCCACCAGCCTCACAAATTCTTTTACAACCACAGTCAACTGCTTGAGGCCGTCAGACACAGTTGTCTAGAATAATCAGACAATAGAGGGGGCAGGAAAAAAAAGAAAGAAAAGAAAACAAGGTAAAGAAAGGAAATGAGAAAGCTCTTTGATCAAAGCCTTCTATGGATAGGATTTATTATTATTATTCTAATACCTTTTACCACAGCAGTGGGCCTTTCTCAGGCAGGGGATGCCAGCTGGGACAAAACAGGTGCAAAGCTGCTTCACTTTACGACGTGGATTCTTGCCTAATAGGGGCTGAACTCCAGCCATCAAATGCATTTCAATTAGAGTCTCAGGTTTGTCCCTGAAATATCAGACAACTCCGTGATTCGGCCAGCTATGTCCCTCCTCCAGGTGAAGCCTTTTTCTCTGGCTGTCGGTCTAAGCAGGTTGAGCCAGGACCTGCTCCCTCCCTGTGGCTGATTTGTTGCTCCCATAGGAAGCAGATTCGCGGAGGGAAGTACAAACACCACAAAGTTTCTACAGAATGTCTTTGGAAGGGGAGCACAACCACCCCTACCTCCCCGACCACCTCCCTCTAACATGGGGAGCATTTCCATGCTTTACTTTGGTAAGAAGAGAAGCGAGGTTGGGTTTCCAGGGCCCTCTCCAAAGACCATGGCTGAGCAACACCAGCTTTCTTGGGGTCTGAAGAATGTCATCACTGAGCTGGATTGCTGGAAACTGAATCAGATTTGTCCAGCACAAGCTATTCCATAGCAGGGGGAAGATTGTCATTAATGCTGCTTCTGCCAGAGCCCAGTGGATGGAGGGAGAGCGTTGCCTCAGCAATTTTCCAACAGGCAGGAAAGTGGTTGTCAGTTATACCACCATCAGGCATGAAGCAGCAGAGTCCAGGATGTAGGGAAACAGCAGCTGGGTTTCATGGGGTCTAAGAGAGAAGAAGCACTTTTTTCAGCAGGATTCAAGTAACCCCGCAGAGCAAAGGGCAAGACCTTCAGGCAACAAGCTGATGGGTGGCAGCAGCAGTGTCAGAGAAAAAAGTTCCATTCAGCTGACCTTACCTTGCTACTTGCATTATCTTTGCTAGCTTCCCATCATGCCTTCCCATCAAATGAGGGCAGGAGAAGGAGGAAGGCAGAAGCAGCCAGGGTACAAACTGCACCTGACTCAGACCTTCCAGGCTAAGATGTCACTGCTCCTTCTAGATAGAAAAGGGTATTCTCATTTTGCAAGTTATAATTTTAGATATCTTTCCTTAAGTCATGGAGCAAACTCTGGCCACAGCTAAAATAAGCAGTAGCTTCTACTTATCTTTAATTGCACGCTTTAACCATTGTTATTAAATAATACTATTAAGGGAAAACCTGGACAGGACCTTACATGTTACATTGTCTGGCAAGTTTATGACAAGAGCTATAATTATTTTTGGGCTAAGTGGATGAGATGGAAAAAAGGAAAAAGCATATATTCTTATTAGGATCTAGCTAAGAAATGTCCTAATGAAACTAAAACCAGTTTTTGCATAACTGAAATTTTGCCATGATAAATTTCAAGTTCGACAACAAATGCCAATTTTCCACTGAGAAAATGCAAATGACAGCCGTAGAGCTGGCTGCCCAGCAGACGTTTGTCAACTTTGTTTTCTGTCTTTAGGGAGGCAGTGGAATCAACAAGAACCATTTTGACAGGCACAAAGTCAGCAAGCCAAACAATAAAGTAATAAATTCTGTTTTAACTTTTATAAAGACAGTATATGTGTGGGAACCCTACCCAGAATTTCACTTTTACAGAAAACATTTGTATTTAATGCCTGCCTTCCAAGTAATTGGGGAGCATGACAGCACTGAGCTTTGTGTATTGTGCAACAAGTGAAGAAGCGAGGCACAGAGGAGACTGCAAACCAGAATTTCCCAAGTGACACTGGCTGCTGAGCCTGACCCACATTTTCAGAAGAGTTTTTGAGCTCTTTTCAGAAGAGTTGTTTGAGCAGAACACCAAAATAGACAGCCATATCTTAAAATGAAAAATCATAAAATAATAGATTAATTTAG
Organism: Calidris pugnax; assembly: GCF_001431845.1. Lineage (NCBI taxonomy): Eukaryota > Metazoa > Chordata > Aves > Charadriiformes > Scolopacidae > Calidris > Calidris pugnax. Next base: position 2,150,094 of record NW_015094506.1, on the reverse strand, counting down.
ATCGTAAGGGACAATTCTGGGTCACCTTGTCCAGCTCCCTGCTCCAAGCAGGGTCAACTACTAAATTAGGTGAGGTTGTTCAGGACCTTATCTACCTGAGCTTTGAAAGTCTCCCAGATTGCACAGTCCCTCTGGGCCACATGTATGGTGAAAATTTTTTCTTATATTAAATTGAAGTTTCCGTTGTTGCAAATTGTGACCTTTGCCTCTTGCCCTTTTGCTATAAACCCCTTTTAGAAGTAGTAGCAGTAGAGATGAGTTAGATCCTCTCAGCCTTACCTTCTCTGGGAGATCATTCGGGCAAAATTGGAGGGGAAAACTATTCCAAGCTCAAATACCAGCTATTCAGAAGTAGATGTAGAAATTACATGAACCTCCCTGCTTTTGGCTCAGAATGCTATTTTAGTGCAGGACACTGCTTAATCAAACATGGTTTATGGAGATTGCTCCAGTCCAGCTAACCTTGGCCTCATTTAAAGGTGTGTAATATAACAAGGAGTGGAAAAGTAGCACCAAGGCTATCATTCCTTGTCAGGTTAACAGACACTAGTCACCATGACTCTTATGTTCTCTGCTACTTAGTCGAAAGTATGCACTTTGCAATGTGGTGTATGTCTATGAAGGTTAATCTCCTCATGGTATGTATTTTTGTCCAAATGTGTAGAAAACCACCAAACCACCATCGTGGTTTACTGGGGTTGAGCACGCCAGCAATTTTTCAGTCACCAACCATTGGTTTACCAGTGACTGCAACAACAACATACAGGGAAGAGAAGCTAAAAACAAATGGTAAAGCACAGAACTGTTGAGCAGTTGTGAGGCTAATCAGAGCCAAAAAAGCTCTTAATAAGTGGAAATGTTCACAACATGAGAGTGATAACTAGAACAGGGGCAGTGAAGGGGAATGTCCTAAATACAGAGTAGCCAGGGCCACTCTGGCCATGCAACATACCGTGATCTCACACTTTCTCTTTCCCCCTTCCCTTTCCTTCTCTCTATTTCCCCAAAGACAAATCAAACCTAGTGTTTTCACAGTAGCACTGCCAGCAGAGATCCCCAAAAGGACAAGCCAAACCAACATATCTCTGGAGTACTCAGAATACTCTCACATGGCTTTTTGCTAGGCTGAATGAGAGAACAATCCATTACTTAATCTTGCTGCCAGTCCAAGATTGTTCCCTGCAGTATATTTCACAGTGCTTTGTCCAGGCTGGTTTTAAGACATCGAAATTATGAGACTTCCACCAGTTTACTTGGGAGAGCTATTTTACAGGCTAACAGACATCACCATTAGCACTATTTCTTGTCACATGCATCAGCAGCTCTCCCATAAATAATTGCTAACACTACAGCTATTCTACAGGCCCAGAGAAGGTGAAGGAATACAAACAGGGAGCCAATATTCATGTAAAGAAAGGAATAAAAAGATAATGGAAATGTCTGGCTTCTCCAGGAACATATGGTGTTTGGTTGGGTTATGGGCACTTGAATAAGTGACAGTGAGGTAACCAGTTACCTCCGCAGTCATCCCTGAATAAATGTGAGGTAATCTGAGGGAGCTCAGGCACAGAGGGGAACCGGGCTGCTCAGGCTGTCAAGTTCAGCTGTGCCAGGATATAGCAGAGTTGGCTACAGGTGCCTCCATTTCCCTGTAAGGCCATCCCTAAGTAAATTACATCACATGTAACATAGGGTAAAAGTATAATTAGGAGAGTTACCGCAGAACAGCTTCAAGTGTTCCCTGTTACTTCTACTACATCTAAGCAAACGTATGTATGACCAAGTGAGTAATGTCTTATTTAATGTATCTTACGTTATTTTATTGAAAAGCCATTTCCTGCTCTTCAAGTTCTTCTCTTTCTGCAGAGGTCAGCACCTGACACGATGGGAGAGACCTTACAGTCCTGTATGCAGCCAGGTCTGAAACATTCTGCAGAAATGAAAAAACCACCGTCCTTCCTGGCCCCTGCTGGCAAATCAGTACCTTTGGTAAGCAGCAGTCTGTATGGATACTAATTCAGCATTGATAATGGCTGTGACACCAGCAGACGCTTTTCAAAATTCCTTGCTGAAATATTTCACTCAATATCCCCCTTTGGCAAGTAATTCAATAGTTTTACTGTAACACACTGGGCAATGCCACCTCTGTTTCCTTTTTTCCTTATTACACGCCCATGTATCTCAACTCTTAAACAAAGAAAACCTGCTGAATACATCCTGCAGACAGCATTTCTCTTAGAATACAGCCTCCCCACGAAACAATTAGCAGGTGGAGGCATAACAGCACTGGTGATAATCTCACTGAACGACACACACTGCAACAGCTTTAAAGACAAGCTAATGCCTCTCTCACAAAAACTAGCAGCAAGCTATTTGGGGAGGATTCAGCAAACAGAGAACAGCCCATGGTCTCTGGCTTTAGAGAGAGGCTGTCTGACCTCAGGACTCTGTTCCATCTTTTGATCAATGTGGAATGGTTCCTTAACTGTTTTCTTGTAATGGGACCAGTACAGTTTAAGCAGTCCTGAATTCCCCAGCGATCTTCTTCCACATTTTACTAGAAAGGAAGAAGTTTTTCTTAACACTCAAACTTCACAACTTTTTCTTCTCTGAAGTTCATCCTATTATACAATGCCCCATTGTACTAAGCCTGCACAAAGTCTCTTCCTCTTGGGATTTTCCTTGAATTTATTTGGAGGTGATTATCATATCTCCTCTTAGTCGTTGCTTTGCCAAGATGTACATAGCTTGCTCTTTTAATCTTTCCATATCAATCAAGTCTTCCCACTACCTAATAATAATTGTGCCTCCTCTATGAACTCCCTCCAGCTTTTCAGTATCTTTCCAGTGACATGGTGCTCAGCACAGCACAGGAGATGCCAGCTGCATTTGCAGATGCATAGAGAAGGTGGTTCATTCATCTGCTCTGCTGCAGAGCATCATAAACTAGATTGCCCACCTGTTCTGCCGCCTCTCATTGCAACACTTCCAAGAGCCAGGGGAAAGCAGGTTTCAGTGCTGGAGAGCTGTCAAACTGGTGGAAAATTCCTCTGGGTATGTTATACCATGATCCCCCTAAGAGCTGATACTATACACCTCAAGAAGCACATGCTGCCAATTTCTGGGCAGGTACTGACAACTTCATTCTGAATAGAGATCTGCTGTTGCTCCTCTGCTTTGGTCAGACTTGCTGAGGCAGCATCGTCAGAGCCCCAAACAGTCAATGATGTAAGGTTTCTGCACAGAAAAAAGAAAAATTGACTTTTTTAAAGCTGTGTGCCAAATTATAAAATCTTTTCTGATATACTTATTTACTACTTAATCTAATAAGAAATAAGTTTGTGAATCCTATTTAAGTCAAAGCATTCAATTACCAAGCCAAATTCCTGAAAATTCAAACATGTGCCCACCTTAGCATCAAAATGTGTTTGGTATTATAGTAAGAGCTATCAAAGAGAACATACAAAAATGCATTATTATACTTCTACCACTATTTAGCAAGCAGTTCTCTATTAGGGCTGAGAGAACAACAGATGTCTTTGGCTTCTGCAAACATTACCATCTATCAAGTAATTGGTCTGTCCAAGGAGTAAACTCTCTGTCACTAATTGCAAGTTCATATCAAAAAAAGAAAATCACAAACAGAAGTCATAGGCAAAAGACGAAGAGGAAAATGAGAGAATGGCAAAGGAAAAATATGAAAAGAGCCTTCAGGTTTGCAAAGGTTTGAACATGCATAAAGGCAGAGATAGAAGAAAATGTATGAAACCTGAGGTAAAATAAGATTTTGCTCTCTCAGAATCAGCACAGACAATGTTTAAAGTTGGGTTCAGAGTTCTCCATTTTCACAGTGCTGAAACCACCAGAAGCAGATAGTTGCCACAACATGGGTAATAACTTTGCCTAGTGACTGATTACACAGTGCTAGTTTTAGTCAATAAACCAATACTGCTGGTTCAATTTGCTTTTTCCAGTTTTTTTTTCAAACTGTTAACAAACAGTTAGCATTCATCACTTGAGATCTGTAATTAAGACTGGATGCATTTTCAAGAGATATGTTCTCATATAACTTAGAATACCTAGCTTCTTAGAGGAATCAGTTATTTTGGTGTGTATTGTGAAGGGAATGAAATTAAATGGACAATGTGGCATCATCTGGCCTTGAGATCCAGGACAGTTATTCTTACTGAATGCTTTTCCCCAAATATTCCAAGGAATATCTATTTTTTAAAAAAATAAAGTAAAATAATTATCTGCCCCTGTATCTCACACTTTCTCTGAATGTTTTGTTTTTCCTTTCTGTACATCCCTACTAGGATTTGAAACTCTCCCTCCCCACCCCCACTCCCCAATTCAGCATTGAATGTGAATTTCATTAATGTGCTGTTTATTTTTCTTCTAGACCAATTAATGAGGGTGATAAATGAGATAGGACATAACACCAGTCCCTGTGGCACCCCAGTAGCTACCCACCCCAAATTAAAACACTGCAATTTATCATTACCATTTGTTAATGTTCTTTCTGCCAATTTGTAGACCCTGTGGCAGTACTCCTACTGAAGCCAATCTGAATTAATTATTCAAGTACATTCATGGGAGATGCATTATCAGATACTTTATGGAAAACCAAAATGCAGTATACTAACTGAATTTCCAGTAAGCACTACTACTTTAATTCTTTTAAAACCCTTTATGTCTGTTTGTGAAGATTTATTCTTTTATTATTTGTACTTTAGTGGTGCCTGAAGGATCGAACTGGGCTGAGGACCCATTGTCATGTTTATTACTAAAATTTTGTCTCCAGCTGTTTAGTGATTCTCTTTCCTTCTCCCGTCTCTCATATTTGCTTCATTTTCACCCCAAGGATAGAATTTAAATTAATGGAACTATAATTGTCAGGATCACTGACAATTCCTTATTAGGAAATCAGGTACATTTTCTGTATTTTGCAACAGTTGCTGGTTTCACTTTGTCTCTTTCAAAAACCACTTTATTATGAGTCATGTTTGCATGAAAACAGGCTCCTCTCTCTCTTTCTCTATCATGCATCTGCTCCCGCTGTGCATTCCCCACTGGAGTCCATATCACTGATAATCCTGTGCCTGAGAAGTCTCAGTAAGTTGCATGGAGATGACTGATGTCACACTTGGAGGATTAAGTAGGGAACAAGCAGCAGGAGCACATCATCTCTCAGGAAACTGAGACCCCATCTTGTCTGTGCTGGAAAATGCCAAAGACAAAATTTAAAAAAAAGAGTCGTGGTGATTCTTGATACAAGAAAGAAAGCCTTTGCATGCCAAACTGAAAATATACTGGTTCAAAAGGAGAGGGAGAAAAATGGATATTTGAATAAGTTATATCCTGAGCCAAAGGACAGATGATCTGTATGAACAGACCTCATATGTTTTGGACGAATCACAAGGGGGCATTTTGACCATAAATATACAATTTCCTAACTTTTGGGGGGCTTTGCTGTTTGGTTGGTTTTTTTTGTCTGGGGTTTCTTTTTCTTTTTTTTGTTTTTTTTTTCCTCTCAAATAAAGAAGGCTAGCTTCTTCGCAGTCTTCCCTGTGTTCCCTTTCCTGGGACAAGCAGGTAGCAGTGTCTGACAGAGACCCCATCTTCTCTCTCACCCAGAAAAGAGCACACTCCAGGCTGGAGAATATTTCAAGGAAACATTGCAGAATCTTCTCCTTGGTCGAGGAGCAGAGCTTGGAGGAAATGTTTTCCCCTTCCCCTTAAAACCACAGGATCTACCTGACTAAACTAATCTTTCTCTTCTACTCACGCAACAGCAGTCTTCCCAGCACAGCTGAAAGTGTCCCATCCCACTGTTCCTTTGTAAGGAAACCATTTCATGGTCTCAAAAATCATAGATCAGTTGCGCTCTGAGTTTTTGTAAGATTCTTTACTGTCACGGGACAAGGATCAAAGGTTTCCAGCCCAACTGTGTTCCTATAGATGCTTTGGAGCTGCTTCCTTAAACAAGGTACTTAGTGCTATAATGGCATGCTGCTTCACAGTGCTTGGGGAAACTAGCTACTCAGCAGCATCTTGCCTGAGTTAGAGCTCTGGGTTTGTGCTGGAGTGGGAAACAGATCTAAACCCTAGCCAATTCTGAATCCTGGTATGGTGTGTTACTGCCTTTTATTACTCCTCCAACATAAAGGGAAATATAATATATAGTAATATTCATTAAAACCAGCGACTGCCTTTGTTTTCCTCTCTGCTGACAATTATGTGCAGGCTACTGGCCAAAGGAGGTTTTTTAAGCTCTATACCCAATAAATAGGCTTGGACTTCTGCATCTAAAACTGATTTTCATACCACTTCGTCTCAGCAAAGTTGTGGATGTCCATCCATGGAAGTGTTCAAGGTCAGGTTGGATGAGTAACTAGATCTAGTAGAAAGATGTCCCATCCACAGCTGGGGGACTGAACTAGATGACCTTTAAAGGTCCCTTTCAACCCAAACAAGTCTATGATTCTATGATTCAGTTTAGATTTGTTTGCTATAGAGGGAACCAAAACAGGGGCATCTGAATGTGAGATAGAGTTGAGAAAAGCTCTTAACTTTTTCTCACCTAGAGCATACAGTTAGAGAAAACCATTTTCTTTTGATGCTGTAAGCAGGCTGTTTACCCACAGGGGTTCAAAGCTAGTTTCTGCCTGCTTCTCCCTCACCCTGGTATTATTCAGGAGTCAATAATTCAATTCAAAACAATGCAGTGACAATGAGGTGGAATTGTTTTAATGGTGTTTACTTGTTCTTAATGATGAGCTGTATCCCTGTCTCCCTGTTACAGATAGAAGCAGATGATAAAGAAGGGAGAAACTACACAGTAATGCAGACAGTAAAATCAAAGAAGAGACACTCCTGTTGAGATGAAAGAGACTCCTGCTAGTTTCTGAAAATTCACAAATGTAGGATTTTTACTGCCACAGTTGAGGTCTTTCTGCCAACCAGGATCTAACTGTAAAACCAAATAAAAATTCCCCAATTCAGAGTAGTTCAGAACCCTTTTTCTGTACATTCTACTCCCTAAAGAAAATTTTTGTCCAAAACTGGATAATTCTTTGCTTCCTGTCTTTTTTCTTATTCTTTCCAGATTTTATATTCCCAAATGTGGCATTTTTTTCCCCTCTCCGTCAGAGAAAATAACTGAACAGGGAATGCATTTATGTTCCTTGCCTCAAGAGAGGAGGCAAAGAAGGAAAAAGGTGGAAAATTGGTTTCTACCATGATTTACACAAGTCTTGAAGTTGTGCCAGTTTGAGCACCTCAGCAAGGGACAGCAAGCCAGCTGCAGTGCAAGGGCCCAAGATATCCTCACAGCCAACCATACACCTTCCTCCAAGAGTGTGAGGAGAGGCAGAGTAGTACCAGTTTTAAATCTCTGCCTGCCTATTTTGGCCAACTGAAAAAGGATTTAGTGCAAGCAGGATGTGCTTATACCTTGCCATTTCTTTAAAAATGCTGCATGGATATTGTGTCTGTATGGTGTGACAGCAGTTTCTACAGTCAATGAGGGAGCCTTCCATCTCACATACTTGTGGCCAGCTGTTTAGACCATGATGACCGTCACTTTTGCTTCTCCATTTTCATACTCAATTAATTATTTATCTGCGATTGCTACTGTACTCTATGTGCCTGTTTGGATCTCAAAGCCCTCTCCTGAAGGGGATGCAGATGTGTTTTTGAGTTTTGTGAGGACGGTGGGTTTACAAGAAGCTGCCTCTATATGAGAGACTGAAGTGGGAAGCTGTGTTGTGGTTATTGCTTATGAGACATATAGGTATCTGGGTTTGTGCTTCCAGCAAAGATTGTTTGCTGGTTTCCCTACAGGCTGAGAAGCAGGAGATCTCACAATGTTTTTGCTTGGCTTTTGGGAAACACTGGGAAGGAGCTGGTAGCCACCACCCCTGTGAGTGCCAGCGATGTAGGGGTAGAGGTTTTGGAGACAAAATAGCAGGATCTCCTTGGCAGCTTTCCCCAAAACAGTCCTCGTAATGTATGCTGGGACAGGCAGATGTGAAGAGATAATGCTTTTGGGAAAATGATATATGTAAGAGAGTTCAAAGCCTTCAAGACTAGAGAGACGTCTGGAAGGGAGGGAGACTGCCCGGAGGAGTTCCAGCTGCCAGGTCTGCACAGGAGGGTGCTTACACGAGGGTGCTGAGGAGCATGGGGGTTCAGAGAACATATCCTACATTACAAGAACTCTTCATCCTCAGGTGAAGAACAGGACAAAAACTAGAAATTGCCAAGTTACAAATAAATGGACAATGGCACAAATAGATAGAAGCAAGTGAAAAATAATTCTATGCATTCATCTACCTTTATACTAGAAGTCTAGGGAGACAGGAATATTTAGATTTAAATTAATATAAAGACATAAAAGACATATTGGAAATTTTGTGGAAGGAGAAGTAGATGAAAAATGTAATACTAATTCAAAAAATTATGTTGGAAAGACAAAATGGACTCTATAGATGAAGTGATGGTACTATAGCCTAAAAGAATCTTTGAGTCAAATCAGATTAACAGTCAAGTAAACCTTGTCAACAAGTAATAGAAATTCTATGAATCAAATTCCAGTCCTATGTAGGAAAAATTCAGTAATAAGGCTACATTGTAGCCTGCCTGATGAAGATGGTGATAGAGATTGACACACTGAGGGAGATCAAGTAAGGCAGGAATGAACAATAAAAGACTACAATTGCCCTCATATACTCAGTAAACTTTACTGTGGGGTGTGACGTGGGCTAAACTTTTGGACACTGCCAATTTCTGTTTTATGGAAGTACTAGACAGGGAAATGAGAAGAGACTAGAAGAGAAAAAATACTGATCAATGAACAGGAGTTGGTGACTGTCACAGAGCTGTTGGGAACAGTGGCTGTCCAACATCCCAATTCCTCCTGCAAGAGCCGAGAGACCCACCACTGAAGTGTTGAATTTTAAAAAACTGAACTACACAAAATGAAGGGGTCTTGTTAAAAAGAAACTAAAATGAGTGGTTAAAGTAGAAATATTTTTTGTTGGACAGCAGTGAAGCTGTTCAAAAATACCATGCTGGATGACCAGAGCAACTGCTTACTACCTGTCAATAAATGTTTAAGAAAGACCAAAAGATAACAGACCTAGCTTAACAGAAGTGTGAGGGAGCTTTCTTAGGAATAAGGTGGTGTTCAAAAAAACTCAAAGCTGTGTCCTACTAAAACAAACAAACAAACAAACAAAAACTAACGAAAACCCCAAAAAAACAATAGGCTGAGAATGCTGAAATTCAGTAAGGGATGCAAAAAAAAAATGGATTGTGCTTCAACTTGCAAAAAAATCAGAGGCACTAATTATAAATCATGTTGCTACATCTTAGGGGCTAGGAGACCTTTAGAGTATCTATAATGCCAAGGAATGTTTATGTAGCAGGAGACTTCAAAGACAACAAAATTGTAGCAGAAAAAACTTAAATCTGCCTGACTGCACCAAACATGAAGATCTTGGGGAAGTTTCCAAAACAGAACTTTTCTTTTAGGGGTTCAACTTTCCATGTTGAGATCTGAAGGGAGTTGATATCTGGTGGCTATAGTCCATGTGCACTTCTGAACAGCATTCTAAACGGTTCTCAGTGACAAAAATCCTAATGTATCATGGGATAAAAGCAAATGTCCTCATATGGACATGTCATAAGTTATAGTCATAAGACAGGAAAGAGTGTAAGAGTAAATAGCTTTTTGTAGAGAAAGTGGTCGTCAGTGGAGCTTCACAGTGGAGATTGGTGTTCAGACCCATGCTGTTCATGAGTGCATAAATGATCTAGAAAGAGAGAATTAATTGTTAGATGTTTTCTAATGCTAAATTATTCTCAATAATAAAAGACGTGACTGTGAAACACTGTAAAAACCTCTCACTACAGCAAGCAATTGAGCTTAAAGTAACAGCATTCAAAGTGATGTATACTGGGAAAAATTCCTAATTGTACATATATAATGATGTGTTCTGAGTTGTCTGTTACCATCAGGAATGAGATCTTCAGGTAATAATATATAGCACTACAAAATGTCATTTCAGGGTATAACAGTATACAAAAGCAATCAAGACATTAGAAACTTTGAGGCTGGGACAGCAATCACAACAGGAAATACCTTTATGCCGCTAGAAAATCCATTGTGCACCTGCACTATAGAGACTGAGTACAATCTCTGGTCTTTTGGTCTCAGAACATAGCAAAATCAGAGAAGGTGCTACAAAAGTCAGAAAAATAATCAAAGGCATCGAATAGATTTCCCTATGAGCTATACAAAATATACCAGGACTCTTCAATCTAGAGAAAAGACAATGGTGAAAAAGCATAATGCAGATTTGTTAAACACAGACAGCAGGGAGAAGTTCTGGCCATCTATTGACAATGTGATTACTGTAGAAAGCAAACAAGTACTACACCTTGTAGAGTACACTATGCAGTCTTCATAACCTTGGTGCATATCAAGTGTTCACTGAAATAATGAAAAAGTCCAGTAATACAACCATCACAATATAACATTAATTATTGCAGAACCACTTGAAATGAAAACATTGTGTATGTCTAGGTGTTATGATTTTATATCGTAAAAGCAGGCAACTTAAATAACTTCGTATGTTCCCAAATGTGTCTATATATATGCAGCAAATTAGACTGCCTACCTGGGACTACTTAGTTCATCAGGAATTACCTGGTGAAATAATATTCAAGCAACATTGTAGGAGGAGCTGATATGTTGCACTGGTTTGGTTCATAGGCTAAATCCCTGAAAGTCCAGCCGAGCTGAGCTGAAAGCATTCCAGGTTGCCAATTAAAGGTTAAGGCCCACATTACACTCGTAACTTTAATATTACTTTGCGTTACGGAGTTTCCCATTGCAGTATAAATTGAGGCAAGGTAGCAGATGCTGGTATGGTTCATTGCATGGTTTTGCAAGTGCACAGCTTGAAATGGACTCTTCTAATGCTAAATATTCAGTGACTGAGTCTAGTAAACAAATCCATTGGCCATACTCGTTTACAGCAGCTTGAGAGTCTAGTTAAAGTCTCCATGGAGAAACGTGCTCACACGCACACACACACACACACAAATGCAGAAATACACATGCACAGAAACAGAGAAGTCTGGGAGTTTTTCTGGTTCCTGGGATGAATTTGCTATATGCCTCTTGTGCTCAAATAGCAGGTGGGATATACAGGGCACACACACAAGCGAGAAATGCAGTTCCAGCTGAACTAAACCTTTTAAAGTACTTGGAAATATGAGTGATATCTGCAAGAGCATTTGCAATGGCTTAAGGCAAGGGAGCTGGAGCGGTGATCTTATGAAAACTAGAGATGAGGAGGCCAGGGTCTGTACTAAAGCAGTGACTCTCACAGGGTAGCTCTTACTGGAATCCATGTTTTAAACCCATAATTTTATAGACAGAGGAAAACATACCAGGGAAAGCCATTCTCCCACTGCTGGTTACAACTGCAGCAACTAAGCCAATGAGATTGACTTGGTGTCCTGCAGCAGGCGAGAAGGGCTGCAGGTCTGTGGTTCAAGTATTGTGTGTGGACTTTCTGTCTGTGCTGGAAGGATTTGGCTACAAGCTTGTCAACCTTTCCCAAAACATGAGTCGCAGCTGCTCCACATTCTCCCATCTGTAATTGCTTGTTCAGCCCTCTGGAAATATCTATAAATCCAGCACAGGCATTGCTCTTAACACATCATGGAGAATTTTTCTTTCAGCTTTCCAATATCTGAAGGGAGCCTACAGGAGAGCTGGGGAGGGACTCTTTGTCAGGGAGTGTAGTGACAGGACAAGGGGTAACAGTTTTAAATTGGAAGAGGGGAGATTTAGATTAGATACCAGAAAGAAATTCTTTACTATGAGGGTGGTGAGACACTGGAACAGGTTGCCCAGGGAAGTTGTGGATGCCCCATCCCTGGAAGTGTTTAAGGCCAGGCTGGATGGGGCTTTGAGCTCTAGTGGGAGGTGTCCCTGCCCATGGCAGGGGGTTGGAACTAGATCTTTAAGGTCCCTTCCAACTCTAACTATTCTATGATTCTATGATTCTATATGCCTCTTCCATCTTTGTACTTTGTCTTTCTGTATGAAATATCCAACCGAGCCTGATACAGAACCTGTTCCTTCTCCAAGTCCTTCTCAATTACTCAGTATCAGCTAGGCTGAATGCATACAAAACCCCAACTGCTTCAGAGACGATCCTTCTGTATATGGGAATGTATAAAAAGGTTTCCTGTGCTTACCCATAATGTGTTAAATCAAATGTGATCTTCAGTTCAGGCAGCTGACCTGCTGACTGTTAAGACTTCATTTAACTCAAGGCTTGGGCTCACACTAGAACCCGAACTCCTTGACTGACTATATCTACTTACAGGCTGGAACATGGCAACTCGGTCTGTAAGTAAGAAAATGCAGGCAAAGCTCAGGAGTGCTTCAGCCCTCCAGCCTTATATCTTCACATGCAGTACTAACATGGGTGTCTTCAGACTTTTGACAGCTTCACAGAGCTATCAAAGTTTGTAAAAGCCTCCTCATCCTTTCCACCCCATATAGCAGATTGCTGCTCTTAAGGTCAAAGTCTTATACTAGTGGTCACAAGTGGGTGACCAAAGTAAATGAAACCTGTCTTGGAGGACGCTGAAGAATAGGTTCAGAAGAATAACCTGTGAATACTGTCATTTCACATGGCAGTGCCCAACAGCCCTAGGAGAGGCTATGTACTTGGCCCCTTGAGTTTATATGTACAAAAGGCTTTACAGGTAATTGAGAAAAGAAGGAATGTTAGCTTCATCTTTATGCAATACAATTTTTAATGAGATTATTATGGAGAGAACACTTGAACAAAAAGCTAAGGTCACACATCTAGAAGTATCTGAGTCAGAACAGTGAAGGCTACAAGTAAGAACTGTGTGTTTAATACACTATAATTATAACTGCAAATTGTACTTCAGCCCAAGGCTTTACAGCAAATCTGTAAAAAGTAAAATCAATTTTAATCTTTAAGGGCACTTTGCTACATTCTTCTTCTTCAAGGCTAAACCCAACTAGGTCAGTCCAGGTAGGAGTTGAAAAAATATGAGCTCTTTCTCCCTAAGCAATAAATATTATCTTCAATATCAAAAGCTGGATTGCTACCAAGTACACTGCATGGCTCCTTGGGGAAGCTCAGTCCTGGGTCTGTGCATCTGTCAGAGCTGCACAAAGGCGTCCAGTGTGGGGGGAAAATGTTCTAGATCAACAGAAAAGACAATCTCTCACCGATGATCTTTGACGATTATGACATAGCAGGAACAGTTGCTGCTTTCTTGGTTTTAATGTGGGTCCATTTACTCTTGCTGTGGATGTACCCCTGGGTGGAAGGTTGCTTACGTGAAACTTCTGTCTTGGGCTTGTCCCTCTTCAGAATTCAATTGAGGAAAGCTCTCTTGATTTAAATTGATACTAACCCTGCAATTACACACTGCAAACCCACTAGCCCCTGGTACAAAATCCTCTTGCAGAATTACTTCTACAGTGAGAGTCACAAAGCTGAATTCAGAGTTCAGTGCTTTCTCTGTCCTTGTTTTATACTGTAGATGAGGGAATGGGAACACAGGCACAATTAAACTTCCTAAGTAAGTTTGTCCTTCTGTACTACTTCATGTGTGGTAGCTTTCATCTCATCTGAAAATGGGCATGTTGCTATGGTTTCAAGAGTAGAAGATGGCCACCCTTGTTTGCTCCTGCTACTGCTTCTGTCTTCTTTTACTCCATTGAAAAGTAAAAGTGAGTTCTTGAGGTAGAAAGATCATATTTCATCACAATAAGTATTTTATTAGAGATAAGCAAAAAGTCTTCCCAGAAAGCTCAGACGTGTTTATTCAGGCCTCCAGTGGCCATTTAAAAATGCGCTTACTAGTAACTCAGTATTATTAGAGTTGGTTGAATAATATTCAATGGATAATTTATGTGACAAATGTTACAATTTTTTAAAAACAAATTATTAATCTAGTTTAAAAAATATTATTCACAAAGATATAGGACAGAGTGAGTTATTAAATATATTCATCAAATAAGTTGCTCAAGTTTTGGAATATATCTGAATAAATTATTCAGTTTATTCATTATTCATTAAGTTCTAATTATTATTTTAAGCACTTGTATATAAAATTATTAGTGCACTGGTGTAGTAGTCACCAGTGCATTAGTAGTCCAGTCACCAGTCAGCAGTGCACTGTCACCATTGTAGTAGTCAGTGACAAAAATAACAGGTCTTCTGATGGATCTGTGCTATATCTAAGGCTGGATTAAAAATTGGCTTCACCCATACTGGAAGGGAAGATTGCTATTAATTTCATGAACTTTGGATTAGAGGTGACAAATTTGTGCTTATGCTTCTAATTCCTAGATATCAAAGAAGCCCAGAAGTCTTTTTTTCTGTATGACTGGGATAAACATCTAATTCAGATTCAACAAGGCCAAGTTCCAGGTCCTGCACTTGGGTCATAACAAGCCCATGCAATGCTACAGGCTTGGAGAAGAGTGGCTGGGAAGTTGTCTGGTGGAAAAGGACTTGGGGGTGTTGGTTGACAGCCAGATGAACATGAGCTGACAATGTGCCCAGGTGGCCAAAAAAGCCAATAGCATCCTGACTTATATCAGGAATAGTGTGGCCAGCAGGATTAGGGAAGAGATCACCCCCTGTACTCAGCATTGGCAAGACCCCACCTCAAATACTGTGTCCAGTTTTGGGCCCCTCACTACAAGAAAGACATTGAGGTGCTGGAGCGTGCTCAGAGAAGGACGACAAAGGTGAGGACTCTGGAGAACAAGTTTTATGAGGAGTGGCTGAAGGAACTGGGGTTGTTTAGCCTGGAGAAAAGGAGTCTGAGGGAAGACCTTATTGCTCTCTACAACTATCTGAAAGAAGGTTACAGCAAGGTGGGGGCTGGTCTCTTCTCCCAAGTAGCAAGTGATGGGAGAAGAGGAAACAGCTTCAGGATGGATATTAGAAAAAGTTTCTTCACTGAAAGTGTTGTCAAACGTTGGAACAGACTGCCCAGGGAAGTGGTTGCATCACCATCCCTGGAGGTATTTAAAAGATGTGTAGATGTGGCGCTTAGGGACATGGTGTAGGGGTGGAGTTGGTGGTGTTAGGTTTACAGTTGGGCTCAATGACTTTTAAGGTCTTTTTTTTTTTTTTTTTTTTTTTTTTTTTTGTTGTTCGCTTTGCCTAAAAGCCTTTGTTTTGCACTTTTCTGAGTGGGAAGCAATGTACTCTTGCAAATCAGCGTGAAACAAATGATCAAGCCTCTTAAAATGCCTTGAAAAGACCAAACTTTGGGTTTGTGGCCGAGGTGTGATTGCAGCCTGTGACCTTCCCATGGGGAACATGG